>NC_133772.1:91817270-91847464 GCF_003597395.2 Chelonoidis abingdonii
AGGAGTACAGAAATCGATTTAAAGAGCCCTTTAAATCGATTTAAAGAGCACTGTAGTGTGGATGGGTGCAGCGTTAAATCGATTTAACGCTGTTAATATCGATTTTAACGGCATAGTGTGGACCAGGCCTCAGTATGGCTATTATGTTCCCTGTTATGTAGAATAGATCTTCAAGTAACCAAGGCGTAGATCAGCTCCTTGTATGCCCGTGATATGCTGTAGTTCATGAGGAGACTTGCACAAATGTAGCTGTCTCATGAGGAGACTTGCACAAACGTGCTGTGAGTTAAAGGTTAGGTAGGCAGGGATTGATGTTAGTACCAAAATCTGAGAGGTTTTCTCTTCCTCCATTGGTTGAATGTTGAGTTGGGTCTTGTGGAGTATTGGATAGAATAGGCTGAAAAAAGACATATAAGGAATATTGAGCTGTGTGACTAAAAATCTATTTTAACTTTGAAAAAGCTTAAATGTCTTCATTGAATCAGGAGAGGGCAGTAATGAAGTTAAGGTAAGAGGTGTTTTTTCCTCTTTTTGACATTTTAGTGGGATCTCTAGTTTTTAGATTACTTCAAATGATGAGTGGTGTCTTCTCTTTACCCTTTATTTCATCCCTCCATTTTTTGTTTGTGAACATTTATTCTAGCCTTTCTATGTATTTGGTTCCCTGCTTCAATTGCATTTGTTTCTTTTTTTAAAAGTAATAATAATAATCTTGGGGTCTGGAATTTCATTTTAATTTAATTTTACCCATTGTGCTTTTTCATTGGGAACTTGAAGTTCAGGGCTGCGATATTCAGGTGCATGCACAGGGAAGATTTCCATTGGAAGCTCCACTTCTGGCTTAAGAACTGAATGGAGACTTAAATTCAACAGACATTATTTTCTAGTTAGATATGCTTCCTGGAAACTAATTAATGTGGCTTTAAGAACACGAGGGCCTTGGCTACACACCCCTGAGCGCAGCAAGTTACAGCTCTGTAAAGCGCCAGTGTAAACAGTGCCCCAGCGTGGCTCCCAGGGCTGTAAGCTAATCCCCACGGGGAGATGGAGTACCTGCAGCGCTGGCAAAGCTCTCTCCCAGCGCTGGCGCTGCGACCACACTCATACTTCAAAGCACTGCCGCGGGAGCGCTCCTACAGCAGCGCTGTACACTTGCAAGTGTAGCCATACCTGAGGAAAGGAGATGGTAAAGTCTGCAGTTCTTTTCAAGAGCAAAGGCTCTATTTTTGCTGTTTTCATCCTGACCATCTATCGCAATGATCCTTGGTATGCTATGCTGGGGATCAAATGAATATTTTTAAACATTCTAGCTTTCTGTGTTTCTTGCTGGTTACAAATAAAATAAATCTGATGGAGGAATACAGTTTCAATTCTAATGAACAGCATAGCTTTCAGATTGATGTGGTGAATCATGGAAGTTTGATTAAAAACACTCGTAACAATGCTGTTTGGGATTTTTGGTTTAAGCAACTAAATTTTAAGTTTTCTTTTGAGAGGATAAACCTAAAATAATCCAACAGAGATTGGTTTTTATATGCATGCCGGGAAAGGCAGCAGGGTTTATTCCTCCTGTTAGAAAGGGGGATGCACTTTAACAGCCTTAGGTAAACACAGCTTGTTTTGGGTTTCTTTGGTTTTTACGTTTGCACATGTTTTACTGCCCAGTCCTGGATGTTACTGTTAATTTTATGAAGTTGACTGCACTGTAAGCATTCCAGGGCCATAAGAGACAGGCGATTTGGATGAGTAAAAGTTAATTGAAAGACACTTCACCCTGCTGACTTTGGAAGCCTTTTTCCAAGATTTGTTACAGGGATCAGATGAGAATTATTTTTCCTGCAACTCGTCTTGTGTTATTTTTATGACATATCTGTCTGTGGTTAATTAATATTGTGTTAAAGAATAACTGTGAAATGACCAAACTACTTTTAACTTCACTTGTTGTCTTGTTTGAAATAAAACACTTCAAGTGTCTAAGGAGAAAATTTCCCCTTTTTAATTGTACTGTTGGCATTTTATTCTTTACAGTAATGATTTAGGTAATTGAGCAAGTCCACTGACAGAAATACATCTTTCTGTTAAAAAGTCATTGAATACATATGCGTGCATAATACTGACAATACCATCATGAACATATGGGAATATGTCATTGTTTTGTGTCCAGGGGTTGGTGGGGAGGGGAGAATGTGTTACACTTGTAGATGATATTGTGTGTATATATACATAGCTGCTGATACTTTCACTGTAATACATATGTACACTTCCTTTTTTTTAAAAAAAGGATGTTACTTATATATGCAGAACTTGATTTAAAGTGAATTTGTCTTGTTAATCATTTATTAAAATCCCCATCAGTACAATCTAAGTCTCTAGCCTCTCTTGCCCAAATTACCAGCTCTTTCCCCTTCAGAAAGCATGACGTGTTAAATCGTGTTAGTTTTAGCATTTAAACTCTTCAGAATCTTACATGTTATAGCTCCTTGTATTTCAAAGCATTACACAATTCCAGCAAACAAATATACCAACTATACAGAGCAGTCACTTCCACCTTTGCTGAAATTCAACTGCCCTCTGGAGTGCAATGCACAAGCTGTTTAACAGTGCAGAGTAATAACATTTGTGGAAAGCAAAGAATACTGTATCTAAATGAAGCTACAGGAGGCATTTAGGTATAATGTAATTATCCAAGGCTGAATTTTAATCATGTTCCTAGTTTAATACCCCACTCTTGGAAGAGTGCCATTGAACCATCAGTTATGATAAGTGCTGGGGAAATTGGTTTTATATCTCATATGAGAAGATAGAATCTTAAGCATCACTGAATTCTTCCTAACATTCTGGGTAAGTTCTGACTGGGGGCTGATCTAAGCTAGAAAATAAAGTTAACCCAGCTACCTCAGTCGGGTGTGAAAAAGCACACCACTGAGTGACATAGCTAAGCCACACTAAGTCCCCAGGGTAGACAGTGCTAGGTATCCTACCACCTCTCGGGGAGATGGAGTACGTATGCCGTTGGGAGAACCTGTTGGCATATGTAGTGTCTATGCTGAAGTGCTACAGCAACACAATAGCATTGTAATTGTAGATGAGCCTTCAGTGACAAGGAACAGGGTCAACATCATTTCCAACTAGAAATGGGCCCTACAATACCTGTTTTACTTTCCACAACACGCAAGTATTCCTTGGAACATCTCTGGCAAATACTGATCTGCTCTGATCCTGCTGAATTTAAGAGGGTGGCTGCATGCAACTTCCTATGTGTGTGCATTCTCATTTTCCACAGCAATCCCTGCTGCTGCTATCACTAATGTTTTCCTTTGTGATATCTGGTGAGTGATCAGAGCAGTCATTGATTCATTGTGAGGGGGTTTTATCATTAATCTTATTGCAAGGTCTCCTGAATATCAGTATGGGTAACCAAAGTTTTTTTTTCCAACTGAAAATAGTGCAACTAAAGTGTATATGTTTCTGCTTGTATAATTGGTGTCTCACCTGCAAAACTTCTCCAGATGAAAAAAATGTTGACTACTGGAAGTCACATTTTCACTGTAAAAGGAAATCGGTCACAGTGTGGAGGGGAAACAGTTAATGGTACCTTTCTAGGCTCCTGGCACATGACACTGGCACAAATCTACTGTGGTTTAAAATAGCTCCATGTGCTCTCTGGGCACCTTGGGCTGAGTTCCCTGTTGGTGGCATACACTCTTAAGCTTAGCTTGACTTTCTCTGGTGAGTCTCATGTACCCTGCTGTGCTGCTTGAGCTTGTCTCTCCCTTGTGGGAGCTCAGGGAATCTACTGGGCTCTGCTAGGTTCCTTCACTTTAGCTCGCTCTTGGCTGGGCATGGAAAAAATGTGGCAGCACCCTCAAGCCCACTCACTGGTGTGGCCAAAATGAGCTGTCACTCCCAGCAGATTGGGCCAATCTGCCCAGTGTGAACATGTTTTCTTACATGCTTTGAGGAGCTAACAATGTTGACATCAAAGTGATAGCTGTGGCACTGAGTGCCCATTGAAATGAATGGAGCAGATCACATCTCTGAGCTATTGTTTCACCTTCTGCAATCACAGGCAGACATTGGTAAGACCACTCAGCAACCAAAGTAGCTAGAGACTTTTTAAAAAATAAAATTATTAAAAAATAAAATTAAAACCTTTAGATTCTACAAAATAAGGGCAGAAGCATGAAAGACATATCTGTGTGCTGTTCTGTTGCCTATCCACTGCATCTGAGCCCTGGGGGAAAGGGTTTCTCCCACTTAAACTAAAGTCTTCAGCCTTGGCTTAATTTCATGGGGACAACATGCCTCTACAGTTTGATTCATCCTCCACCAAGGCATCTCCGCTGAGGTAGGTGCAGTCTTGATCTGAGTGGATAGTTTTAATCCACAATCAAATTCTAATCACTGGATCGTTTCTTCATTTAAAAGCAGAGCAGAATCTCCAAAAGCCTGTACGCGTTCTGTATTGCAGACCTGCTTAATCATAAAACAAGGTATATTTGTCAGATCTGCTTTCTCCAGTGGGATGGTTGTGCCATCACAGTTCATACTTTTCTTCACTCATTTCCCAACCTCTTAGGTCCTTAATGTTTCCTATGGAACTAGTTTATTCTGCATCCACTGCAAGGTTAGTGTGAAGTCTGCAGAGCTTCAAGGCTTGAAACCATTATGAGCCATTTGCAGATAATGCTGTAATCTTGGATGATTTCTCTGCCTCTTTCCTGCTTCCCAACAAAATCTCATTTCTTCTTCTAGTGATTGCTCATATCCATTCTAGTAAGTGTACGTGCCGTGCGTGCACGTTCATCGGAAGACTTTTACCCTAGCAACTCCAGTGGGCCGGCAGGTCGCCCCCTAGAGTGGCGCCGCCATGGCGGGTAATATATACCCCTGCCAGCCCGCCCGCTCCTCAGTTCCCTCTTACCGCTGTGTCGGTCGTTGGAACTGTGGAGTGCGGCATAGCTGACCTCCACGTCCCTAGCTTCTCTTCATTCATCGTTCTAGTTCATAGTATAGTTGTAGTTTATAGTTAGTTAGCGGGTTCGGGGCGCTAGCCCTCTCCCGTGCCCGGCGCTGGGCTCATGCCTGGTTCACCGGTGTTCAAACTGTGCTCAGCCTATAAAAAGCCGATGCCCACCAGCGATCCCCACGATGCCTGCTTGAAGTGTTTGGGGGAATCGCACATATCTGAGAAGTGCTGCATTTGCAAGGCCTTCAGACCGAGGACCAAGAAGGAGCAAGACCAGCGCCTCAAGACGTTCCTGATGGAAGCAGCACTTAACCCTGCGTCCTCGGCACTGAGTGCCGCTTCGGCTCCGGCACCGGATCTCTCCGGCACCGCAAAAAACCACGGCACCGCCTTCTCCGGCACCGCTCACGGGAAGAGGCCCTCGACGTCCTCTACCCCGGCTAACAGCCCCGAAAGGAGCACCCGGCGCCGACGCCGGCCGTGTTGGCCGTGCCAGGGACTTCGTCGACTCCGGGCCCGGCGGGTCCGTCGAGTCCGATCCCTCCCAGCTCCCCGCCAAGATCTGGGGTAGAGCTGATGGTCCCGTCCACGCCCGAGACCTTCTCGGTCGGCCAGGGACCTCATCGCCTTAACGGAGCCTGTGCTGCCCCAACCCCCGGCACCGCCGGTGCGGGTTCTACAATCAAAGGGCAAGCCTACACCGATGCGAGCGAGCCGTCCCTGGACTCTCCGGCTCGGCACCAGTCAAGATCCCGGCACCGATCTCGATCCCGAGGGAGGTCTCGCTCACGACGCCGCTCGCAGTCCCGCACCGCTCTCCACGACGACGGCAGGTCGTACTCGCGGCGCAGGTCGTCTTCGCGCCGGTCCCGATACTCCCGGCACCGTTCTGGCTCCAGCCACCGTTACCGGCACCGGGACTCGAGGAGTCGTTCCCGCCATCGACGGTCCAGATCCCGGTCGACCTCCCGGCACCGAGCTGGCTGGTGGCAGGTCCCGGTCTCGATCGCGGCGCCGGTATGGCTCACGGCACCGATCTCCGGCACGAGGAGGTCTTCGCCGTCTGCAACGCGGGACCCGTACCACTCCGCTCGGCTCCCATGGCCCTCTCGCCAAGGCTCTGTCTCTTCGCGGGCGGACAGTGTGTACCTAGAAGCTGAAAGACCCGCGCCCTCTTTTCCGAGGGTCAGCAGGAGCATGGTCCGCAGCAGTGGGCTTCTGGACCCCCTGGGCGTATCATCAAGCCCAGGGCCCTCAGCAAATTCCCCACGATCGTCTGTCTCAGAGCACAGGGCTCCGGAGGCTACTTCTTCACGCCCTCCTCCATCCCCTACGGAAGAGCGGTCGTCCCATCCTCCGGATGCTGAGCTCCCGCAAGAGTCAGAAGCAGTGCTCCAGTCAGAGCCGCCACAGACCCGCTCCTGCCAGGTCTCTCCTCGTCCGTCCTCCCAGATGAGGCGGTGGCGGGGACGACATCCACCAGTCCCCCCCACTGGACCTCAGGGCACACCAGGATCTCCTCAGGCGCGTGGCGCAAAATATGAACATCCAGGCTGAGGAGGTCTCCGAGATCGAGGACCCGGTCGTGAGCATACTCTCGGCGATGCGCGCCACTCGTGTCGCCCTGCCCTTCATAAGGACCATCCAAGCCAATGCCACCACCATCTGGCAGTCACCGGCTTCCGTTCCCCCCCCGCTGCTCGGGGTGTGGAGCGTAAATACATGGTCCCTTCGAAGGGCTATGAGTACTTATATGTCCACCCACCCCCGTGTTCCCTCGTCGTTCAATCTGTGAATGAGAGGGAACGCCATGGACAACAAGCTCCGGCCCCAAGTCTAAGGAGGCGAGACGTATGGACCTGCTTGGCCGCAAGGTCTATTCCGCAGGAGCCCTGCAGCTGCGGGTCTCCAACCAGCAAGCTCTGCTCAGCCGCTACTCGTACAACACCTGGGCGGCGGCTGATAAATTTAAGGAGCTCCTCCCACAAGACGCTCGTCAGGAGTTCGCCGCTCTCCTTGACGAGGGAAAAAGGTCGCACGCACTTCCCTACAGGCGGCTTTGGACGCAGCAGACTCGGCCGCCAGAACTCTGGCCTCCGGAGTCACTATGCGCCGCATCTCGTGGCTTCAGGTCTCTGGCCTTCCTCCGGAACTCCAATATACCATCCAGGACCTTCCGTTTGAGGGCCAGGGCCTGTTTTCGGACAAGACTGACCCTCGGCTGCAAAGCCTCAAAGATAATAGGGTCATTATGCGTGCCCTAGGGATGCATACGCCGGTTACCCAGCGTAGACCATTCAGGCCCTCAGCAGCAGCACAGGCCTTACCCCAACCCAGGCAAAGGCAGGACTTTGCCAGGCGGCGAAATAGAAACGGCAGGCGCAGACAATCGGGTAACCAGGGGGGCCAAAGCCAAGGTCCCTCCAAGCCTTCCTCCGGGCCGAAGCCCTCATTTTGAAGGTGCGCCCGAGGGCGCTGTACCAGTTCCTTCCACGGATCCATCTCCTCCCTTCTCCAACCGTCTTTCGTTCTTCCTCCGGCGTGGTGCCAGCTTACTTCAGACCGCTGGGTCCTCCGCACGCTGCGGCTTGGATACCACCTACAGTTTGCTTCGTACCCGCCCTCCCCCCCCCTCCCTCGTCCTCTTCAGGGACCCCTCTCACGAGCAGATCCTCCTCCAGGAGGTGCGAAACTCCTCGACAAAGGGGCCATAGAGGAGGTTCCAGAGAACGAGAAGGGGGCAGGGGGTTCTACTCCCGTTACTTTCTGATCCCCAAGGCCAAGGGAGGTCTCAGACCCATCCTCAACCTACGCGAGCTCAACAAATACCTACTCAAGTTGAAGTTCCGCATGGTTTCCTTGGGGACCATTATTCTATCCCTGGATCCCGGAGACTGGTACGCCGCCCTCGGCATGCAGGACGCATATTTCCATATAGCCATCTTCCCGCCCCATCGGAGGTTCCTTCGCTTCGTTGTCAGCGGCCGGCACTATCAATTCACGGTCCTCCCGTTCGGCCTCTCGACGGCCCCGAGAGTGTTTACCAAATGCATGGCCGTAGTCGTTGCCTTTCTTCGTCGCAGTCGTGTGCACGTGTTTCCCTACCTCGACGACTGGCTTATCCGGGGACCTCCAGAGGACCGAGTCCTCGCGCACGTCCGCATGGTCCACTTTTTCTCGAGTCTAGGCCTGATGCTCAACACAGAGAAGTTCACTCTATCCCCTACTCAGAGGATAGAGTTTATCGGCGCCGTTCTAGACTCCTCCATAGCCAGGGCCGTTCTTCCCTTGTCACGGTTCCAGGCTTTGACAGCCATCATCCACAGGCTGCAGGCAGCACCTCTAACCTCCATACGCACTTGCCTGACACTTTTGGGCCACATGGCGGCCTGCACTTTCGTTACGGCGCATGCTCGACTCCGCCTCCGGCCCCTACAGTCCTGGCTCATCCCTCAGCTCCGTCCAGCCAGGCGTCCATTAGATACGATTATTACGATTCCCCAGGACGTCCTCCTCTCTCTCCAGTGGTGGCTGGATCAGTCCGTCGTGTGTGCAGGGCTTCTGTTCCATCCGCCGCAGCCCTTGCTGTCCCTGACGACGGACGCGTCGGACTTGGGATGGGGAGCTCACCTAGGTACCCTGCGGACCCAGGGTCGCTGGTCTCCTCCCGAACTTGCCCTCCATATCAACATCCGAGAATTGAGGGCGGTCCGCCTTGCTTGTCAAGCGTTCCATCGGCAGATCCAGGGCTGCTGTGTTTCTGTTTTTATCGACAACACAACGGCGGTATACTATGTGAACAAGCAGGGCGGAACGAGATCTTCTCTTCTTTGTCTGGAGGCCATGATGTTGTGGGACTTTTGCATAGCCCACTCGGTTCACCTAGTCGCTTCCTTTCTCCCCGGGGCTCGGAATACCTGGCGGATCGTCTCTCAGCGTCCTTGGTCACCGAGTGGTCTTCGCCGGACGTTGCCCTTACGCTTTTCCGAAAGTGGGGGCAATCCCACATTGGACTCATTTGCATCCGTAGGAACGGCGTGCCTGAATGTTTTGCTCTTTCCAAGGTCGCGAGCCGGGCTCGGTGGCAGACGCCTTCTGAGTCCGTGGTGACGCACCTTTCTATGCCGTTCCTCCGTCCGTGAGCCCAAGGTCCTTCTGAAGGTGCGCAGGGACAGGGCCCGCCTTGATTCTGATCCTCCGGCATGGCCCAGCAGTCATCTGGTTCTCTTGCTGCTGGACCTGTCGGTAGACGGACACGACCTGCCCTTTACCTGGATCGATACGCAATGACCACGGCCGGCTGTTGTCACCGGAACGTCCAGTCGCTGCACCTCTCAGCGTGGCTTCCTGGCATGCTGACTAGGTCGAGTTACATTGTCTTCCCCGTGAGGCAGGTTACTTCTGGAAGTAAGGACGCCGTCTAGAGGGGACAATACAATAGCCAAATGGAAATGTTTTACATGCTGGTACGCCAAAGAGGGGCTTTCACCCCACCGATGTTCAATCCAATCGTCCTCGATTACTTTGGTCGCTCAAGGCAGCAAGGCCTGGCGGATATCCTACTCTCTAGGTTCTTAGCGGCTCCTCCACCTTCCCCGGGGAGGCGATGGCCGCTCCTGTCTCTCGCACCGATGGTGACTAATTTTAAGGTGGCTGCGATGCGTCTTTACCCCCAGGTCGCCACCACAGCCCCTCTGGGATTCACTGGGTTGTCCGTCTTTGTCCTCCATTTGAAGCCGCTGGCTACGTGTCCCTCCTACTTGTCTGGAAAGGACAGCTCCTGGTGCTCATCATTCTGCTACGCACGTGTCAAGCTCGCGGCTCTCGTGGTGGACCCCCGATACGGTGTTCCATCGGCGAGAAGTACAAACTGAGCGCGCACCTGCTTCTCCCAAAAGTTGTCTCTGGCCTTTATGTAACCAGGACATTTCTTACCTGTATTTTCCGAAACCTCATTCGTCTCGCAGGGAGCAACAGTTACTGCTCTTAGACGTGCGTAGGGCGCTCGACCTTTATATAAGGACCAAACAAACCATGTCAGTACATCCCCAACTCTTTGTCGCCGTCAGCTGAGCGAGTTAGGGTGTGCCAGCTCCTCGCAGAGATCTCCTCTTGTGACGTCTGTATCTACGGTGTTTAACCTGCAACGTCTCCCGTCAGCCATGAACGCGCGACTCACTAATGCCAGGCATATCGACGGCGTTCCTGCACGAGACCCGTCAGGATTGCAGGCAGCAACCTGTCCTCCGAACACACTTTGCTACCCATTAATCCCTGCCGTCCACAGTCAGATGATGCGGCTTTGGGCTCATCTGGTGGCGCACGGTGACCGTCTTACTTCGACCCCACCGCCGAGCCTAAGCTTGAGTCACCGTACTGGAATGATATGAGCAATCATCGAAGAAGAAAAAGCACTTACTCACCTCGGTACAACTTTGTTCTTCAGATGTGCTCGTACCATTTCCCACCCGCCCTCCTCCCATTGTCGGATAGGCAAGAAGAATTACGGAGGGCGCGGCCAGCAGACTATAATTACCGCCATGCGCCGGCCACTCTAGGGGGACTGCCGCCCTGGAGCTGCTAGGTAAAAGTCGTTCCGCGAACGTGCACACGCGGCGCGTACACCTACTGGAATGGATATGAGCAACACATCTCGAAGAACAAGTTACAAAGGTGAGTAACCGTGTTTTCTTGGGATTCTCTCTTCCTCTCTGCCCTCCACCCCGACCCCCGCTTCCCCTCTCCTCCATCCTCCCCGCACTTGTGAAATGATCTGGTCAACAAAGCAGTGCAAAATTGTTCAAATAACTGCCTTTAGCAGTTTTTCCCTGTGGAAAAGAGCTATAGCTAACCTGCTTTGCAACAGCATGCTGCCAACTGGCACAGTGAAGGAAGGATTTACTGTTATGGAATATCAGGGTTGGAAGAGACCTCAGGAAATCATCTAGTTCAACCCCTGCTCGGAGTAGGACCAATTCCCAGACAGTTTTGTTTTTGTTTTTTTTTTAAAACCCCAGTTCCCTAAATGGCCCCTCAAGGATTGAGCTAACAGCCCGGGGTTTAGCAGGCCAATGCTCAAACCACTGAGCTATCCCTCCCCTGTTCCATACAAACATCTAGGCCTAAATCTTCAGAAGTTGGTAGTGGCAGTGGGGGCCCGCAACTCGATATACTTCAAAAACTGGGGGAAAGCCACATGGACACTTAGGAAGGCTTTCTTCACATGAGCTAGAAATTAACCAAAACAGCACAGTTCTGCAAGCCAGTACTGAATAAGCCTAAAGCCATTGAACTGTGCATACACGTGGCTCTGTATGTATGGATTCCTAATGCATACCCAGCACTGTAGTATTGAAGGGCCAAATATGAATAGTAGTGGCATCATGGTTTTGGTTCAGCTGAGACCACTTTCCTCTCTCTCAGGGTGTTAGTTCTGCAAATGGCTCTGGACTGCTTAACCATTATTATGTGGAGGCCTGTGCATGGAGGTGAATCTTGCATTGTGATCTCAACTCAGGCTCTTGCAGGGAGTTTCACAACCAAGAGCTGATGTCTCTAGCTTCCAACATTTTCATTCTAGGCTTTGTTGGTCACAGTGGTCCTGTTGCCAGTGGCGGCTCCAGGCACCAGTGCTCCAAGTGCATGCCTGGGGCGGCGCCCTGCCGGTCCTGTGAGGGCAGCAGTCAGGCGGCCTTCGGCGGCTTGCCTGCGAGAGGTCCACCGGTCCCGCGGATTCGGTGGTAATTCAGCAGCAGGTACGCTGAAGCCATGGGACCAGCGGACCTGCCATGGGCATGCTGCCGAATCCACGGGACCGGGGACATCCCGCAGTTACGCCACCGAAGGCAGCCTGCCTGCCGTGCTTGGGGCAGCAAAAAACCAAGCGAGAGCTGCCCCTGCCTGTTGATGATAGTAATGTTGGAGGGGTGCAGGGAGACATGGTCCTGGAGGTAACTGAGTCCTCATCCACACAATAATGGTTAAGCATTTGAAAATAAGGGCAGAAACATGAAAGCGGTATCAGCAGTTCCCATGTTTGTCCTCTCCATGCTGTTTTCATAGGATCATAAAAATGTAGGGCTGGAAGAGAGCTCAATAGGTCATCAAGTCCTACTCCCTGTGCTGAGGCAAGACCAGGTAAACCTAGACTGTCTCTGACAAGTTTTGCAATCCTGTATGCTTCATTCTAGGCTTTGTTGGCCAATGTTTACCAATTTTTGTTTACCAATTTTTACCTCTCAGTCAAAAAGGCTGTTACTCAATCAAAGATGGTCCATCAGTCTACAATGCCAGCATTGCCCAGAGGATAGATTTAGATATCAAATAAGTAACCAGCTGGATTGTAAAACCAGGGATTGTCCACAGAGCTGGGGTAAATGGACTGTAAAACTCTGAGCTGTGCAATAAGCCGAGTGCTGGAATGCTGCGGTCTGGCATCTCCAGTGACATTTTGTGTGCCAGTAGTTCAGGCACATTTAAAGGCCTGGGGTGAAGAGCAGGAGGAAAATGAGATTTAGGGCTTTAAAATTCTGCATTTTGAAACTGTTGCTGATTGCTGGCTTGTTTATGTACGTAGTTTTTTATTTGAGTTTAATTAGAAAATAGCTTTGTCCCATTCACTGGGCAAAGTAAACCATTTCCTTCTTAAATATGATGTAAGGCCTTGTGTTATTTGGTCCAATAATCATATGATATAATATTCTTTTGTGATTAAATATAAATTGTCCCTCTAAATGAGGCTATTTGGCAATTCTTATGTAAAGGTGAAAAGATTTGTATGCCATGATTACAAAGGTTAAACAGCCACTCACTCATACCAGAAATAGCATGAGCAAACTTAAATCAGTTAGTCCTAATAATACACATCTGCGGTTGGTCCAAAAGGCTGTCAGTCAACTCCACCATTCCACCTTCCTTTTGTGTTTTGACACCCTGCTACTTCTCCTAGCCTAGATTCTAGTTTAGGCCCCAATTCTGTCAGCTACTCCATGCTGGTAGATCCCTATTGACTTCAGTAGGGCTCAATGGACATTCAGGGGGCTGTCTGCTTCCCACCCCCATTGCATTCTTTGCAGGATCAGGATCTAGGTGGGCACATTTCTTTCTTTTTAAGTACTTCATATACATTTTGAAAACTGCCCCTGCCTGAAGAAATACAAAAGATGCTCTGCTTTAAAAGCAGAACTAACATTTGCAGACTGGAGAAGCAGCAGAAATATGCCCTTCATTTTCAGTGTGTCAGCTACCACAAGCAGCCTTGGAGGCTGAAATACTTTGTGGTTGTTCCTGCTCATTTTTGCTTGCATTTGTGGGTTACTGTTGTGAAAGAAGCAGAGCAGTTCTTGTGCTACAGTCAATTTGCATTTGCTTCCAGCCTTATTACAGATGTAAGTCAGATGTGTTTTGCACTAACAAACGTTCTCATTGATTCAAAAATCACCCCACTATAAATCAATATGTAACAGTATGCTGTAAAATATTGGTTTTATCTTCACAGGAGGGGTGTATGTGTGATGGGGACTTCCATGAATTATGACCTTTGTGCCCAAACAGGGATGTAAAACCTACCATTCTATTTCTGCCCATATTCAATAATATCTTAGAATAAGCTTTTGTGTATGATGATTTTGGGGACATCGTAGCAGTCACCTCTCTTTTGGATGAGGCAGGCAAAGGCAGATGAGCAGATAAAGTTTTTACGTGGATATTTTTTTAAGCTGAATTCATAATTTACAGCAGTCTTAGGCCTGAAGCAACTATGCACAGAGGATATCTATAAGCCTGTGTAATCCTGGTATTTCCTAAGTGGTAGTTGACTGTAACTCCCACACTCTAAATTACTTGGAAAGCATTGAAATACCAAAGTGCGCTCCTCTCAAATGATTTCTTAAGACTTCTTGTAGTCTTGATTGTGTTTTTGAGGAGGAAATAGCTTACTCAAATGAACAGCTGTGCAGTATCTTTCCAGCTACTCAAACAACTTGAACTGTTTTCTTAAGTCATTTGTACTTGTTTCCATTTAAATAATCTCATAAATATTGTAAACAAGAAAAGAATTGAAGGGTCTTTGTAACAGCTTGCCACCAAGCTGAACACTCTTTCCCTGTGCACCCCACAATGGCGATCAGTACACTCAAAGCACCTGTGGGGCAGGGGGGGATTTGCACTATCCAGTTGGTTATCAATTTCTTCTCCTCCCAAAGTGCTAGAAGATGGGCTCATTCTCCCTCGGGCTTCCCGACAGTGGCTGTCCTCTATCCCAGTCCCCACTTTTACTATTTATTAAAAGGAATTATTCAACATACAAATCTAGTCCAAGTTAAACATGTGGTTTATGGGCCTTTCTGTGGCAGGTAAAATGGCAATTAACAGAGCAGAGAGAGACTTGGAGGGGCAAATAGTCAAAAGAACAAATAAGGAAAAAGATGGGTGGCAGTGTGGACTGTTCAAACCTTCTGGTAAAAGATAGTATGATGACAAGAGGGAAGAGATGGTGATGAAAAGATTAGACACATGGAGAGGTTTTTGTATGAACAGAGAGTGATAACGCTGGGCCTGCTTAGTTTAGAGAGGAGACAAAAAAGGAAATACATGCTGGTGATATATAAAGTACCACCTGATTTCGAAAAGCTGAGCACCCTGTTTGCCCTTCCCTATGGTACAAGAACAAAAGGACAGCCGATGAATTTAAAAAGCAACAAATCTTGAAGTAAGCTCATTAGTAGAAGATCTCATTGGGAGGGAGGGAGATAAAGCTTGGTAGGATTTAAAAAGGGATGAGAAGGAGTAAGATCCTCATCCCAGGTCTAGCTTCTTTATGCTGGATAAAAGGACCAACGTGGTGTAAATGAGTCCTAAAAAACCCATCTCCTGCCAAAGGAGGATTCCTCCTGAGCAAGCACTACAGAAGCCAGCCTTAAGGCTGCCCTCCGAGGACCTTCTCAAAAGGTGTAGGAGGCATGGTGCTTGGGGCAGCGATGCAGCCCTGCAGAGATTCTGGGTAGTGCTGAAGCCCAAGGAAGCTGCTGTAATTTAGACAGACCCCTAGGATTGTCTGTATTAGTTTGGGGACCTCTCCAGACCCACAAAAAAGCCCAGCATAGGGAGGTGCAAAGATGACATAAAACCACTTAATGAGACAAGCTGTGCTGTGAGTTCTGGGCTGCACTTCTTAGAGGTGCAGTCCCAAGTCTCACCCCTGGTATTTATGTTGTTCTTAAGATCATCCACAATTCCAAAAAAAATTTAAAATATGTGTAAGATATAACTCAGCGATGGGGGCATAAGCCAACTCCTCAAGCTGGTCAGGAAACTGAATTTCCACTGTGAGAAATTTTGTTTTCATTCTGAATTGGAAAGAAAAATCAAAATTTGAATTTTTTGACGTAAACAAAATTCTGAAAAATTTAGGAAACATTGAAACATTTAATTTTGGTAATGTTGAAACAAATATAAATATACGTAACTAATGCAGTTAATAGAACATAGAGATATAACTAAATGAATTGAAAAGATAAAGTTGAAATATTTCTGCCTTATCAAAATGAGTCTCAAATTGTGTCAAAATCAACACATTCACCTTAAGTGCTTCGATTTTGATGAAACTGCATTTTCCATTGGAAAACTGTTCTGCCAAAAATCTTGACCAGATGTACCGACCACAAACTGTCTGGAGTTAGGTAGAAACTTCCTCTGCTGGCAGTTTAATCCATCATTCTCCTTTTGGCATATTCTGCACCATGCTCTGAAGCACCTGGTATCTAGATGGACCACGGGTCTACTTTAGTATGATAATTTCTTATGTTATTCTTTTGGGACAAGAAGCTATGTAGGTTCTCGGATACTGTGGTGAAGAGCACAGTATACAATCTTATATTAGATATATTATCTACCATTGTAATTAGTAATGCACTTTAAAGTAGTACTGAAAAGTCTGACATGAAGGAGTTAATAGCAGCAGCAGAAGAAAACAGTGATGTCTGAGTTATGCATTTATTAACTGCTCACTGCTTATGGGATTTTAATTCTTTGCACTAATGGGAAAGAACATTTCAAAAAAATGCAAGTCACTTTGCCAGATTGAATTAAGAAGCTAAATGTTGGGGAAAGAACATAATATTAAGAGTTGTATTCCACATAATTTCCCTCATGGCAGTTCTACAAAAGTTTTAAGATTCCAGTTCAGGCCTTCCAAAAAATGTTTTCCAGTTATGCTGGAGGCTTATAGTTCTGTGTTGGTTTCCACCTGAGATGTTTTCTTATTGCAGACAAAACAAGCAAAAAAGACATCAACCAAACAAACCCTCTGCTGCTAGAAAGCCCCATACAAAATTATATTCTGTCTGATGAACTGGTACCAGGACAGTACAATGAGAGGTACAGAGCGGATGCAAGTTTGAGAATGACTGTGTTCCATACATCTAATTCTAAAGGATATAATAGGTTTAGACAGCCTGGCAAATATTTTTCTTGCATTTCTATACAGTCTCTTCCATGTGAGGATATCAAACCATTTTTACGAATATTTATTGTATCTTTATAGCACCCCTGTGAGGTAATATATGTTCTACCCAGACTTCAGGTGAGGAATCAAGCACAAAGAGCTGGAGTGATTAACTGCAGGTGAGAGATCATCCAGCAAGTCAGTGCCAGAGCTAGGAATAAAATATAACAGTCCTTTACTTATTCTACGGTGCTTGCAAATACAGATGTGTTTAGTAAAATGAACAAAAAGTCTGAATATGGAATAATGTACTTAATGGAGTTTAAATAGTGAAATGGTTATGAGATATTCTTGGGATTACATATAGCATGTGAGGGGTACGGTACATATGCCCCCCACATAAATCAGTAGTTTTTAAGAGCTCCAACAAGCAAACTATATTTGGAATAGTTCCAGCCCTTTGCTTTCATGGCAGATGGTCTTGGTCAAATTCTGAGCTCCCTCCCTATCCAGTAGAATAAACCACTTCAGCTGCATTAAACCCTTGCACGCGTTTTCAAGCTGACTCTGAGGAACTTTTTCTCAAAAGCCTTTGCAATAACTAGCATTTCAGATAAACAGAGCACATCTCTCAAATGGGGAAAGGGCCAACAGATGTTCTCTCCTGTGTATCTGTGTGGGATTGGCTAGGAAATCGTTCATTGCTGAAGCACTGGGAGAACTTGCACCGGTGTGAGGTATCTGTCCCACTATAGACGGCTTGCTGAAAAGGAGCATTGGCTGGGTTGTTTCCCAATCTACAGACTTTACCTATAGAACATAAGAATGGCCCTACTGGGTTGGGGCAAAGTTTCATCTAGCCCAGTACCCTGCTTTTTACAATGGCCAAAACCAGGTGCTTCTGGGGGAATGGGTAATCATCAAGTGATCCATCCCCTGTTGCCCATGCTCAGCTTCTGGCAAACAGTTGTTAGGATCATGGCAGGGTAGGTTGTACTACACTTTTCAAGTTTTGCTCTTCCAGCCACCTTCTGTTTCTCCCCTTTAAAAAAACAAGAAAAAGTTGATCAATGATTAACCTATTGCTACCCCCATTATGACTAGTGGAAGTTATAAAGCTCACCCTATAAGCAATGATATCTGTATTCAGCAGATGCTGGCAGGAAGGAGCACTGGGAAAGCTTGCAAGTCACAATTGGATGCAGTACTTTAATCAATGGAATCCAGTTCAGTAGGATTTTTATAGCATGAATTGGTTGGGTTTTAGATGGTTTGGTATTTTAAAAACGTGTGCAAATGTATTCCACACAGTGTCAGATAGCCCTAGGTATGAAGTGTTCTACTTATCCAGAGAACTGCTTAGTAAAGGTTTGCAGGTATACCCACCCTTTTCCCCCAGTGCTTACAGTCATTGAAATTAGCAGGTCTGATTCAAAGATGCACAGGAAGTAGATAAGTTCATTAAGAAGGCGCTACTTTAGAAATCCTATTTCTGTTCATGGGTATGTCTACACTACAGGATTATTCCGATTTTACATAAACTGATTTTGTAAAACAGATTGTATAAAGTCGAGTGCACGCATCCACACAAAGCACAATAATTCGGCGGTGTGCGTCCAGGTACCGAGGCTAGCGTCAATTTCTGGAGTGTTACACTGTGGGTAGCTATCCCATAGTTCCTGCAGTCTCCCCTGCCCATTGGAATTCTGGGTTGAGATCCCAAATGCATGATGGTGCAACAGTGTCGCGGGTGATTCGGGTAATGTCGCACTCTCCTTCCTTCATAAGCGAAAACAGCAGACAATCATTCGCACCGCTTTTTTCGCCCTGGATGCCCTTGCATGAGGCCATAAGCATGGGAACCTCATGGCGCCCGCTTTTGCCTTTTTTTTTTTTTTTTTTTTTTTTAACTGTCACCAGAGTGTACGGAATGCTGCTGAGACAGAAGGTGGTACTGCAGTGTGACACAGCAAGCATTCCATTTGCCTTATGCAAGGTAGCAGAGATGGTATCGATCTATTAACCGTCTGCCAATGCCATTGTAAATGGCGAGAGATGACGGTTATCTGTCCGTGGCTGGTAACCATCTGCTACTGTCATGGGTGCTCCTGGCTGGCCTTAGCTAAGGTCGGCTAGGGGTGCAAAGACAAAAATGGAGACGCTGAGAGCTGTACAGACAGTTAAGAAAATCCTGCAGCAGGAAGATCCGTTCCTTGCTTTTGAGAGTTACAGATCAACACCAACAGCAGCTACTGGATATAGCCCAGCACAAATCCTGATGGGAAGACAACTCAGATTCTTTTCCAGACCTTGAACAGTAGTTCTATCTTCATATGGGCCAGACCTGAAGAGAGTACCAAATTGGATAAAAGGCTAAAAGAGCTATAAACACTTTTACAACAGATGTCACTCAGGTCTAGAACCTGGTGACTCTGTGTCAAATTGGATGGAGAAAAGGGATACATGACTCCATTTGTCATAAAGAAAAATAATTAATTTCCTGGATCATATGCGGTTGAGACTGATAGTGGAGAGTTCATTTGCATTGTGTTTGCCTAAAAATGAATGCCCTTCCACTTTTTATGAGCCATAAGGGCAAGCAATGCGGGGGATGACAGAGGAGCGAGTGTGGAGCGGGGTCTTGGGGGGAAGAGGCAGTGTGGGAGCAGGGCCTCCGGGGAAGAGGCTGTGTGGGTGTGGGATCTTGTGGGGGGAAGGGGTGGGGACTGGGAGCAGGGCCACGGTTCAGGCACCTGTCACCCCCTGCTTTTAGGGTGCTTCTGTCAGTCCTGCTTTATGGCCAGAAGGGACTATCATGATCACCTAGTCTGACCACCTGCACATTACAGGCCACAGAACCTCACCCACCTACTTCTGTAATAGATTCATAACCTCTGGCTGAGTTACTGAAGTCCTCAAATCTTGATTAGAGTTACAGAGAATCTTAGATTTTCCTTCTAGCTCTGCTCTCTTCGTCCTCTCCCCCATTTGGTATTCAGAGGTTTAGTTTCATAAGGGAATAGAGGGAGCAGAAGGCACTAAGTTCTGACTTCCTCACTTCCCTGGGCTCCTTGTTTTCTTGTCAACTCCTTCTAGTACCTGGCAGGGGAAGAAGGGAAAGAAGGATCAGCATCAGCAGCCATATCCTCCTGGACAGCTGGAAAGGATGAAGACATCTTATGGGAGGGTGGGAAGCTACATGCCCCAGCAAGAAGCTGGAAAGTAGGCAAGTCCGCCTGAGGGTTTCAGTCATTTACAGTGTTGGGAGAACAAGGATCATACCTAGCACACAGGATCAACACCAGGAAGGGCCTAAGCATCTGACTTTAACGCAATGACACTTACACATAGAAAAAGCTATTTTAGGTCCTTTTTTGAGGTTTTTATGATTCCTTCTAAACTTAAAATGTAAGTTCCTGGGACTGTCTTTTTTTGTTCTGTGTTTTTATACAGCTCCTAACAGACTAGGTGGAGTGAGTAAAAGAAAAACAAAAAAGGTAAATGGTTACTATATTTTTTCTGAAGTCTGTAGCAGATACAGAACACGTGGGAAGACTGAGCTAAAGTTTTTATAGACACTGGGGTAGGTTGAACAAGGTGAGTCACTTGTGTAGCCCCTACTTCTCACTAATATAGCCACTCCAGACTCAGTAAGGAGTTGCCTACTCAAAGCTCATTCTCTTTCCCTCTGGGAGAGGGAGATCCTGCAGGAAATCAGACTGTAGGGCTGGATCATACCACCACCATCTCAGATGAACTAGAGTAACAGTCATGCTACTTGTTCGGGGTTAGAACAGACACCTGCATGTTCAACAAATGGCCACTTTAAACAGGGTAAGTTCTATAAACTAGAGTTTTAAAATAAGTAAGAGGTGTTTTTCAGAAATGTGTTAGCAAACACAAGAGAACCGAGTTTGGACATATTCCTAGTGGGTGGAATCAAGGAGAGCCAATAGCAGGGGGACTGTGGGCTCCCTGCAGCATTCACAAGTTCTCACAGGGCTGGAGTTGCTGGGATACAGAGCTGGGGCTAGGCATAATTAAACTAAACAATTGCTTAGGACCCAAGCAGCTCAAGGGGACCCCTACTTGCTTTTTATTATAAAAACTTGCCTGTTTTAGTATGGAGCAGGAATATTCCTGCTTGGGGCCCCCACTGGGCTAACACTGGCACTGCTGGGATGTATAATAATGAGCTCAAGTATCAGAGGGGTAGCCGTGTTAGTCTGGATCTGTAAAAGCAGCAAAGAATCCTGTGGCACCTTATAGACTAACAGACGTTTTGGAGGATGAGCTTCCGTGGGTCAATACCCACTTCGTCAGATGCATGTAGTGGAAATTTCCAGGGGCAGGCAATATATGCAAGCAAGCTAGAGATAAGGAGGTTAGTTCAATCAGGTAGGATGAGGCCCAGTTCTAGCAGTTGAGGTGTGAAAACCAAGGGAGGAGAAAGCAATAATTAAACTAAGACAATTGCTTAAGGACCCCAAAGCAGCTGCAAGGGGACCCCTACTTGCTTTTTTATTTAAAAACTTGCCTGTTTTTATATGGAGCAAGGAATATTCCTGCTTCGGGCCCCACTGGGCATAGACACCTGGCTACTGCTGGGATGTATAGATAATGAGGCTCAAGTATCAAAGGGGTAGCCCGTGTTAGTCTGGATTGTAAAAGCAGCAAGAATCCTGTGGCAGCTTATAGACTAACAGACGTTTGGAGCATGAGCTTTCGTGGGTGAATACCCACTTCGTCAGATGGATCTTCTTTGGCTTTTTATAATAATGGAGCTGAATGTGTATAGATCTTGTGTTCTCCCTCTGGAGGCTTCTTTCTGTCTTTGAGGTGTGTATTCTAGTAGGCAGCCTTGATGACTAGCACAACAGAGGTAGCCTCATAGTGCTATTATAACTTTCGTCAAGTACCAAAATTACTCTAAGTATCCATAAAATAAGACACTGTCCGTTTTAATCACAATAAAAAAGTTCTGGTTAACAGGATATACCTCCTATTTCTTTAAGAGAGAGAACTTGATTTTTCCCACTTGCAGGAGCAGTAAGTTTAGCCCTCACTGTGTAAGAACCACAGGCATAATGCTAGGGCAGTGATACGCAGACCTAGTACGTTCAAGAGCCAAATTAGCAATTACACGCAAAAGAGCCACAGTTTGTGAAAATTATAGTTATTAATTTATATAAGTGTATAGATAATATTGTATACATGTGAGACAGCAACGTGTTTAATGACTGTGCAAGTTGATAACTTAATTAGTTAATAATCACAGGAAAAGCATCCTGACTGGTTAATAACTCTAGATTGTTAATAATTAAATCAACAGTGTTTAGTATCATGTGCTGAAGAGCAGAGACACATACAGAACCACTTATAGCTCCTGAGCTCTTACCGAATCACTGTGGCTAAAGTGGCTCGTTTCCCCCTCTACCTGCACTTTCTAAGTCTCTCCACTTTACACTTGTGCCTTCTTCAGTGCTGCCCTGTGCTCAGAAAGCCCATTCTTCTATCTGCACCTACCAGCCCTTGTCTCCTTTCATATCACTTAAAAGGATTGATTGTGTGCATCCTGACAAGTGTGTTTGCTACACAATCTCCCTCGCCTCCATCAACCATGGGCTACCTCACATTAGTTCTGTCTGAGTGAGATCACAACCCCTGCGACAGAGACGCCTGTCTTCTTAGCTTAGTGCAATCCACCGCTCACTGTAGGTCTCAGAAAATGAGACCCTACCAACTTCACACTGGAAAATGCATCATGGATGGTGAAATCTGGGCTTCCAGGAAATCTGCTGCGAAGGGGCAGCAATGACAGTGGGTATAAAAGGCTGGGGAACTAAAGCCTACGCCAAATAGATGGTGGCACATCTCCTTTGGGTGCACCGGCTGACACCTTTAGAGGCACTGGTGCTGCTGAAACTCGGCAGTAGTTCGAACCCCACATCCACTCTGAAGGCCACACTCCGCTTGTCCTCTTTCTCTTGGCCCTGCCCAAGCTGCTCCTCTCCTGCCCTTCTCTGCCTCTGCCCCAAGATCCTGCCATCACCCACCTCTCCCTCGACCCCCCCCATCACCGCACCATGTCTGCCTTGGCAGGTCAGGTGGCCTCAAAAGGGGGCGGTGGCATGATGGTGGGCAGTGGAGGTCCTTGGGGAAGGCAGTGAAAAGGTGTGAGTCAGCGGGTCCTTGGGAGGAGGCGAAGGCACAAATGCAGGGCTTCAGGGCGCGAACGGCAGGCAGCCTGTGGATAGCCAGATCAGGTGCGGTGTCCTTCCCAACTTTAGGAGATTTCTGAATGAGGGACATGTGCTGCCCATGGGAGTGTGAGAGGGGCACCTTCAGTCGGGTTCCCTATCACTGGTGGCTATAGCTGCTAATCCTGGAGGCAAGTGGACTTCCTCTTCTCTGGAGGACGCTGTTCCAGGCTGGATCAGACCCACCTCTGGGAACCTCCCCCATCTTCAGGAAGGTCAGCACCCCCAACCCACTTCCTGCCCCCATTGTTTTGCAGTCACGGGGGTGGGGGGTGAGAGAGTCAGCCACAGAGCTGCTTGCTGCTGGCAGAGGTTCCCAAAGGTGGGTCTGACCTGGCCCGGGAGTGACCCATCTGGGGGAAATAGAAGTCCTATCCAGTCCCTCCCTAGCCTGGTTGGGACTAATATCTGGAGCCTGGTAGGAGCCCCCGGCTGGGATGCCCCTAGCCAATGGTGCTGGAACTAGGGGGAGGCAGGGGCCCTACCCACCACTTTTTAATATGGCATAGTTCAGTGGGGGCAGGTAGGGGTTGCTCTTCATGGCAGAGGAGCTGATAACGGTGATCAACTCCCCCACTGTGAAGTGCAGCCCCTGCCAGTGCTGCTCCAAACCTGTTCAAGGCTTGCAGTTTTGGGGGTCAATGCCACCACGAAGCACAGCCCCTGCTGCTGCTCCAAACCTGCCCAAGGCTTGCAGTTTTGGGGGTCAATGCTACCACGAAGCACAGCCCCTGCTGCTGCTCCATGCCTGCCCAAGGCTTGCAGTTTTGGGGGGCAATGCTGCCTCTGCCTCCAAACTACACCCATATTAGAAAGGGGGGGACCTGGCCCCCAGTCATCCCAGTTCCAGCACCAATGCCCCTCCCCCACTTTTACAATATTTCTGGTGTCCTTGCCCTCAGCCAGGCCCTTCCCAGCTTTGGGCCCAGCACTCAAGGGATAAAGGGACCTTGGGCTCTGGGGGTGGGGGGGCACAGCACCCCACTGACCAGGGGGCTCTGGGCAGTCACCCATGGGTAATGCTGGCTTGTCCCCCCAAAAAAAGTGTTGATCCTCTATACCATGGGACCCTCAAGTCTGTGCTGCTCAGCTCTGAAGGAAGTGCCTGTCAGCAGCAGCACAGAAGTAAGGGTGGCAATACTGCAAAAAACAAACAAAAAAAAAAACAAAAACCCAACCCTCTTTTGGATCGGGGCCCATTGGTTATTAACACTGTGAAATTTCAGATATAAATATTTGAAACCATGAAATTGAGGATTTAAAAAAGCCTATGACCATGAAATTGACCAAAATGGAGGGTGAATTTGGTAGGGCCCTATCCATAAATAATAAATGGAGTGCACAATCTTGCCCTCACTCTGCCCCCAGGCTATGATCGCCATTGATTACACACAACCCATAGGATCCCTGCTGTTTCAATGCGCAAGAGGGTTTGGAAAACATTGTTCCCCTGCTAATATCCTTGTCCCTTGGGATAATGATTTCAGGCCAGGAGCATGCACACATGCACTCCTAGCAATGGAGCCTCATATGCTACTTGCTGGAAGATTTTTCTGCTGGCTATCTTTATGGCCAAGTTTAGGGTGGCTCTGCAGAGCAGGGAAACTCATTCTAGGAACAAATTACACTCCCCGCTTCCCTCCCCCAACCAACGAAAAGCAGCAATGCAATACTACATTTGTGCCAAAGATATTTTATTGAGAAGGGACAGTCACATTTTGTTATTCCATGAATTAAAATGGAAATGATTCATATTACAAAAGAATAACTCAGAGAAGCACCATAGACAAATGTATTTGTGTCCAAAGCTTAATCGTAGGGGGAGAGAGAATGCTGGGTGTAAAATATCAGAGAGTATGCAGCGCTATCTAGATAAGCTAAAGGCTCTCCAAATTCTGGGTTTGCCAGGCAGAGCGGGAAGCTGCCGGGAAGGAAGTGCTACTCAGCTTGAAATCGCCTCCTGCTCAGAGAGTAGCTCAGGACAAGCTAGACACACACTTGTTCCCCAAGGATTGACTCAGCGGAAGGCAAAACCTGGCAGTCTGCTGTGGCGTTCAACAAGAATGACTTTCACCTCCTTGCATTCGTTAGTAAAGCGTTTAAAACCCCGACAGGCTCTGCCAAATTTACTTTATCTGCTTCTCAGGAAACAATCAAGACACTCTTTGTACGGAGAGGGTGCAATCTGAAGGCAACCCACGCTAGTGGTGGGGCTGTTTATATGCATAATGGAGATGCTGATCTCGTTCCAAAGTTAATGTCATAGTGTCAACTCCTGAACACAACTTCTTGCAAGGCTCCCGGTAAATCGTATTAACCATTTAATACCTGGCCGAATTAAAATTTAGACTCCGGGGACGGGAAAATGATACCTCATTGTCCGAATCGGAATGCAAATAATTAGGGCAGGTGAGTACCCCGACTGCCTGCTGGTAGGTTTGTTTATGCAGTTCTAGCGGGGCTAGTGTACATTTCACAGGTGGTTTACACTCCTATGGTCTGCTTTACGTGGAATAAATCATTACTAATCTAGATCCCTTCACTTCTTGCTATGAACTGTTGTAAGGCTCTGAAGTTTTGATAAGGGGCAGGGCGAATACGCCGACCCTTTTATGCCAACAATAATTCAGGGAAGTTAGCAAAAACAGCGCTTCTTTTCTCAATCCTCCTTGCCTTCAGGCTGAGCTTGCTCTTCAAACCTCTGCCACATACAGGAGCCAGGTTGAAGGACTTCCTCTATGCAGCCAGAGATCGGAAACGTCTGATCTCTAGAAAGTGAAAATCGCTGAGATTCCGGACCTGCAAAAAGGCATCATCAAGGTAACTACAGCTCACTTGGCAGTAGATGCTGTGTTAAGATCGCCTCTGGCTCCACATGCTGCCACTGCCAATCGGAAATGGAATGAAACTGCATCGGAGTCAGAGCTCATCTAACACGGAGCAGACAGAAGACTATCGAGCAAGAAGGCGGGTGGGGAGCAGCGGGCAGAAAGGATCGCTCGCTGCCGGGGACTTTCTGTTCCCTCCTTAACGGCTGGAGGCTTTCAAAGGGGAGATAACAAAAATTCACCGTGAAGGGCTTCTGACTTTCCTAGGAAAGGGAGTAACTGCGCGGGGGAGAAAACCTCTCATACAAGCAATGATCTTACCTAAAGCTATACAGAGAGCGTTCCCATTGGGAGACGTGCTCTTGAGTGTAGGCAGGGCGAGCTGGCATGCCCAGCGCAGTGGTGCACCCAGAGGGCTCGGAGTAGGGTGGTTCTTCACTGGGCATCCCCAGCCTGGCAGCTCCGAGGGGTGTCTCTCATTTTCACCGAGACGGTGAAGGGCAGAGGTTTGAGGGCCAGCCCGTGGATACAGTCCATGGTGAGCCGCTCGGCCGGGTTGGCCTCGAAGGTGCACTGGTGCAGGAGGATGGCGGTGAAGAGGAAGATCTGCAGCTTGGAGAGATGGTCGCCGATGCACCTCCTCTTGCCCATGGAGAAGATCATGACGCTGCAGGTCAGGTCTCTGTCCAACTTCTGCTCTCCGTCCAGAAACCTGCCCGGGTCGAAGAGGTGGGGGTCCTTCCACTTGTGCCGGTCGTGATTGACCGACCACTGGTTGACGAAGACCACCGTGTCCTTGGGGATGCGGAAGCCCTGGAGCACCACGTCGGCGGTGGTGGCGTGCGGGATGGTGACCGGCACGAAGCTGCTGAAGCGGAGCGTCTCGTAGATGAAGGCTTCCAAGTAGGGCAGGCAGCCGCGGTCCTCGGCCGTGGGCAGCCGGTCCCGGCCCACCACGCGGTCCAGCTCCGCCTGCAGCTGGCGCTGGAGGTGCGGGTGCTTGAGCAGCAGCAGCAGGACCCAGCACAGGGCGGTGGAGGTGGTGTCCTGGCCGGCCCCGAAGATGTCGGTCATGGTGCCCTCCACGTAGTCCCGGCTGAGCCCCTCCTGCGCCCCGCCGCCGCCCTGCTCGATCTTGCCGATGACGGCGTCGCTGATGTCCCGGGTGAGCCGCGGGTCGTAGGTGCGACGGTGCTGGGCGACCTTGGCCCTGACGAAGTCGTGCAGCTCCTGGTTGAGCGCCTGGAAGTCGCGGAAGACGCTGCGCACGGGGTTGGGGAAGGCCTGGAGCCAGGGCAGCACGTCCACCAGGCTGCCCGCGCCCACCGTCTGCCCGAACTTGTCGTTGCGGCCCAGCAGCGCCCGGAACTCGCCGTCATCGTGGCTGTAGCGCTGGCCGAAGCACAGGGCGCAGATCACGTTGGCGTTGGCCACGGTGAAGAGCGGGCATGGGTCGAAGTAGGCGCCGCCGGCACCCCGCCGCAGGAAGCCCCGGATGAGTTCCCGCGCTTCCGCCGCCACGTGCTGCTGGAGGAGCTGCAGGCTGCGGCCGCTGGCCGTGGAGAAGGCCCGCAGGCTGGCGTGGGCCAGGCGGCGCTGGGCTCGCCACAGCTCGCTGTAGCGCCCAAACGCCATGCTCCGGCCGCCGGAGACCAGGCGGAAGGAGGGGAAGTCGGGCCGGCCGGCGAACTGCTCGCCCTGCCTCACCAGGGCTTGGCGGATGGCGGCCTCGCCGTTGAGCACCACCACTGCCCGTCGGCCCAGGCGCAGCTGGAAGACGTCGCCGTACCGCTGGGCCATCTTGCAGAAGGTGAGGTGGGGCAGGCGGCCCAGCTGCAGGACGTTACCCACCAGGGGCCAGGCGAAGGGACCGGGCGGGCTCCCGCTCGGCGGCCTGAGGCGCCTCCTCGCCCACAGGCAGAGGAAGAAGGCGCTGGCGAGGAGCAGGGCGGGCCGGGCTGTGTCCTTGAACCAGGGGGCTGGATCCCCAGCGCTGCCTCCGCTGCCCTCCCCTCCCGTGGCCATAGCGCGGATCCCGCCCAGACTCTGGGTGACGGTCCCAGCCTGGGGAACAGTCTCGGGAGCCTCTCGTGACCCCAAACTATCTGGGGTGGGGGAAATCTCCGTCCAACCAGTCACTAGTTCAGCACCTGAACCGCCTAGGGACCTCCCTTGTGCGCTCCCCGGGAGATGGCTCCTTACTGAGCTGGGACACCCAGTAAATCTCCTCCCAGCCTATAGATCCCTCTGCAGTTTCCAGGGTCTCATCATCTCATCCTGAGTTCCTATCGTTTTTGCTTGAGCGAATGAGCTTCTTCAAATTGCCTTGTCAGGTTGATCCTTGAGACTCTGTACCAGAGAGCGTCCCACCCCGCCCCCCCGCCTCTGTCTTTGTCTAGTAATTTCAGTCGCGTCCTGTGTTAACCTTCTCTAAGATCCCTCTCTCGGCTCTGCTCTGGTGATTTGGAAGGGTGCATGCCCTGGCTTTATAGCTGCCTTGAAAGGGGCTGAGCCTCTCTCCTCCCATTGTGGTGGTTCCAGAGTCCCCCGAAAAGTCCGTGCGAAGCGGTTACGTGATTTCGTCCCGAGGAGAGTTGAAACAGCAGATTCATCCATCAAAAGAGGAAAGTCTGCAACTTTCCAAACTCTTCCCTGTGCCAAAGGCAACACGGTTCCCGCAGCAGCAGCAGAAGAGCTTTTACCACGGGTCTCCGTGAGGCGCCTTAACAGGCTTTCCCCACTGGGAGACTTCAGCACAGGGAAGGGGCATTCTTTTGTGCTTTGAAAGAGTCGCTTTCTAACTTCCAAGTTTGTTGATTTCAGTAGACGCTGCAGTATAGAGCTGCCCCTCCCTCTCTGCCCAGAGGATGCTGAACGGTTGACAGCCTATGAAGAAGTACCTGCATCTCACCTGCAGGGCCAGGTATCCCTCCAGCATTCTGTCACCCTTACCAAGCATCTCATGTAATTACTATCCAAGCAGTAAGATTAGTCTACCTGAGTTAGGAGCCAGGACACCTGAGTTCTAACAATAACTGGCTGTAAGTTAACCTTAAGCAAGTCACATCCTCTCTTTGCCTTTCTCCGTCTATAAAATGGGGCTGGAATGTTTGTGAAGGGCTTTGAGATCCCCACATGGAAGGAGTTACAAAAGTGCAAAGTATTTTGATAGCACATCTGCAGAAGTTGCCTGTAGAATACATTGTAAGTTCATGGTTTTCTTGAGACCAGATATAGAACATGGAGGAGTCAGCCTGAGCAGAGTGTTGGGGAAAAGTAAAGGTGCAGTATTCTGTTATGTTCTCAGCTCTGCCAAGGACTTGTTATGTGATTCTGGGTAAATCATAAAGCTGCCCCATCCCTCAGGTTCTCTGTCAGTAAACAAAGTGTTTTATTGTTTGTGAATGAAATGAAAAGCCAGATATATGAGCAAAGTATTGCTAACTCTTACCATTCAGTGTTGAATTATGGATACAGTTGTGCCCATACAAAATATTCAGACCGAGAGGTATAAAGAGGCAAATAAAATCAAAACAAAATATAAGATAAAAACATACATCCTTCTCTCATGCCACAGGTGGCTGTCAGAATTCATTCCCTTACCAAGTATGTCTCCTCAGTGGTGCATGAGTTATGACCATATGATCTCTGTGTTATTCATGTCTCAACTTGGTCTGTGAAGAGTGTCTGAGAATGTCCTTAACAGGGTCGGGAATCAAAAATTGTTAGCACAGTGTGCTGGAGAAAGAGCAGCCGTGAGATGAGTACTAGTGAAGAGGGTCAGAACTGATCCTGTGCAATCTAATCACCTCTACAGCTTTCTGTAGTGTATGGTTAAAAAAAAAACAAAAAACAAACAAAAAAAAAAACATCAAGTAGATTTTTTGTCACATCCTGTGGTGAAGATACCATCACATCTTCAAAGGGTTTTACAGCCATTACCTACTGAATCCTCATAATACTCTGGAGGGAGAGAGGTAGAATCACCTAATAAATTTCACCCCCAGCTGTTAGAATCTTGTTTATAATTGCACAGGCAAACTGAACAGTTCTGTTGCCCAACCTCTTTCATAGGGGTGCTTTCAGAATGTGCTTTAATCAACTAGTTAGAAAAAGAAATTGACTTGATCAGATCTGGGCTCATCTGCAGACTTGATCAAAAAACTTAAAGTTAACCCTTTAGACCCTAGCTGCCAGGTATTTGTCAACTGGGAGTTTGCTGTGTTATGGCAAGGAAGAGGGAAGGTTTCTGGGTATCTGGGAGACAGGTCTCTCCTCACAGTGGCTCAGCTCATCCTGCTGCCACTTCTAGACACTACTCTTGGTCTGAGTAAGAGATA
The DNA here is from genome assembly GCF_003597395.2 of Chelonoidis abingdonii. Classification (NCBI taxonomy): domain Eukaryota; kingdom Metazoa; phylum Chordata; order Testudines; family Testudinidae; genus Chelonoidis; species Chelonoidis abingdonii. Next base: position 91,847,111 of record NC_133772.1, read on the forward strand.
GGCCACTTTAGGAATTGAGGCCAGGAATGGGATAATTGGCAAGGAATGGCAACTGATCCAGACAGAGAGCTAAAGCCAATAGCTAAGAGTGCTAGGCCACTGGCCAGCTAGGATGGGGCAGGCAGCCTTTCCAGTGCGCAGTGGGGGCAGGGACCTAGAAAACTATGCAGGGGTGTGTCATAGTATTCTTTCCCAAATCTGAACCTTAGCGTCCAGAAAATGAGATACTAGCATGAATCCTCTAAGCTTAATTACCAGCTTAGATCCTGTAGTGCTGCCACCAACCAGAAATTCCAGTGTCTGGTACACTCTGTCCCCCAAAAGCCTTCCCTGGGGACCCCAAGACTCAGATTC
>NC_133772.1:91847564-91925643 GCF_003597395.2 Chelonoidis abingdonii
CAGGGCTTAGCCAGCATTTTAGCAGGGCATTCAAGGGGTTTCACCCCTGCCCTGCCACACTGGACTAGAAAGTGTTGTTTTGACTAGAGAACATTGACAAAGGAGAAGCCCTATGCGAATATATTTAGGGAATTTGTTTCCTATCTTCTTTTAAAAGAATTTCAGTTAAACTGGCAATTTTCCCTTGTTTTCAGGTTTCCCACTCCTTCCTTTTGTGCAGGAAGATGGCTCATCCTCCTGGAAGGACAGGGTTGTACCTCCTCAGCTAAGGGCAGTCCGGGGTGGGGTGTGGGTGAGTGTAAAAGGAGAACAATGTGGTCTGAGCTCAGGGCTAGATATTCCTGAATTCTAATCATAGAATTGTAGGACTGGAAGGGACCTCAAGAAGTCATCTAGGCCAGTTCCCTGTACCCATGGCAGGGCTAAGTGATATCTAGACCAGGGGTTCTCAACCCCTTTTTTCTGAGGCCCCCAGCAACATGCTTAAAAACTCCATGGCCCACTTGTGTCACAATAACTGGTTTTCTGGGGAAGCAGAGCAGTTGCCCAGGGCCCCGTGTCACAGGGGTCCCCATGAAGCTACATTGCTCAGGCTTTGGCTTCAGCCCTGGGTGGCAGGACTTGGGGCCCTGGGCTTCAATCCCATGCAGTGAGGCTTTGACTTTCTGTCTTGGACCCCAGCAAGTCTAACACTGGCCCTACTTGGCAGCCCCCTTGAAACTTGCTCACGGCCCCCTCCAGGGGACCCTGGACTCCTGGGTGAGAACCACTGACCTAGACCATTCCTGACAGGTGTTTGTCTAACTTGCTCTTAAAAATCTCCAATGATGGCGATTCCACAACTTTCCTAGACAATTTATTCCTGTGCTTAACTACCCTGACAGGAAGTTTTTCTTATTGTCCAGCCTAAATTGCCCTTACTGCTATTTAAGCCCATTGCTTCTTGTCCTATCAGAGGTTAAGAAGAACAATTTTTCTCCCTCTTCCTTGTAACAACTTTTTATGTACTTGAAAACTGTTATGTCTCCTCTCAGTCTTCTCTTCTCCAGATTAAACAAACCCACTTCTTTTGATCATCTCTCTTAGGTCATGTTTTCTAATCCTTTAACCTTGTTGCTCTTCTCTGGACTTCCTCCAATTTGTCCACATCTTTGTTGAAATGTGGTGCCCAGAACTGGACACAGTACTCCAGGTGTGGCCTAACCAGTGTTAATTCTGACTATGACACTGACTAGCAGGGTGATGGTTCCTAGGATCCTGGATAGAAATTAAGGCTTCTCAGTTGTCACCTCAACTCAGGTGCTATGACTAGGGTGACCAGACAGCAAATATGAAAAATCGGGACAGGGTGAGGGGTAATAGGAGCCTATATAAGAAAAAGACCCAAAAATCGGGACTGTCCCTATAAAATCAGGACATCTGGTCACCCTAGCTATGACCCTGCATAAACAAGTAGTGTAAATTATTGCTTAATCATTTAAAGAGGTAGATTCATATAGCTCCAACCAGGATATAAATGGGAATGGAGACCCTTTCTGAAACATTAAGAGCTAGGGTCTGGAATAGAAAGGGCCTGCATGGAAACTATAGGAGGAGTCAAATATGGACAGAAAACTTAGGCTAAAGCTTATTGTGATGGGTTGGATCACAGAAGCCCTCTTGGGACTGCCATCTGATGTACTGAGACTACCTCTAAGCCCATTTTCCCTGGCAGCTTGGGACTTCAGTGCCCTGCCTGGTTGTGCTAGACACGCTAGCCTGCTAAAAACACAGACCCAGGTCTAACCACGTCCCCCAAAAGCTGCAGGCTTAACTGAAAACAGCTTGAGAAGTGCTCATGTCTCCAACAGAGACACCCAGTTCTCAGTGGGGTCCAAACTCCAAATAAATCCGTTTCACTCTGTATAAAACTTATACAGAGTAAACTCATAAATTGTGTGCCCTCTATAACACTGATAGAGAGAGATGCATAGCTGTTTGCTCCCCCAGGTATTAATACTTGCTCTGGGTTAATTAATAAGTAAAAAAATGATTTTATTAAATATAAAAAGTAGGATTTAAGTGGTTCTAAGTAATAACAGACTGCACAAAGTAAATTACCAAGCAAAATAAAACAAAAATGCACAAGTCTAAGCCTAATACAGTAGGAAACTAAATGCAGGTAAATCTCACCCTCAGAGATGTTCCAATAAGCTTCTTTCACAGACTAGACTCCTTTCTAGTCTGGGCCCAATCCTTTCCCATGGTACAGTCCTTGTTCCAGCTCAGGTGGTAGCTAGGGGATTTCTCATGACTGCAGCCCCATTTGTTCTGTTCCACCCCCTTATATAGCTTTGGCACAAGGTAGGAATCTTTTGTCTCTTTGGGTACCCACCCCTCTTTATAAATGGTAAAGCCCCAGGTTTAAGATAGATTCCAGTACCAGGTGACATGGTCACATGTCCTGTGAGACCCCCCAAGCCTTCATTCGTCCCAGCCTGACTCACAGGAAGCCTTGCAAGTAAACAGAGCTATCTACAGTCAATTGTCCTAGTTGATGGAAGCCATCAAGATTCCAAATCACCACTAATGGCCCACACTTTGCATAATTACAATAGGACCTCAGAGTTATATTTCATATTTCTAGTTTCAGTTGCAAGAATGATACATTTTTACAAGTAGAATGATCACACTCAGGGTATGGCTACACTTGCAGCTGTACAGCGCTGCCGCGGGAGCGCTGCCGTGACAGCGCTTTGATGTGCGAGTGTGGTCACGGCGCCAGCACTGGGAGAGAACTCTCTCAGCGCTGCTGGTACTGCACCTCCCCGTGGGGATTAGTTTACTGCGCTGGGGCACTGTTTACAGTGGTGCTTTACAGAGCTGTATCTTGCTGCCCTCAGGGGGGTGTTTTTTCACACCCCTGAGCGAGGAAGTTGCAGTGCTGTAAAGCGCCAGTGTAGCCAAGGCCTCAGTAGATCGGTATTGGCAACCTTTCAGAAGTGGTGTGCCAAGTCTTCATTTATTCACTCTAATTTAAAAGGTTTTGCGTGCCAGTAATATATTTTAACGTTTTTAGAAGGTCTCTAGTTATATATTATAGACTTACAGAAAAACTATTGTTGTATGTAAAGAAAATAAGGTTTTTAAAATGTTTAGGAAGCTTCATTTAAAATTAAATTAAAATGCAGAGACTCCCGCTCCCTGACCGGTGGCCAGGACCTGGGCAGTGTGAGTGCCACTGAAAATCAGCTTGCGTGCCGCAGGTTGCCTACCCCTACAGTAGATTATAAGCTTTGCAATGATATCTTACAAGAGACCTTTTGCATGAAGCATATTCCAGTTACATTATATTAGCATATTTTCATAAAATCAGTTGGAATGCAATGCCACACTTATGTTATGATTTTAAATTTACCAGTAAAGTTTAATGCCAGGAAAGAGATCAGTTTGGATTGTGTGAAGAAGTATGTATCTTCTGTGAAGGTGGCCAGCATTAAATATTAAGTATTAATATGAAGTTGAAATAAAAAGCCATAATGGCTGATGTTTAGCTCTTGTAAATTGGCACAGATCCTGGCACTTGGATCCCAATTCCTGTGTAGATACCATCATGGGACCAAGCATTCCAAACAGCCTGCCTCATGTGTATTTTCCACTGTCCCTTCCCAAAGTAAGAATGCTTTCTGGTTTATATTATTATCTTTATTGAAAGGGTTTCAATATTTGGGAATGTGTTAATTTTACAGGAATGTTTCAAAGGTGCTGTTCACCTGCAGCTCCCACTGATTTCAGCTAGACTTGCAGGTGCTCAGCCCCTCTGAAAAGTCAGGCCTTGAAAGTCTAAAGTTAGGAATGCCAAAGGAGAGGCCATTGGGGCTTACTCTGTCTCTACCTTAATTGTTCCATCTGCAAAATGGAAATACCTACCCACCTTTGTAAAGCATTTTGATATCGGTGATTGAAAAGTGGTATGATGATTATTTTATAAAAAGGAAAAAAAACTTCACTTAGAATTCTTTATAGATGCAATATGCAGTCATTAGTACTTGTTCATATGTTCTATTAATTAATAAGGACATCTTTAGTCACATACTAAGTAAGTAATTGCCTAATGTGCAACATATAACAGGGCATAATCAGAATAATAAGGGGACCTCCATGGTTAATCACCAACAGGATAGATCCAAATCATCCTCTGTAAGCAAACTTTCTGTCCACCAGATCCTCTCAAATGTTTTCCTTGTTTCTGCTCAATGACGTACAGATTAAACATGTCCCGGAAACCTCTGCACTCTTTTCAACTCCACCTTCTTTGAACTGCCAAGTAGTGGAGGAATCTGGGGTACATTGGGGGACTAAAGAGGCACACAGAGCAGAAACAGGGATGCCTTTTCAAAGGATGAAATTACAGAGACAAAGGACTGCTAAGCGAAATAAGTTGGTGAAAAAGAGAGAGGAGAATGTGATGGAGAGAAGGTATTAAATCCTTTAACCCCCTAGCGTGCAGCTAGAGGTTCATGGCTGGCTGTAGCTAAAGGAACACATTTTCCCTTTAAAATGTTCTATACAGGCTGGATTGTTTTTATCAAAGAAGAGAAACAAAGAAGTTAAATGTCTGATATTTAAAACAACCCTAACATTTTATTAAAGCAGCCACATACTCTCAGTCCGTATGTTAAACTGGCATTTCTGCACTTAGGCCCAGATCCTCAAGAGCATGTATGTGCCTAAGTCCCATTGAAATTTTTGGGAGTTAGTTGCCTAAATACCAGTGAGGAACTGGGCTTTGCTTTCAGCAAACCTTTGGTCATGTCACTATATCATCTGCCTGTCATATTTTATTGTTTCCATGTGCTGTGTTGCTTTCCCAGACACACTCTACTGGGTGTAACTAGCTGTATCAGACTAGATCGGGGTGGGCAAACTTTTTGGCCCAAGGGCCACATCTAGGTGAGGAAATTGTATGTAGAGCTGGAGCAAGGGTTTGGAGTGTGGGAGGGAGTGTGGGGTGTGGGAGGGGGTCAGTTTGTAGGAAGGGGCTCAGGGCAGGGGGTTGGGGTGCAGGAGGGGTGTGGCAGGGGCTCAAGGCATAGGGTTAGGGGGCTCAAGGCAGGGGGTTAGGGGGCTCAGGGCAGCAGGGACATGGTGCCGCCCACTTCTGGGAGCGGCACAAGGCCAGGGCAGACAGGGAGCCTGCCTTAGCCCTGCTGCGTTATGGGGCAGGCAATCCCACGGGCTGGATTGAAAGCCCTGATGGGCCGGATCCGGCCTGCGGGCCATAGTTTGCTCTCCCCTGGACTAGACAGAGGCCTGATGTCAAGTTCAACGTTACTGGTTTCCATGCTAAAATGACCACTAAAGAGATTAAGTACAAGTGGTGCTTGCCACCCACCATTCCTGCATGATATAAAAGATCATACTGCAAGAGTACTTAAGCACCACAGATGATTGTGCTTTATTTGTTATCTCAACTAGCAGTGCTCCATTTAGCCACGTAAGCAGCAGAGAACATCAACCCAAATATATATTTGCAAGGAAGGTTACAGTCGGACATGAAGCTGGAAAGGTAGTTTATCTTGTCAGATAAAGTGAATGTCATCATTCTTGAAGTTGGAGAGGCCCTGCCTGCGATGCTTCAGTACCTAACAATATCCAGTTAGAGCTTGTGTTATAGAAGCCGCACACAGTTTATCTAAGTGCAGTTTCTCTTTCAAATGTGATTCATGTTACAACTGACTAGCTCCGAAAGAAACTGATACCAGTGTTAATGCCCTCTGAACACAAATTGCATGTCTCTGTATAATCTTGTGGAGAAGGATTTCAAAAACCATAAGTTAATAAAAACAAATAACTCTCCAAGTCAATTAGTCAGAGTTATTTCACTGTAGACAAGGATACTGAAATGTTCACAAGCCCATTGCATTCATTTTTGAGGTTGGTGTTAGCAGAACTAGTTGCAGGATTTTTGGGGTCTCATTTCAAAGGCCTGGTCTACACTACGCATTTAAACCAATTTTACCAACGTTAAACCAATTTAACGCTGTACCTGTCCACACAATGAGGCCCTTTATATCGATATAAAGTGCTCTTTAAATTGGTTTCTGTACTCCTCCCCAACAAGAGGCGTAGCGCTAAAATCGGTATTACCATATCGGATTAGGGTTAGTGTGGCCACAAATCGACCGTGTTGGCCTCCAGGCGGTATCCTACAGTGCTCCACTGTGACCGCTCTGGACAGCAATCTGAACTCGGATGCAGTGCCCAAGTAGACAGGAAAAGCCCCATGAACTTTTGAATTACATTTCCTGTTTGTCCAGCGTGGAGCTCTGATCAGCACGGGTGGCAATGCAGTCCCAAATCCAAAAAGAGCTCCAGCATGGACTGTACAGGAGATACTGGATTCGATCTCTGGATGGGAGACAATCGTTCTATCAGAGCTCTGTACAGAAGTACGAATGCCAAACATTGAAAAAATCTCCAGTCTATATACAGAGTCCACATCACAGTTGCTGCGTGACATGTGTAAGAAAAAAGCACAAAAATCAAATGGACGCTCATTGAGGAGAGGTTTCTGTCACCAAGGACTCCAGAATATCCACAGTCCCTGCAAGTTCTCGATAAACAATTTGCATTCTGGCTGACCTCACCAAATGTCCGTAGGTCAAACACATTGTCCGAGTGATTTCGGTCTATCTCATCCAATTTACCCCCCTTCCCCTCCGTTACTAGAAAAGGAGAAAAATGTTTCTTGCCTCTTTTTATATGGCACCCAGTATGACTGCATGCTGCTGGAGAACTAGTGCTTGCAGCAGTAAACAGTAGTTCTCTCTCCTCCCTCCCCATGGCAACGGTACAGTGCCATTTAGAACTATAGCCTCCTGTCAGACCTGTGACTGCTCCTGGCGCCTGCAGTGAGCTGGGCCGGAGGCGCCTGGGGAAAAATAGGAAGTGATCGGCGCGGAGGCTGAGGCCCGATTTAAGAGTTGTACCAGAACGGCTGTATACTTTCGCTCATCCTAGCAACTGGGTGGAAGTCCATCGCCCCTGCCGCTTCATGTGAAAGAGAAGAGTCTGTAGCTGTCGTGACGATGGCGCGATACAGCGGATGGTGGGCTCCTTTCCCCGCTGTATCGCTTAAGTCCTCCTGGCTATCATCAGCTGAGCTGCCTCCCCCACATTTGTGAGTGCTGCGTGTATAACAACGTCAGTGTTCTATTCCTGCATTGTGATTCCTGTCATCACACAAAATGGGGACACTGCCTACGCTACATTAGCTCGAGTAAAGGTTTGGGGAGAGGTCGAAGCACGGAGTGGTTGCTTGCAGGGGACACCCCGCTAGACTGCCCATGGCAGCTCATCATTCTGTGGATCTGACGCGGAGCAGCGTGCCTCGTTCTCTATACATGTTCTCTAGTACACATCATTTGCATTCTGGTTGGCCCAATGCCCTGTAGGTCAAACACATTGTCCGAAGTGGTTCAGGGTCTTATCTCATTCGAATTTACCCCCCCGTTCCCCTCCGTGATAGGAAAAGGGAAAAAAGGTGTTTCTTGGACGGGCTGTTTTTATTTCACCCTATGGGTTACTGCATTGCGTGCGTTGTAGTGTACAGCATTTGCTTGTGAGCGAGTAGAGCAGGTATCCTCTCTTTCTCTTCTTCTTCCCCTATGTGGCGAGACGGGTGAGCAGGCATGTAGATATCTTTATAGCGTGCGCTTGCATGAGCACGTGGGTGGTATTGTCGGCCTCAGTGAGGTCTCCCGGGGCCCTGTGGATAAACATATGGAATGGTCTCACGTCTGGGATTCCCAGTATGATGACCAGAGACGGCTCGAAACTACGGCTGCATGCAGCAACTTAAGCTCGATGCACGCCCCGTCGCGGTGCAGTGGTAAGAAACTTCGTGGTACTGTCTGCTATGCATACCAGCGATTGGGTCCCTCTCCCCCGCATCGTGCTTAGTGTCCTCCTGGACTATTTTTCTACAGCTGCGAGCCTTGCCTCCCCCACAATTTATCTCAGTAACAAGTCAGTGTTTCTTATTCCTGCATTCTTTATTACTTCATCACACAAATGGGGGGGACACTGCCACGGTAGCCCAGGAAGGTTTGGGGAGGAGGGAAGCAACGAGTGGGGTTGCTGCAGGGACACCCCCTAGAATGCCATGCAGCTCATCATTTCTGTGGGATCTGACACGGAGCAGCTGTGCTCTCTGGTTCTCTGATACACTGGTTCTCTAGTACACTTTCCCCATATTCTAGGCAGGACTGACTCTATTTTTAGATACCATAAAGGAGGGAATGACCTGGGGGGTCATTCCCATTTTTGTCTTTGCGCCACCAGCCAACCTCATCCAGGGGCACCCATGACAGTAGCAGACGGTACAGAACGACAGATAACCGTCATCTCATCGCCAATTTACAATGGCGCAGCAGACAGTACAGAATGACTGAATACCGTCTCTGCTGTCATGCAAAGGCACATGAATGCTGCTGTGTAGAGCTGCAGTACCGCCTCTGTCAGCGGTATCCAGTACACATACAGTGACAGTGAAAAAAAGCTGAACGGGCTCCATGGTTGCCGTGCTATGGCGTCTGCCAGGGCAATCCAGGGAAAAAGGGCGCGAAATGATTGTCTGCCGTTGCTTTCCCACAGGAAGGAATGACTGACGACATTTACCCAGAACCACCTGCAACAATGATATTTGCCCCATCAGGCACTGGGATCTCAACCCAGAATTCCAAGGGGCGGAGGAGACTGCGGGAACTATGGGATAGCTGTGGAATAGCTACCCACAGTGCAACGCTCCAGAAATCAACGCTAGCCTCAGACCATGGATGTACACCGCTGAATGAATGCGCTTAGTGTGGCCGCGTGGACTCGACTTTATACAATCTGTTTTACAAAACCGGTTTATGTAAAATCGGAATAATCCCGTAGTGTAGACGTAACCAAAGTTAGTGTTGGGTTTAGCCCTCTAAATACAATCAATTCCGAGTTGTGATGTTTGGGTCTAATTCCCATAGGTTGCTTCAGTCTAACAGTTGTGATACAATGAAATCACTTATTAATACAACATCAGGACAATGTGATGTTACATTGCCAAGTGTTCAGTTTGGATTTCGTAATAATTCTGCAGATTAGACTATCCTGTGAAAACTGATTGTTCTGCACATTTTGTGTTCCGTGACAAAGCGTCCATGACTGCAGGGTGCCCTGAGTGCGATGTGGTTTCTAAAAGCAACTTGTACATTAGAAGAGAAGGATAACTTAGGTTTTGGTTTCCTGACAGATACTAACTATTTTTCCAAAATGTGATGCAGCAAAGTCAAATCATGAACACTTGAAAGAAATTGACGTGTACAGTACAGACTATCTCATATGAACATACCAAAATGGTCGCACACAGAAGCCTTTCCATATTTATGGGCTGCTGTACTGACAGAAAAGTGTTACTCATGCTCTGTGACTTGGTTACTGTCATAGCTATGCTGACATTAAAAGAACATCTTTGAAATGAAAGCCAGATTTTACTAGCTGAGGGGAAAGGGAAGTAACACCATACCTGGTGTATTTGTCCCAGTTACTGCAAGCAAAGATGAAATAAATTTAGAATGGAAAATAAATGACAGTGCTCGGAGATCAAAGACAAAGTGTACCAGTGGGTTTTAGTGTACCAGTGGGTCTGTTGTAAGTGTACCAGTGGGTCTGTTGTAAGCAGCTGACCAAAACTGATGCCCAGTGAGTTATTGCCCTGTCTCTAGTCTTGGAGTGTTTCACTTCACTCTTCACAAAAATGGAAACTGCATAGGTTTGGTGTATGCCTTTGGCCAAAGACACATTGTCATTGCATTTGATAGAGCACATAATTTGAATGCCCAAGAGAGAGTGGTGGTGACTAGCAGAATTCAAGGATAATGTACAGTCCTTAGTTTTGGCAGCTTTTACACAGCCTTCATCTTTGCATCTATGTTTTGGATATCACAGGCTGTGTTTCACATGTTCTAATGGTGTAGTAATAAAGTTATAGCTGTCACCACTTCCATTATAAATCCAGATTTTCAGAGACTTTTAAATTAGTTGAACACAAGGTTTGCACTCTGCTCACAATGTCCAAAGTGTCAGCCTATAAGCAAGTTATAAAAAAAAAACTTTTCAAGGAAATATAGAATTCATCTGATTGTATTATGAGTGCCAAACAATAGCAGTTTATTAAATTAAGATGCATTTTTTCTGCTCCTACCATTCAAAACCAGTTTTGCTTTTTAGCCTACAATGTTGCATGCATTTAGGCTGTTATGGCTTTTGGTATTTATTTTAATTAAAAACACTGCAGTTACTAACTTTGAAAACTTCCTGTTGCACGTGTGTGACTGTTTTGAGAAGCTTTTCAGTAGCCCTATCTAGATGTCTTAGGTGAGATCATTCAGGACAAAAACAGTCTGATGCTAGGTGCTAAATATCTTAAAGGACCCACTTTTTAATTAATTTTAACTCATAAATGAATTTACTGATTTGTTTGTAAACTCTCAGAAAGTTAATTCAGTACTCAAAGAGCAAGTGCTGTAATTTATTTAATTACTTAGTTCAGGGATAGGGGGAGAATACAGGGTCTCTGCTTTTAGTGCAAAACTCAACTCAGCCTTAGCTATGGAGCTATAAACAGTGCTTGCATGATTAACATTCAATGGACTCCTCCTGAGGGTCGAAATGACAGTCTGGACCTATACATTGAATGCTTCCGCCGACATGCACAGGCAGAAATCGTGGAAAAACAACACCGCTTGCCTCATAACCTAAGTCGTGCAGAACGCAATGCCATCCACAGCCTCAGAAACCATGCGCATCTCAACATGCTCTCCTTCATTGATACCATCCTGACATTATCATTCAATAGAGTCTGATAATATAGGACTGGTTGCTGGGTCATCAGATACATGGTCTGATTACTTGACCAAGACGGAGCCTGCCAGATCCAACCGCCTCATATGACCATAATTCACAGGCATCTACTTTCCCTCAGATTCCACTGTGATGGAATATCACATGGAACTGCATCCATCTACTGCAGGATCACTTCCTACACTTTATTATCACTGGATACACTCAGTCATATCCATATGTAGCCATCGACCAGGGTTATTCTATCTATCTTACCTCGGACATCTCCAAGATCCACAAACCAGAAATCGGACGCCCCATCATCTCGGCATTGCACGCACTGAAGGACTGTCTGGAATATGGACGCTCTACCTCAGACCTATGCCCACCAGCACTCCACATATCTCCGTGACACACTGATTTCGCTGAGGAACACTACAATGCATTGGTCACCTCCAGAATCCACCACACACCATCCTAGCCACCATGGATGTAGAGGCTCCTACACAAACATTCCACACACAGATGGAAATACAAGCTGTCAGGAACAGTATCCCCTGATGATGCCACAGCACAACTGGCTGCTGACTCTGGCCTTTACTACTCACACAACTAATTCAAGTTTGATGACTCAATATATATCTCCAATCATGGCACTGCTATGGGCACCCGCATGGCCCACAATATCGCCAATATTTATGGCTGACTCTGGAACAACGCTTCCTCAGCTCTCGTCCACTCACGCCCCTTCTCTACCTACGCTACATTGATGACATCTTCATCATCTGGACCCATGGAAGGAGACCCTTCTAGAAAAATTCACCATGATTTCAACAACTTCCACCCCACCATCAACCTCAGCCTGGACAATCTACACGAGAGGTCCACTTTCTAGACACCACGGGTGCAAATAAGTGATGGTCACATTAACACCACCCTATATCGAAAACCTACCGACCGCTATGCCTACCTTCAGCCTCCAGCTTCATCCCGGGCACATCACACGATCCATTGTCTACAGCCAAGCACTGAGGTACAACCGCATCTGCTCTAACCCCTCAGACAGAGACCAACACCTACAAATCTCCACCAGCATTCTCAAAACTACAATACCCGCACGAGGAAATTAGGAAACAGATCAACAGAGCCAGACGTGTACCCAGAAGCCTCCTACGCAAGACAAACCCAAGAAAGAAACCAACAGGACTCCACTGGCCATACATACAGCCCCCAGCTAAACCCCTCCAACGCATCATCAGGATCTACAACCCATCCTGGACAATGATCCCAACTTTCACAGGTCTTGTGGTGGCAGGCCATCCTGCCTCACAACAACCCTGACAACCTGAAACGTATTCTCACCAGCAACTGCACACCGTACCATAAGTAACTCTAAGCCTCAGGAACCAATCCATGCAACAAAACCTCGATGCCAACTCTGACCCACATATCTACACCAGCGACACCATCACACAGGACCTAACCAGATAGCCATACCATCACTGGTTCATTACTGCACGTCCACCAATGTAATATACGCACCATCATATGCCAGCAATGCCCCTCTGCTATGTACATCGCCAAACTGGACAGTCACTACGGAAAAGGATAAATGGACCACAAATCAGATATCAGAATGCAATATAGCAAAAACCTGTAGGAGAGCACTTCAACCTCCTGGCCACCACTATAGCAGACCTTAAGGTGGCCAATCCTGCAGCAAAAAAAACTTCAGGACCAGACTTCAAAGAGAAACGACTGCTGACTTCAGTTCATCTGCAAATTTGACACCATCAGCTCTGGACCTAAACAAAGACTGTGAATGGCTTGCCAAGTTACAGAACCAGTTTCTCTTGGTTTTCACACCTCTACTGCTAGAACAGGGCCCCATCCTCCCTGACTGAACTAACCTCGTTATCTCTAGCTTACTTGCTAGCATATATATACCTACCCCTGGAAATTTCCATTACCTGCGTCTGACGAAGTGAGTATTCACCCACGAAAGCTCACGCTCCAAAACGTCTGTTAGTCTATAAGGTGCCACAGGATTCTCTGCTGCTTTTAATGACTTGTTTGATACTCAGTATAAGAGTTATAGGATCAGTGAGTCAGGTGGAGACTATACATAAAATAATCAATAAGCACTTGTCCTGTAGACCAGAATGACCTCTTGTTTCTTACTCTTAAGGGAAATATTCCTCTTAAAATATATTTCAATATATTATTTAATATGGTATGTTAACACTTAACTATATCAGCTGCTATCTGAGGAGTTAAGACCATATTGCTTTAATTTGTTAGGTCTTAACCGCACTCTTGTGAGGTAGCTATTGTTAGAGCAATCACTTTATCTTTGGAGATTCCTTCTTTGACTTCCCCTTGACTTCTCTTCTTTCTTTTTTGTTCTTAAGGAGTCACTGAAGATCAGTTTTTGCTCCATCCCATTCTGCAGAAGCTAAATAAATGCTACCACTTTCCTCATCCTGAGCTGGAGAGAGGAATGGAAAATACCCAGAAGTCAAGGTGGATGGGGAGCAGCACTCTCTACCATTCGCCTGCTCTCCTCTTTTTCTGCCTTGTGGTGGTAGGGGTATCAGCCAGTGAGTTTCTCCTTTCAATCTTCTGCTGCTGTGCCTGCAGACTATTGTGTCTGCTTTGTCGCTGCTAAACATACCAAGTAAATGGGGATAACAGACATCTCCTGTACACATCACCTTTGAACTACTGTACTGATATTCCAATGGAATAGTCTCTTTTTGACACTAGAACTTGTGGTGTTCACTGTGGAAGCTCAAATGTTCTAATGGACTGCTATGCTCTGTTGCTATGCCCTGAGCTATAACATGTTTTGGGGGCTAGGAGAGGTAGTTCTTTAGAGAGATATCACAAGCATTAGGGGAAAATTGTGTTTCTATATGTATGTGTAAATATGTTCTTCGAAAGAAGGGCTCGTGTTTCTATAATTAGACATAGTTTTCTTTTGGGGGCGGGGAGGAGGGAGTATTGCTCCTATATGGTGATTCCAGAGCTGATCTGATAGTACCACCTGTCTTTTGTGAACAACTCAGTATAGCAGAACCTGCATATAGTGAACTTGGATATAGGCAAACTCTATTTATAGTCAGGTAGAAAGTCCTGAATTGTTTCATTGTCTCAAAATACGAAAATTCAATTCTGGTAATAGTGAATTCAGGGTAAAGTTGCTTGTGGGGGGGAGTACTTAGCTATTTATTGGTTTCAGTGTATATGGATCGTTTAGCGATACAAGGTGAGTGTGGTAATCTTTTTTTTATTGGACCAACTTCTGTTGGTGAAACATATAAACTTTCCAGCTTATACAGGGCTCTTCCTCAGATCTGGGAAACTACCTCAAAGTGTCGCTGTTAAATACAAGGTTTGAACAGACTGTTTAGCGTGAGTAGTTGACGTGTATTTAAAGTGACCATTCATCTTGTCTCTCTAATATCCTGGGACCAACGTGGCTACAACAATACTGCATACAGATAATTTGTCAAATGTCTTCTTTGTATAGTTGTTCTAAGCAGTAGGCAGTATTAAGTTGGGGGCGAGGGGTAGGGAAACTTAGTCAGGCACTAAAATCAAAGGCATGAAAAGTTCTTGGGTCTTTGGTGAGGTGCTCTCTGTTACTACTTGGATACATGGGGACAAGGTATAGTCATTGTGCTGCAGAGACTCCTTGGAAAGGGTCCTCTGTTCTTTGCAAACAACTTTCACCTGACAGACTCACTACAACAAACATATCTCACAGGATATTTATCTATAAAAAGTAACATGAAAGCTCATCAGATGTCAAGATTCATAATAATTGTGAGATTTATGGATAGGCAATATTTACAGAATAATGTATTTATATTGAAAGTATGTTTTATGGACAGGGAATAGAAATTAGTTACTGGGGATAATGAGTCTTGATGATGGCCCATTCGGGCAGAGGGGAATTGTCACCTGGCTCTGTTTAGCCAGTGGTGCAAAGCAAGGCTCACTTGATTAGCTTTGATCAGTACCAAGACTTTCAATGGAAAACTATCAGAGGGAACTGCAAACAATCAAAATCACTTGAAGGTAAAAAAGAACCATGACAATAAGACAGGGATTTGCTCTGCTCTGAATAGAAACAAAAGACTGTTTCTGTATAGCATGGGAGAGAGAGAGGTTCTCTGAATCCGTTCACTGAAGAAACCCCTTGTGGAGCGGGAGTCTTCCCATGAACATTTGGATTCCCTTTCTTGGAAAAGTAGGTGGCTGTGCAACAGACTGAAACCTGTGGGGGGGGAACATACTTTATTAGCTAGGAAAGGTAACTACTGATAAGTGTAGTGCCAGGTTTGCACCTTATGATTTTGTTTTGTATGATAACTAGTTCACATATTTCCTTCATTTCTAGTTAAATCTTTACTTTTTTCTCAAATAAACCTACTTTTGTTTTATTATAAGTACTGACAAGTGCTGTGTGATTTACAGGAGTAGTGGCTTATAGTAAAACTGGTAAATTGGGGTATACTGCATGTTTGGGGGAGATGGTCTGGGATTTCTGTGAATTGCCGGTGTCAGGGGTTGAATATCGCAGGGGAATGATTCAAAGGGATTTGGGTGTGCCTATTGTTAAACTGTAAGGTGAAGACAGAGCTGGCATAGCCCAGAGGAGAGTGCTTGAACAGCTGAAAGACTGGTGGCAGTAAGAAGCTGACACCCATTATCATGAGACAGACTCCCTCTTGCTGGAGATGAGTGTCCTGGGTACGTAGAGAACTATCACGATCATCTCTAGTGTAATTCCACTGTAGTTAATAGAGATACGCCAGTGATGATTTTGGGCCATGAGGAGTACATCCACAGACAGACTTTCCACCCGGAACATGATTTGGGTCTATTGCCCTTAGTTAAAATTGATTTTCCAACATCTAATCAGAGAACAGTGTCTGTGGCCCAAATCCTACAGTGGTCCTTAGTCAGAGCTCTTGTGGATTTTGCTGAATGTTCCAATGCATTTAGAAATGCAGAATTTGACCTTGCATTTACTATTATGGATCTCAAGTAGATGTTAAGAATTTGCAAGGCTGAGGCATTTGTGGAACTTGTCAAAAACCTGTCTTGCTACATCACAGCTTTAGGAAGGAGTCAGGCATGTTACAGGATTGATGTAATCCTTTTCTGATGTTGAAGAGGAATCCAGAAAGACATGTGAATATTTCAAGCAATGGAATTTGGGATGTTTGTGTTTAGTGGTTCAGATTTATGTTCCATGTCAACCAGTCACTAAACCTTGGGCAAAGCACATCAGCGCACCTTGCCACTGATCTCTGACAGTAGCATTGCACAGTGATAGAAATAAGTCAATATGACTGTTCTCTTTTTTAGCAGCCAGTGATTGTTTTTGGAGGGGTGTGATTGAAGCCCCCCTTATCTTACACATGCACCCCATCACCACCACCACCATTGTCTGTGCTCTTGATTTCTTTTGTAGCTTGCTTGCCTCCCATAGTGGTATAATAATTCCCGTAATAGAGGAATGGTAGATAAGAAGCTCATTGATTATTTACCAGATGGCCCCTTTAAAATGTGTTGTTGGGAAGAAGGAGCTCTTGCTGCCATTCTAACAGGGAATTCCATGGCAAGATGAGCAACAGTGAGGCCCTTCCAAAATAAAGATCTGATGCCCAGGCAGGCAGCAAGAAGTTCTGAGATTCCAACTTCGCAGCTTGGGTACAAGCTATATTTACTTCATCATCCTTTTGCTTTGATCATCAAGAATTGCTCCTGCTAGAAAGACTGCAGCATCAGCCATGCAGTAAGAGCATCCCTGAAACAACCTTGCATTAGGTGCAAGCTGCAGCATCCTTCAGCTGCAGGCAGAAACCAGACCCCTTTCAGAGCACTGCTTTACACTTCAAAGTTCTCAGGTAAGAGGGCCTCTGTGACGTTGTAAAGCACTTCCTCATCCCTCATGTATCCGACGAAGTGGGCATTCACCCACGAAAGCTCATGCTCCAAAACGTCTGTTAGTCTATAAGGTACCACAGGACTCTTTGCTGCTTCCTCATCCTTGAAGTTGAAGGAATCACTCCCTGGATGTTCCCCCTTCCTGCCAGTCTTGAGATGGCAAAACTGAGATTCTAACTCTGATCCCTCTGCTCAGCACATTGTCTTACCAGTGACTGCACCAGACCTGCTCAGGTATTGGCTATGCTGGTGTGTGTTTGATCTGAACAGTCTCTAGAAGTGCTAAAGCTCTGTTGGCAAGGCCCACTGGGTCTTTTTATAGACAACCAGAAGAATAAATCTTTGATCCTCCTTCAGATGCCATTTATTTTCACATTTAGAATTTAGTGAAATCATCATGTAATGTGGAGGAAACTCTTTTTGCTATTACATTGAGGAAGCTCTAGTCAGCAGGCCTCCTTGATCTGGATAAGGCTGCAATGGGACTGAAGACTGAAAGAGGAAGGCTGCTGGTCCTCGTATAATATTGAAACTGATTTAGGTCGTATATGTCCAGCCTCGCAGGTTGTGAAGCTGCAGTGTTGCATCATGCTGCAAACAGACCTTTGTGTCTGCGTGGGAGATGCTCAAAGGTCTCCTCAATTTCACTGACAGATAAAACATTGTTCTCAAATAACTGATAATGAGGAGGAGACTGGACAGTACAATATTATCTGAGGTAATATATTGATCTGAGAACTGGGATAGGTGGACAATAAGTAAAAAGTGATTGTTACCTTTTGTAATGCAAGTGGCCTGGACAGTCCCATAGGCTTTGCTGTTACACATATCTTCATGTAGGGAGGCGGGGGGGTGGTAGGAGGGGAGGACTCACCGCAGGGACTGTGGTGAGTCAGAGGAGTAAGAAGTAGTGCTGCCACTTTAGGTTTATCTGGTAACTGTTCCCTATCAAAGTAAATAAGGATCACTGCTTCAGGGTGGCAGGAACCATAGGATCTCTGTCTAGATTTTTTGGAGAGGTGAGCACCCAAAGTGCCATTTGGTATTTGGTAGCTCAATGTTTTTCCATTTTGGGGTTAGGTCCTCCTGGTGGCATGGGGTATCAGACTAGTTTAGAAGAATAGGAGCAGAGGAGAAATCAATGTGAATGGGTAAAGCTGTAGGGCTCTAGATCCAACCGGCACATCAAACGGGCTGTTGTGTCAGCAGGTAAAGCAGCAGGTGGTTCCTCTAAAACTGTCTAGCTCTCCTCCCTGCTCTTGTTGAGGTTTCTTAGGGTCTTCACTAAAAAAGGTATGTTCTTTACCTCATCGTAACCACCCTCTGTGAGCTTACTGTGTGGTTAAAAGCACAGTGAAGACCAGGCACTTTAATTAACCGGCAGGTAAACTCACCGAAGTCAACTCCAGAAGGGAGTACAGGACTGTTTACCTAATGATACAACTAAGGTGCCTGGCCTTCAGTGTGTTTTTTACTTCAGCATAGTTCATGCATGGTAGTTACCCTGAGGTTTAAAAAAAAAGCACCTTTCTGGCAGTGATGACAAGCCCTAAAGTAGCTGGCCTTCGAAGCAGCTCACAGGTGCGGAGGCTGCAGGCTGAGGCAGGACCCACGAACCCAAGCTTCTCATCTTGTTTCCTGGGGAATGGGAAGAGGCACTGAAGCTACCAGAGAGGAGGAGGAGAAGAGTCACCAAAAACATGGGGGAACCCGGGGAAGGAGAGGGGAGGAGAAAGAGACATGTGAGGGAGAGAAAAGAGAGAGAGCCAGGACATGATACAAGGCGCCATGAGAAGGGATCATTCACTCTCTGAACTATCCTAAGACTGCAGTAGTGCCAATTCACAATTTTTTTGTGGGGATGGGGCCTGCTAATTCATGTCCAGATCCCCTCCAGTACCCTCTCCCAGCTCCTGTGCAGGGACCTTATTCCTGTCCCCGTTCATCTCCCATCTTCCTTCTTCCTTCTGTGTCTCCCTCAGCTGGAGAGTGTCCCCTGTCTTGTACCCACATAGTGCACAAGCCGCTGTGGCCAGGAGTCAAGTTCTCAGCAACTTGCCTATGCTCTGCCGTACAGGAACAGGCTCCCCAACACCATTTGGCTGGTCGCCCCTCCATCTAGGGAGAGCGGCAGCTGGGCCAAATTTGAATGATATTGTGCCCCATGACCCAGATCACATTGCCACTTACTGAACCTTGGCCCGGATGTCCCTCCGTCTGTACAGAGAGGTGTCCAAGTCAGTTTTCAGTGGTGGTGTGACCGTGCAGCTGGAGTGACACTCCACACCTTTCCCGCAGCACCCATACTGATTTAGTATGGGGCCATTGCTTAAAAGTGGTTTGACTCTGCCCCCTTCTCCTCTCCCCCCATCTCCCTTTAGTGGCCTGTGGAATTTTGAGCAAGTGCAAAAACCTTAGGGGGGGAGGGTTGCTCCCTCACACTACCCCAGCCTCCTCTAAGAGGGGCCACTGCCTAACAGGGCTCCGGCAAATCAAAGTTGGGAGCAACTGCATTAGGTAGCTGTTCGCCAACTGTTTTGCAACTTCATTAAGACCCAAATTTTCAAAAATGGCCACTGATTTGGGCTGCCCTGAGGATCAAGCCAGAGGTGGCTCAGGTTAGAAGTGCTGAGCATCCACAAGTTTAATTGAAGTCAGTGGCAGCTGTGAGTGCTCAGTATCTCTGAAAAGCAGCCCCCATGTTTCTTCAGTTGGGCAGCCAAAAATCAGTGGACGCTTCTGAAAAATGTTATCCTCAGCCAGCAAATCTAAAAAGGGAGTTAACACCACATCATATGGTTTCATTGTTTCCTCAGTGTTCTGGGGCTTTGGCACATGGACTTCAAGGCAACAACCAGGCTAACTGCTCATTTAATATAAATTTTCTGTTACAATCTAATGTAAATACAAGTGTTTGTTTTGTTTTTTTGTTTTTTGCCATTTGTAGTTCTGCTGTCATCACACAGCAATGCAAATCACAGAGATCTTGAAGGGCCTAGAACAGTTAGTTTATGTGTTTTCCTCTCCTACTTTTCCTTATGTAAAGGCAGTGAGATGAAAGAACACATATTGGAGCAGTCAGGTTTAAATTAAACAGCTGTCTTGAAGAAAGCTCCCTGTGGGCCTTTTATAGTGACTGTTCCAAGTTAATAGCTATCAGTTTATTCAAAGAAAGTAGCTACTGTATAGAAACTAACTACTATCCCTAAAAACAAAATCTACTAGCAAACTTTAACAGAAAAGAACTCAGACCTGTAACCCTTACTCAGGCCAAACTACTATTGAAGCCAATGGGAGCTTTGCCTACAATTAGGGCCCAGAGTCTGATGAACACCAGTTAGTCCTGAGAGCCAGAGCTTTCCAGTGACCAATGAAAAATAATAGAAGTTCTACAGAGTTTTTCAATTTTGACATGCTTTGAGTATGAACTAAGAACCAGAGCTAAGAGAGTTCCCGAGCGAGCTGCTTTGGTGAAGGAGAAAAGAATGTCTCTTTTCTCTCCCCCCTGCAACCCCCTCTTACATTTGTAGTGACTTTAGGATTTGATCCTGGATCATTGGAGACAACAGGAGTTTGTTGGCATCAGTAGGTGCCTGGCTCATCCCTAAGTGGTCAGTGTAACTCCATGGATGTCTGTGGAACTACACTGTTTTACATCATCTGAAGATCTGACCCAGAGAGTATTCAAAATCCTGTTTACAAGATCTGTGTTTAAGTGTATTTTTCCATCTGTCCACACTAGGTATATGTGTTGACTTGTGGGTTTTTGGTTGTTTTTGGTTTGTTTTGTATTCGTGGAGGTGATAGTGACACTTTTTTTTTTAATCTGCATTTGCTGGGTGTTTGTTTGAGGCTGGATGGTAGGATGATCTGAGAAGTGTTGCTGTTCATGCTCCACTGGAAATGTAATTCTTTTACACGGTGTTTGTTTATTGAAAGAATATTTATCATCACAACATCTGGACAAGTCTGAGCAGCTCTTTCATTCTACACCTGCTGGCTGTCATTTTTAAAGCATCACAGCCAAGTACTCGTAGGTTCAAACTTTGCATTTTGAAAAATTAAGCACAGAAAGGGGATGGAGGGTAGGAAGGGAAGTCAGAATCTAATAGGATATAAATATTTCTCTGAAACATAGTAAAAGTCCATGAAGGTTCTTTGTTTTCCTTTAAACGTTTTCTTACAGTACTGGAAACACAACAGCATTGTGCTAAGCAAGCACAGGGGAACAGAGTGAAACTGACTAGCCTCCATTTCTAAGTGAAAAATAAAAATAAAACCAAAGGACTTGAATGGTAAAAAGTAAACAGCTGTTTTGCAGCGCAAGTGCTGGGAGGGAGCAGGGAGAAGCAGGACACAGTAGCGCGCTCAGGGGAGGAGGCAGAGCGGAGACGAACTGGGGTGGACGCCGTGGGGTGGGGAGCTGCTGGTGGGTGCAGAGCACCCACAAATTTTTCGCCGTTTGTGCTCCAGCTCCGGAGCATCCACAGAGTCGGCACCTATGAAAGGGTTGCATCTGTAAGAACTTTCGTCCCAGAACACAGGAGTGTAACATCTATTTGAAGGTCCTACTCTCTCTGCTCTCCGCCCAGCCTCAGAGATGTCCTGACCGGACTCAGATCCCAATACTTCACCCTCAGTGCGCAGTGCACCCCTGGCACCAGGTTCTACCCAGCACTGCTCCCCTTTGCCGATGCCCAAGAAGAAATCAAAGAAGTGTGACCCAGCACTGAGCAAGAAAGACTAAGGGGCATCTGGTAAAAGACTGTTCAGGCCGCGGCCCGCCCACACCGGAACCACAGATGGGTTTCTCCCCTATGAGGCTTGCTAGCCACCAGAGGGATCCTCCACTGACTCCAGGGAACAGTAGGGGTCATAAAATCATAGAATATCAGGGTTGGAAGGGACCTCAGGAGGTCATCTAGTCCAACCCCCTGCTCAAAGCAGGACCAATCCCCAACTAAATCATCCCAGCCAGGGCTTTGTCAAGCCTGACCGACTTTAAAAAACCTCTAAGCCTCGACTTAAAAAACCTCTAAGGAAGGACGTTCTACCACCTCCCTAATAACCCATTTCAGTGCTTCACCACCCTCCTATGCAAAAATTTTTTTCCCTAATATCCAGCCTAAATCTCCTCCACTGCAACTTGAGACCATTACTCCTTTTCTGTCATCTGGTACCACTGAGAACAGTCTAGATTCATCCTTTTGGAACCTCTTCTTCAGGGTAGTAAGAAACAGCTATCAAATCCCATCCCACACTCCTCTTCTGACTAAACAATCCAGTTCCCGTCATTCTCTGTCTCATCTCATAAAGTCATGTGCTCCAGCCCGTCCTTAAATATTTGAGTGCCTACTCCGCTGGAACTCTTTCCACTTTTTGCAACATCGCCTCTTGTAGTTGGGGGCCCACAAAATTGAGCACAACGGACTGATACCAAGAGAGGCCATCACCAATTTCAAGATAGAGGAAGAGGCAAGATCACACCATGCTCTTAGCATCTGTTGAAAAAATCCCGCAATTCGTGGCTTAGCGCCCAGACTATACAGAGAGCCCAAATATGCGTTAGCCTTGCTAGCACAAGCGCACACATCTGTCGACTCAGATACGCATGCTTCTCGCCACTTGAACGCCTAAGTCCTTCTGCAGAACTGTTCCATTAGCCCACTCAGGTTCGCCCATAGCGGTAGCAGTGTTTGGGATGATACATGTTGTATTGCACAGATCTAAGCAGCAAGTTGGATCTCTGCAGCGGCCGCTTGCGACACCCATTCAGGCGACTCTATAGACACACAGGTCTAGCCCCTTGTATCCTGCCACCCTCTCTCTAGCTATATTACACGCACTGTCCTATTTAGTGTCATCTGCAAACTTGCGGAGAGTGCAGTCCCACCACCATCCACCAGATTCATTAAATGAAGATATTGAAACCAGCAAACGCCCCCAGGAGCCGGACCCTTGGAGCAATCCACTGATTATGTGCCAACTAGACATGGAGCCATAGATCACACCCGTTGAGTCTCCCAGCACCTGATAGATCATAATGCTGGCTATATGATCTAAGTCACACCCCATTACCATGAGTTCCCAGCGTGTCGATTGCATTGAACAGAGCACCAGCCCATAGTATCTTGCCTACTTGCCAGCAAGAGTGCGGGGAGACCATCACCAAACAGCTTCACGCGTAAGTCAAGGAAAACAGATCCAATGCTTCCCCATTGCCACATACCAGTATAATCTGAATGCCAACCATGCGACCTGCTATGTCTGAATATTGAATGAGGACAATTGGCTTCATATTCAGATTGAGAGTGAATCCCGAGCAGTACTTGGCGTCAGACCACTGGTCTCTCCGTACGTAGAGGATGTCACGGTCTCCAATACCATAGATCACGCAGCATGGCGAGTCTGAGGGTATGGACACTCTTTGCTGAACTCAGTACTAGATGCAGAGCGCATAAGGGCTCAAAGAGTACAGCCACCAGGCCACCCTCCTGCTGGGCCGCCCACTCATGGAGTGCCCGGGATTGCGTTAGCCACAGTTCACAGAATGGCACCTATCTAGCTGGAGCACACCACCACCTTTCACCTCACAGGCCTCACAACAGAAGTCTTGCAAGGATGAAGGCATAGGATGTGAGTTTTAAGTTGTGTCTGCTGGCCCTATTGTCTCCTCCCACTCACCCTGCTGCAACCACCCCTGCCTTGGCACAATTTCATAATGAGAGACAGCCTGAGAGCTCGCATTTTGAGGTGCCAGCACCCATACCACAACCCCTACAGTTATCAACTCCCGTGGACATGCGCCTCAGTCTGATTTACTCAGTTGTCTATGTTCCTTCACAATCTATTCGGTATGCTGTGTCTGCAGGTGCACGCGTCTGCCACCAGGATATTAGGGTGCTAGAATTGTTATTCATCACTAGCCTACTACCACTCCCTGCTACTCACCATCGTCCACCACACACCCACTCCCTCTTTCCCCATCCCTCTTCGAGACCCTTCCATTAAGCAACTCCTCGTCAACCATGAAGTAGGATGTTAACACAGCGCAGGTGGGAAGTCAGTGGAAAGGTCTCTTTCACAGGAGAATTGAGGAGGAAACGAGTGTCTACTCCATATTCTAATCAAACCAAAAGAAGGGCCTATATACGCCATATCGGACCAGCGGATGACTCACAACACAAATTAGTTCTTCAAAAAGTGAAGTTTCACCTTCCCATGTCTACATCACCGGGATCCGAGGAGGAAGAACGCTGAGATTAATGTCCCCCCTTGAATGGAGGATGTGGTCTGAAGTCTAGTCTCCATGTCCTGAGTTGTTACCGGAGCAGCAACTCTTCAGCTGATATTTCATGTGGCCTATCATACCACCGGCTGCCAACTTTGGCCAATTGCAAAGCATGCCCTTGACATCACACTGAGCAAGCTCCCAACAGTCATGATCTAAGACCTGGAATTTCTGCAGCCGAGCTGCTAGACCGTTAGCTTATTCCTGCCTTTCTACTGAATGGTGTTCGAGGGCTTCTCTTTCGCGCCCATGAGACGCGACCCGCTGTTCTGCTGCCTTGGACATGCTGAGGCGAGCCCACTTGGGGCAAGCGTCGCATGCAAGCCGCTGCCCTTGCGTATGCGATTAACCCCACCTCCCCACCACACTATAAATGTCTCAGGATGTACCATCAGTCCAGCAGTTAGTTGCGGTAGCTCCTGTCAGGTCTCTACCAGTTCCACTTGAAAGCCAGACCCGTTGGTACAAGTCCGACGCGACAACACCCGAGCGAGTCCGCCCGAATATTCCATATCAACAAGCAAAGCGCGATGGACGCCCACTATATCGAGACCAATCCAGCCTTTTGCAGCGAAAGCACTCACTCTTGCGACTATCTTGGCGATCTGCTCGTACCGTCAAGCATGCCCATTCATAACTGCTGAGCCAGTGCAACCCCTGAGCATCAAGGAGACGTAGAGGCCCGACCTCAGCAGAACCTCTCATCTCGCGCACAACTAGTGGATGGCTCTTCACATCCCCAACGTGGTCCAGCACGAGTATCCCCAGGACAAGTAGGATGGCCCCTGGTGGATACACTGAGACTGTCTTGCATAACAAGGAAATGCCCCAGTCAGACACAACCTGATCCTTGTCAGGGCTGCACTGATCCAGGACCATAGGGCACGACCCATGGGCTACGAGCGCCTTGAACCATGACATAAACACCCACACCACTGAATTACCCCGGGCTCTAGACTCATATCGGCAGCCCGCTCGCTGTCCGTTCCCAGCCGGCTCTACTCTCTTCAGCCAACACACCACCTAGGACTACCTCCAACCTAGGGTGACCCAGAACAGCATCGCGTGAAAATGCGTACAGGCCGCCTATGCAGCGGGCGTATAGGAGCCGAGAAGTGAAATGGATCCCAAGAAAATCATGAACAATCTATCAGATCTAATATCTATGAGAACATGGTGCGAGCTACTATGGCCTTTAGCCGTCCGCCACGCCAGACAGCCGAGCTCTCGCACCCGCTCCCTCGGACTAGCGCTTGTTGCCAGGAAAACAGCTGGTCGCAGGCATGAGTATGAGTGGATAGAGGGAGAAAACACGAGACCATCGAGGGAAGAGTGTCCAGGGCAGGATTAGGGAAACGGACCTAACTGGCGGAGGCACACGGTTAGGCAGACTGGATTGTGGATTGAAGGGCCGTGTGAGATAGCTAGCGGCGAAGACTAGAGATGATCAAGCGAAACCATGGCGGTCGTGGGTGCCCAGGGCACAGTACATGCCTCCGCCCATGATGATATACGATAGCCCGCCCTATAGTCGATCTTGTATCCTCTCCCCTATGAGTCGACGCGAGCATAGATATCCACTAGGAGGCCTCATTTTGTGATAGATCAAACAGCTGACAGTGGTGAGCCAATATCCTAAATAGCCCCAGCCCTTGCATCGGCCCAGCCGAGGAGGAGTACACCATGCACGCGAGGCCTCCCCGTTCCGAGACAGCCCACACTCCCGAGGCACCAGCTCCACTCCTCCCGAGGTGATGTGTTGCCTAAGAGAGCCAGGAAGCATCCTCTCGTGGCAACCGCCCCTAACCTGCCCGCTGCCTTCCAGTAGCACCCCGATGGCTTGTCTTGCCGGCATCGATTGGGCTATACGAGTTCCGCAAAGAGTGCTCGCGTCGGGCAGCAAGGAAACTCTCTATCAGCGGGCGATCTACTCTCGCACCAATAGGAAAATAGGACCAATAATAGGCGAGCACACATGGAACAGGACTGGTTATAAAGGCATGAGCAACAGGGTATTCACTCCGAATGACGCGATTAATCTTGCAGGAGCCACTCTGACATTCTGTTAGGGCTCCTAGGCTTGTCTAGTCGTCAGTTTAAGCCATCCCATTGTGCCGCTATAGCCGATCGAGCCGTCATCGCCCTCCAGTCCAGGGCAGTCATCAATCGCTTCACTAAACACTATGGTGCTGGTTCTGAAGGGTCGACGACACTTATCTCCGATTCCCAGGCACCAAAGGAGGGCCGCACAAGATGCTGCACAAGGAGGTCCATGAAGAGGGGGCGGCCACCATGAATGCAGCCACCGGCGTCAAGCTGTGTCCACTCTTCTCTCTTCCTGAAGGTTCTTCGCAAGCTG
The DNA here is from genome assembly GCF_003597395.2 of Chelonoidis abingdonii. Taxonomy (NCBI): domain Eukaryota; kingdom Metazoa; phylum Chordata; order Testudines; family Testudinidae; genus Chelonoidis; species Chelonoidis abingdonii. The sequence goes on from NC_133772.1 coordinate 91,874,039, forward strand.
GTGGACTAATAACTTCGCCCAATAAGATCACTGAGATACAGGGCCTCCACCAATGCCGGACGCCGAATATATAGGGTTTGAGTATTTTCAGACAAAGTCCTAGACTGCGGCGCACCCACTTCCTCCTGCCCAACGGTTGTTTCACACATTTCACCGAGCCAAGGGGACCACCTTCTGCCCATCTTGTTAATTGGGCTATCATCAGACAGCCGAGAGAATTGCCCTCCTCTAAGGTGATTGTCACTGCTCACAATCCAACTGCCCGCAGGAAGATGAGCTGCTTCAAGACTGGACTTTCCTGGCCCAAGGACCAACTTATATCTTCTACCGCTATATCTGGCGAGGCCCCACTGACGTCAGTATCATCTGATACACCAAGATGTCATCGTCTCGAGGACGCGATGACTAATACAGACATAGCCCGAACAGAGGCTTCAGCATAAGGCAAGTGCTTTGGCGATAAGCTTGCAGCCCCAACGTGAACTTCCGAAGCCCGCCCTAGCGCGAGAGAGCGGAGGGAATCACCATAGAGAATCTAATGCTACCTTAGCAAGCAGTCCAAGAGAGATAGAGAAATGATGCGGTCCTAACCTCCACCTTTTTAAGTTATACTGCCAGGTTGCTTCAAGATTGCCCTTGCATATATCTCCTTTCCATTACTCGCTCTCCCCCCACCACCTTCCCTTCTGTCAGAGTTGCTGGCAAAAAGGAACTTGCCACAGAGGCGAGGGGCTCCGACACGCCAAATAACCTAGACACGGATGCGACACTCCCAGAGGGCTGCGCAATCGAGCCTGATATGAGTACCTCGCTTAGTCCAGAATCTGGTCGCGAATGGATATGCAAGCGGCAGAGTGACTGCTGCATGTTGGTGCTCACACACTTAGACCACGAATTAATGACAACTTACCATACGTTGCGTTCTCTCGACGCAGGGACTAGCCGCTCATAGAAAGTAGGTGAAAGCTCCACAGGCAGGATTCTGCGGAAAGACTATTCCTTAGCTCCCTCACTGCAAGGCTTGAGCAAATCCCCCCGCACGAAAAAACTCGTGCTCTATGTGTCTGTGCCTTTGTTGCAAGGGTGAATACCTTTTAAAAAACTTGGGTAGACAGATCGTCTGCTGCGGTGCTAAGGATAGACCCTACGGCATAAATCGTGCGAGGACTCATTACTCGTCACATAGTTTTCTTCGAATGGTCCTCCCGGGCCAGATCTGCGAGTGATCTCCATTGCTAGCTCCGGCTGTTCGCCAACAGCTGAGTAAAGACTGAGATAAGACAGTACCCGACGTCCTCCGTTACGGCACTTAGCAACCACACGAGGTTCCTGCAAGTCCGACGATCGAGGCTACCTAAGCTAGATCTATGCCAGCAAGAACAATTTCTTGAGCATAGATATAAACTGCTATACATCTTCTTCTATCCCACAAGATGCTTCTTGGGAAGGCGGTATTCTTGAGCGTTCGTAGAGTGTAGAGTGAGCTTTGACAGTGCGATCAAGAGAATGAGCACTGACTTGTCAGTGATCTACACTTAAGTAGCTTTAAACTGATATGGGACACCGATGACGAGTTCTCTAACTAGCGAGTACGCAGAATCATTGATGAAATCGCGAGATACATCATTCCTCACTTCCATAGTTCTGAGCAGATAAATCGTATCTTACTTTTATGAGCATGAGCGAAGTTAGCTAGCGAGAGTAGAGAAGTCATGAACTTTAGTTCTAATCCTGCCAGAGAAATCTTGTGCTTCCCACTAACAATGGTAGGGACGATGGATGATGACCTTAGTCGTGAGTCATGGACTTCTCCTTTCACTGCTCGAATAGGAAATATACGCCGTTCCACGACACGTATGCCTCAGGCCATAAGCTTTGTTCTTTTTCGTCTTCAGCTAGACTCCTAGCACTCGCTAGAAAGTACCAGCGCTGCACGGCATTAAGACAATTCATGGGAGTGTTGTAGACTGGATTTAGTCTGAGCTAACACCACCAAGAGTGAGCTAGATGCTTTTACTATTCACACACCAGACAAGGGCCACACCTGATGACCGCGCTACCTGTTCGTATCCCCATCACTAACGATGAAGTGTCGTACTGCTACCTTTAAAAAACCTCTAAGGAAGGACGTTCTACCACCTCCTAGATAACCCATTTCAGTGCTTCACCACCCTCCTAGTGAAATTTTTTTCCCTAATATCCAGCCTAAATCTCCTCCACTGCAACTTGAGACCATTACTCCTTGTTCTGTCATCTGGTACCACTGAGAACAGTCTAGATTCATCCTCTTTGGAACTCTTTTCAGGTAGTAGAAAGCAGCTATCGCAGTCCACACCATCCTCCAGATCATTAATGAAGATATTGAACAAAACCGGCCCCAGGACCGACCCTTGGAGCAATCCACTTGATATTGTTGCCAACTAGACATGGAGCCATTGATCACTACCCGTTGAGCCCGATGATCTAGCTGGCTTTCTATCCCCCTTATAGTCCATTCATCCAGCCCATACTTCTTTAACTTGCCAGCAAGAGTGCTGTGGGAGACCATATCAAAGGCTTTGCTAAAGTCAAGGAATAACACATCCACTGCTTTCCCCTCATCCACAGAGCCAGTTATCTGATGCCCAAATGGCATGGGACGCAGCTGATTTGGTGGCCAGAGTGGTCACTTCAGTGGTGGTTTTGAAGCGCAGTTCTTGGCTTCAGACCATGGGCCTCTCCTAAGAGATGCAGTCTCAATCCAAGACCTCCTGTTTGAGGGGTTGGACTCTTTGCTGAGCAGACAGATGCAAGGCTGCATGGGCTGAAGGACACTCAGGCCACCCTCTGCTTGCTGGGTCTGCATACGCTGCAGTTTGCAAGGAAGCAGTTCTGGCTGCCCCCACCACCCAGGCCTTCACAACAGAGTCTGCAAGGAGAAGGCATAGGGATGTGAGTTTTAGTTGTCGCTGCCCTTTCTCCTCCCACTCACCTGTGCAACCTGGCCTGGCAAAACATCATGGAGGTCAGAAGCTCTCATTTTGAGGGTGCACCCAAGAGTAACACCCCAGTCAACTCCCTGGATCCGCCTCATTCTTTTCTCAGTTGTCTTTGTCCTTACCATTCGGTCTGGTCTCAGGTCACCTCTGACCGTTGGGTGCTAGAAATTGTATCTCTGGGCTACACCCTGCAATTTTCAGCCACCCCCACTCCCTTTCCCCATCCCTCTTCGGAGACCCTTCCCATAAGCAACTCCTCGTTCAATATGTAGATAAACTCCTGCAGTTGGGGGCAGTGGAGAAGGTCCCTCAGGAAATGAGGGGGAAAGGGTTCTACTCCCACTATTTTCTAATCCCAAACACAAAAGGGGGCCTAAGACCCATTCTGGACCTGCGGTGACTCAACAAATATCTCAAAAAGTTGAAGTTCCTCATGGTCTCCCTGGATCCGGGAAACGGGTATGCCCCCCTTGATTTGAAAGATGCTTAATTTCTTATTTCCTGTTTGAGGTTGTTAGGTCACATGTCAGCTTGTATTTATGTGGTCTATCATACCCGGCTCCATCTTTGGCCATTGCAAGCATGGCTGACATCAGTCTACACCCCCAACAGGCATGATCTAGACCTGGTAATCAGAGTGCTAGACCACATCCGGTTTTCACTGGAATGGTGGTTTGGAGGGGTTTCCTTCGCGGCCCTGACGCTGACCCTGGTTTCTGTTGCCTTGGACATGGGCTGAGGAGCCCACTTGGGCAAGCTCTGCATGCAAGGCTGTTGGTCGTGGGATGATCACTCCCTCCACATAAATGTCAGGGAGCTCAGAGCAGTTTGTTGGGCCTGTCAGGCTTTCCAGTTCCACTTGAAGGGTGAGGTGGTACAAGTCCTGATGGACAACACCGCAGCGAATTTTTATATCAACAAGCAAGGTGGAGCCAGGTCGACAGCCCTTTGCCAGGAAGCTCTCTGGCTCTGGGATTTCTGTATGCAGCATGCCATTCATCTTGTGGCCATGCACCTCCTGAGCATCAGGAACGTATTAGCGATCGCCTCAGCAGAACCTTCTCATCTCGCCACAAGTGGTCTCTTCATCCCAAGGTGGTCAGCGTGATCCCCCAAAAGTAGGGAATTCCCCAGGTGGACTTGTTTGAGACTTGTTGGAACAGGAAATGCTCCCAGTCAGACACCACCTTATTCCTTTGGTCAAGGGCTCTGATGTACCATAGGCACCGACTCCATGGGTGCTCTAGGGCTGGAGCACCCATGGGAAAAAATTGATGGGTGCTCAGCACCCACTGGCAGCTCCGCTCCCCGCCCCCCCCCCTCCAGCTTACCTCCACCTCCACTAGGGTGACCAGACAGCAAGTGTGAAAAATTGGGACAGGGGTGGAGGGTAATAGGAGCCTATATAAGAAAGACCCAAAAATCAGGACCATATCTATAAAATCAGGACATCTGGTCATCCTAGCCTTTGCCTTCTCCGCCAGCACTGCTTCTCCCCCCTCCCTCCCAGCGCTTGTGCTGTGAAACAGCTGAGTCGCAGGGCAGGGATGGAGGGGGGAGGAGGGAGAACACAACGCACTGGGGGAAGAGGTGGGGCCAGGGCAGGGATTTGGGGAAGGGATCTAATGGGGAGGAGTTAGGGCAGGGACTTTGGGGATTGGGTTGGAATGAGAGCGGGGGCAGAGGCAAGGAAAGGGGTGGGGGTGCATGGGCACCCACCGGCGCCAGAGAAAGTTGGCGCCTATGTGATGTACTCCTTCCCATTGGTGCCGATAATCCACAGAGTCCTCATGAAGATCAAACAGGACAGGGTGAAGATGATCCTAATAGCCCCAGCTTGGCCTTGCCAGCATTGGTTCACCATGCTGCTGGGTCTCTCGTTGGCAGCCCACTGCAGCTGCCCCTCTGGCCGGATGTTGCAGAGCCATGGCAGTCTTCTGCACTCGAACCTGGCGCTGCTGCACCCGATGGCTTGTCTGCTGCATGGTTAAATGCTGAAGAGCAGGAGTGCTCGGCCGTCGGGCAGCAGGAAACTCTCTATCAGGGCGATCTACCTGGCCAAATGGAAATGGTTCATGTGCTGAGCCTTGGAACAGGGTATTAGGCTTGAGCAGGCCTCTCTGCAGTCGATCTTGGACCACCTTCTACATCTTAGGCTCCAGGGCTTGTCTATTTCGTCAGTTAAGGTCCACTTGGCCGCTATATCAGCCTTTCACCCTCCAGTCCAGGGCAGGTCAGTCTTCGCTCACAACATGATGGTCTGGTTCTTGAAGGGTCTGGAGCGACTCTTATCTCGATTCAGGTCCCAAGGAGGGTCCTGGACATGTAGTGCTGGCACGGGTCATGGGGGGGCCCCATTTGAGCCACTGGCTTCCTGTTCCCTTCTTCTGCTCTCCTGGAAGGTGTCATTGCTGGTGGCAATAACGTCTGCCCATAAGATCTCTGAGATCAGGGCGCTTACCAGAGCGGCCCGATATAGTGTTTTTCAAGGACAAAGTCTAGCTGCGGCTGCACCCAGCTTTCCTGCCCAAGGTTGTTTCACATTTTCACCTGAGCAAGGACATATTCTTCCCATCTGTTTTTGCTATCAACAGGCAAAAGTGCCTCCTCTAGTGATTGTCACTGCTCACTCGACTAGGGCATAAGCTGCTTCAGCGGCTTTCCTGGCCCAAGTACCTATTCAGGCTATCTGCAGGGCCGCTACGTGGTCATCTGTTCACAAGTTCATGTCTCACTACGTGCTTACACAGCAAGCCCGAGACAATGCTGGCTTCAGTATAGCAGTGTTGCAAACTGCACGACTGTGAACTCCAAGCCCGCCTCCAGGGATACTGCTTGAGAATCACCTAGAATGCAATTGACATGAGCAAGCACTCGAAGAAGAAAAGACGGTTACCTACCTTTTATAACTGTTGTTCTTCAAGATGTGTTGCATATATCCGTTCCATTACTCGCCCTCCTACCCCTCTGTCAGAGTTGCTGGCAAAAAGGAACTGAGAGGGCGTAGGGCTGACAACGCCTAATATACCGACACGAGTGCGACACTCCAGAGGGCGCCACAGCCTATGGATACTGCTAAGGCAAAAATCTCAGATGACTGTGCATGTGGGTGCTCACACACCTAGAATGGAATGTACATGAGCAACACATTTTCTTTCTCTCATGCTGACCCTCATAAGTAGGAGGAGCTCCACAGGAACATCTGGAAAACTAATTCCTTAGCCTCCTGCAAGCAAATCCCCCCCTGAAAACTGTCCTACCTGCAGGGTGATACCTTTAAAAAACTTTGATAACAGGCTGCTGGTGTGCTAAGAGGACCCACTGCCCAAGTACTGACCAGTATTGTCACATTGAGGTCCCCCCGTCAGTCTGTCTGTATCCATTTGTTGTCTTTTGCCTTACGCTTAGACCGTAAGGTCTTTAGAAAAGGACAGTCCCTGTTCTGTGTTCGTACAGCACTTAGCACAGTGGGATCCTGGTCCATCACTTGGGGCTCCTAGGAGCTGCAGCAATACAAATGGTCAAATAATCCTTACCTGCCTCACAAGAGTCTTTTGGGAAGCTTAGTTTGTTATTGTTTGTGAAGAGCTTTGACAAGGTCAGAGAATTATCAGACTGCAGTGGTACATTAGGATTTCAACTGATAGGGAAGTGACTGACCACACAGGTTACAATTTCCATTTAGAAAACCAAACTCATTCACTTCCAAGTGCTATAAATTACTACCATGATCCATACAAGTGTAGTGAGAAAGAATCAGAATTTGTTTTCATGCCACTTTTCCACTAACAGAGGAGATGGAGTGAGACTTTGGATGATCTTTTCTTCACTAGGCTTGAAAGGTGTAATATTAGCCTAGAGGGTTGCCCATGCTTTAGCTAGACCAGCATTTGCTGAATTACAGCTTGCTGTGCATAAAATTTTAGAAGGTGTTGGTTAGATCCTGTTAGCTAGCTAACACCATACATTTTCTTCATAATCAAGACAGGTCTTCTGATGCTGCTATTTTCCCCATCACTAACATGAAGTGGTTGCTCTGTCCCCTGCAAACTTGGACATTAGTGTAATAATAATAGGAGATATGTCTATCTCCTAAAACTGGAAGGGACCTTGAAAGGTCATTGAGTCCAGCTCCCTGCCTTCACTAGCAGGACAAGTACTGATTTTTGCCCCAGATTCCTAAGTGGCCCCCTTAAGGACTGAACTCACAACCCTGAGTTTAGAAGGCTAGTGCTCAAGCTACTGAACTATCTTTCCCCCTTCTGTACAACTAGTCATTAAAATTACACTGAGAGAGATCACCTGGAACACTTGTGTTAAAACTATTTAAGAAGTTTTAGTAAGTTTATAAATCTTTGCCATGTAAATTTGAGAAACAAAACAATCATTACAACAGTCAGCTTTTGTTTAGAGACATTGTAAAAGGATATAGTTGTTAGATCTTGTATTTAACAGGGAATTATCATATTACAGAGTGAGCATCATTACAATGCCACGTCATTTCTAGTGATTTTATTAAATTTGAGTGAAATCTCTGTGCACACATTTAATAGAGGACACTTGTCTATTAAATTTTAATATTAAAAAAAGTTGGACGAGTATGTTGGTTATTTTATTTTGCAGGTGAATATACTTTGAGTATTGAATAAAAGATATCTGTCCTCTGCCTATTTTGCTGGGTACGTGAATAGTATATTTATTCTTTTGAACCATTCTTCTGTGGTTGGGCTATTTTTTTCTCCCAATGAGGCTACCAATAGCCAAGTGGCTACTAGCACATGCGAGATGAATTATTCATTTACTTTTGTGTGACCATTTCTGGTAGGATGGTCTAGGAGGATTACCAAAGTGTCATTTCGTAATAAATATCCCAGAATTGCAATATTTTATTACAGATTGCATCCCAGTACTCTCTAATGACTGGACATAGCCACCAAATATGCATAAAATCGCCTTTCACCACAATTTTTCCAACATTTACCCCCAATCAATCTCTCTATTCTTTAAGCTAACTGGTATATGAGGTACCTTGGAACAGTATTGTAAAGAAATGTTCTTTTCTTGTGCTACAGACTGAGTTTTCTGGTCCTCTTTTCCAGATCAAACCACATTCCTCTGGGGCAACTTGTCTGTCCACATCCTTTTCCCAGCCTGTCAGATATGGACACTTTTTGGGTTAGGGAAGCTGTCTGTAGATATTGGTATATGTTGGTTATACTTTTTGTTTCCTAATTGACCAGATGCCATTACTTCTATTAAAGTTAGCTTTCTGTATAAAACAGGTTTCCAGAAAGTTAAACAATTTCTGACTTGAAAGTACTGGTACCAGGAAAGAGTGGGCCAGTTAAAGTTAGTTTTGATCTCTAAATAAGTAAGAGAAGCTTATTTACTGAATAGCTGTCCAGCGTGTTTATTCCATGACTCTCCGAACCTTTGAAGATCTATGGTTTGCAATTTGGGTTAAGATTCAGATTATTTGCAGTGGTGCCACTGGTGAGGGAAAAGAGTTTATCTCATCTCTAGTTCTATCTCAGACTCATAGAGTACCTTTGCTAAAGGATGTGTGTAAATTTCTAGCAGGCGTGACTTTTTATTAATCCATAATATTTTATTAATCCTAGCTGCAATTTTCTTGTTCAATAAAGACCCAGTGTTTGGCTGTGTTAGAGCTCTCCTCTATCCACTACCACTTTGAGCTGACTGGCTTGATAATATATAGAATATTTGGGACAGCTAGTCCACCCTGTTTAATGGGTTGGTACAAAGTATCTGCTCTCACATTTGGTCTTTTCTTGTTCCATATAAATTCTAACATCATCCTCTATATTATTGCTAGTGTTTTTTTCTGGGATAATCACAGAAAGATTTTGAAATGAGAAACATATCCTTGGCAGAATATTCATTTTTGACTGTGGCTGTTCTTCCCAACCAAGAAATTGCACACTTCTCCCAGCACGCCAGCAAATGAAAAAAGATCAGAAGTAGTGGTTTGGCATTTAAATCACAGAGCTCCTCTACGTTGTTTGAGATTTAAATTCCCAGGTATCTGATAGAATCTTTTGCCAATTTGTACCCAAATGTTTTCTGGAGGAGTGATTTTTCAGAGTCTGGCAAATGTATAGTTAGCATTTCAGGTTTAGCATAATTTACTTTAAATCCAGATGCTTTCCCAAAGTCCTGGATTTCTTTAGAAACTAATTTTAGTGCAGTTTTTGGGTTAGATAAAAATGTTACATCATCTGCATATAATTCTATTTTCTGGTATGTTCCTGCAAGTTTTATTCCTGTGATGGATCCATCATTCCTTATCCTCTGGTGACGCTTCTTGTTTCCTAGAATAGAACATTCTGAGACTTGCAACAAAATGTATTCAGTACAGGCCCTGTTCCTAGAATTTGTCTGATAGTTCACTGGGGCTTAGCTGCTTTCAGGGCATAATATAAGGTTTATGTGTTTTAGCCAGACATTTGGCTGACTATTTGTATGGCAATGAGATAGGGTTATTTGAGACATGACCAGCAGTGAGCTGTTATGGTAGCAGTTCTCTTGAGCATTACAGAAGGGAATTATGAAATTATGTAATCGTTTGTTTTTAATGAAACAAAGTCCCATGATACACCAGCCATAGAACATTTGAGAGCGAGACTTGAGTTGCAAAATTCAGATGTGGATCTGGAGCCAGCTGCAGAATTAGGATCTGATCCAGGTTCAGATTCCAAACACCACCTTAGTGTTCAGGGTCTGGTTTGGATCTGGGGTTTGGGTTCTGGTCTATCTTTTAAAAATAAAATAAACTCAATATGGAGGTTACCCAGCTACCCTATCAACAAGAATGACTGAGTGTAAGTTCTGCTGTGAGATACCGTTTGTGGCAGTTAATCAAATTTGAAGTTGTAGTGGAGTCCATGTAGTTCAGTTTTAAACAATAAACTGGAATAATGTTCATGTAATTGAGATCAGCTCTCAAAAGCCATTTACCTCTTAATTTCCTTTGAAAAGCTCCTCCAAATACATCAGTCCCATAATGCATTCTATTTACAATGACCATGCATCACATTTGTTTCTATTGTATCATTCTCCTTCCTACCTTTTGGTCTATAAGGGGCCTGATCCAAAACCCATTGAAGAAAATGGAAAAACTTCACTGGGCTTTGGATTGGAGTGTGTGTTTTGGTGGGGCAAGAAATCAAGACACACTAAAGCTGTAGTCAGAATGATATATTCAAGATATTGTAAAGTGCCTGCCAGACCTGACAATGCTATAGTGGTATGTAAATAATAATAGATGTGTAACATTGCTTACAAATGAGATGATTTCATTATAGAAGGGCAGGTCTACACTACCGCTTATGTCGATCTAACTTATGTCACTCCAGGATGTGTGAAACCCCTTCTCCCACCCCCATGAGCATTGCAAGTTACATCGACCTAAGTCAGTGGTTCTCAGACTTCTGTACTGGTGACCCCTTTCACATAGCAAGCCTCTGAGTGCGACACCCCCCCCCCCTTATAAATGAAAAACACTTTTTAATATATTTAACAGCATCATTATAATTGCTGGAGGCAAAGCGGGGTTTGGGGTGGAGGCTGACGTCTCGTGACACCCCCCTATGTAATAACCTTGTGACTCCCTGAGTGGTCCTGACCCCCAGTTTGAGAACCACTGACCTAAGTGCTGTCCAAACTAGCACTGTGTGGGCGGGAGACACTCTCCCACCGACATAGCTTCCGCCTCTTGGGGAGGTGGAGTAATTATGTGGACAGGAGCAGCAGTGCAGCTGCATCAGTGTAGTGCTTCCGCTGCAGACCTGCCCAAAGAGACTTGTTGAACATAAAGTCAGCTGAATGGTTTTCCCCTTCCACTCTGCTGCAGACTTTTGGGTCTTAGTTATAAGTTTTGCTTTGCGTGCATCCAGCAATATTATGAAAAATGAAGATTCCTGACCAACAAAAACAGATGGAACTTGGCTGGCTGAGGACACAAATGCTCACCAGTTGCACTGTGGCCTCCAACTCCTTGCCAAATGGAGGCGTTGTGTCCTTTACTGGAATTCAGTGTCAAAGGGTCTGAGGCTGCAGCCCTTGACACAGGGAAAACTCCCATTTAAATGAATGGGCATTACCCTTTGTCAGGGTTATAGGGCTAGGCCCACTGAGTGAAATAGAGAATGTGTTAACTCAGTGAGTGCTGCAACAGCTGCAGTCAGGGAACTGGTCTATTTCTAAAGTAGTTTTATTAAACTGAACAGAAAGGGAATATAATACTTGAATGATAATCATAATTTCTGTCTCTTTTAGATACTTAATTTGCCCTAGCGCCTTTTGCCCAATGATCTCAAAGCCATTTGCAAACAGTTGTTTCATTTTCACAACACCCCTATAAAGAAAGTCTTTTACCAGATGGGCAAAATCAGATCCAGAGAGGTGACCTGCCCAAGGTCTCTGGGGAAGTCCATGGCAGGGCTGGGGACCAAAGCCAGGAGGTCTGATTCCCAGTCCCCTACTCCAGCCACGTGAAGTGAGCATTGACAGACTCCATTTTGGAGGTTGTATGTCAAATGGTCCTCAATGCACCATGAAAAGGTTCACATACCAAAAAAGCCTTTTGATACTAGTTAAAGGAATTATCCTGTTAAAAGAAATGATATATGATGTAATGCACTGTGAACATTAGCTGGGCATAACTGTTGACATAAATTATAAGTATATGATAAGATTTATTTAAATAGTTAAACTACATTTACCATGCATAACAGCTGCACCAGGCACCTGATCCAAAGCCCACTGCTCATTTGGGAGTCATTCTGTTGACTTTAGTGGGCTTTGGTTAGGCCTATATTCCCTACAGGACTATCTGCCTTAGGTAATTATAGAGTCACCACAGTATCTGGGTTGTACTTCTAACATTTCAGCTCTCTGAGCAGCTTCAGACAGCTACTATTAACCAAAACAAACACTGCCAAAGTATCAGAGGGGTAGCCGTGTTAATCTGGAGTTGTAAAAAGCGACAGAGTCCTGTGGCACCTTATAGACTAACAGACATATTGGAGCATAAGCTTTCGTGGATGACTGCAAAGTGGGTATTCACCCACAAAAGCTTATGCTCCAATATGTCTGTTAGTCTGTGAGGTGCCATAGGACTCTTTGTCGCTTTTTACTGCCAAAGAAGTGTCTCATTTTCTCCATTACATGTGAAATGTCGAGCCCCACCTACCCCTTCTACATCCCCCCCTGCAATTACATTGGCCATGGCCATGTTCAGGACAGGCAATATTCAGTAGTGACCAGCAGAAAGGTTTAAGGTTCAATATGGGATAGTAACAGGAGCTTTACCATTGGAAAGGGGGAGATTCTCAGCTTTTCAGTGGTATAGACAGCCCTTGTCAGAGACCTATATTCTTTTTAGGTTAGAGATGGTCTCTTATTGTATGTATATACAATGCCTAACACAGTGAGGCCCTGGTCTCACTTGGGATGCTATTGTAATAAATAGCAATATATACCATGATGTTTTGAGTAATTTTATAGCCATTTGTAATAAATACTATTAGTTGTAATTTTTCTCTCCCTCTGAGGCTAAGACAGGCTGGCTCATTGCACTAAGGAACTGTCTTAACAGGGGAAAGATAATAAAAATATTAACAGTTTAAAAAAACTTCTAATTTCCTCCCCTCTAAACTGCATTATCGTGTGGGATGATGTAAAGGGTTTATCAGCACTCACTGGCTAACTTACTCGCAAGTAATACCTCCATCCCAAACTCCTATCAATAGAATCTCTGTACCAAACCACACAAACATATCTCATATTATAAATGCAGGAGCCCATGTTGGAGGAGAAGCGCATAGTACAGAACCCATCTTTAACAGGCAAGTTTATTTGACACAGTCATACTAGTGCTGTAATCTCTTCTGTTGTTCTAACAAGTGTGATTTACAGATGTGGTTTTATGGTTCTCATTAAATTCCAAGGACAGAAGGCATCATTGCATTCCACGGGTGGTCTGGCAACATGCTTCCTCTGGGACCTGTCCAGCTCATTTCTAGTGACAGATGGATTGTATAGTTCTCAAATCTTGTGAGCTTCTGCTAGTGTGCTAGGACTTCAATATCAAACGCAGGCCCTCGGGGGTCCCTATACAACATCCTTAGCTTCCGTGCAACAGCAATGATGCCAAACCACTGCCCCGACCAGCAGCTGTAGTGCTAAGGGTCTACAGCCACACCCCAACTTCTGATTGGCTGGACAGACAGCATTCCCATTGGATACCTGGACTCTGTAATAGCAAGAGGAACCTCCCTGAGCAACAGGCCTATTGGTTGCTGCATGGACTGCCTTGTCTTGTTGCCTGCTGCCTTGTCCGACCTTGCTAACCTATCCTGCCAACCTGATCTGTTGGATTGGATCTCTTGGCTACTGCCTCCTTGCAAGAACTCTGACCATTGCTCCAGACTGCCTCTATACCAATAGACCTCTCAGCTACCAGGCTACCCATGTACTCCTTGACCATGGCTTTGGACTGCTCCTTGCCAGCTTGAGCCACTGGGCACTATGTAGTGCCAATCAGCTCATGCAGCTTCTTGAAGAGCCATCCCACACTGCATTATGACAAACTTTAAATCAAAGGTATTGTCAAATCACCATCATGCAGTTATACTTTTCTAGGGTTTCCTTTCCAAACACTGCTAATTTATAAGGTATTTTGTGTACTTAGAAGCTTTCTCCTTAGGGATCACCAGCTAACTCCTGCTGTCATACCCATTCAGTCATTCCCGTCACAGTCCAATGTTAGTGACATGGCAGTTCCTTTCAATAATATACCAAATGGTGGTGTCTCAAATTGATTGCTGTCTTTCCCACCAAACAGTTTAGTAACAAATGAAAATATGATCTCAGAGCAATTAGTGGTTATTCAGAAGTCGTGGCTGTCAGAATGGGATCAAGAAGAAACACAGATGCTGCTAAGCTGTGTTCAAGCAACATGTTTCAATGCAGACAAATATAAGGTCATGTGTCTGTGAACAAAGAATGTAGGGTGTACTTACAGGATGGATGGGGGACTTGGAAAATGCTTTGGAGGTCATGGTGGATAATCAATTGAACATAAGCTCCCAGTACAACACAGCAGCTAGAAGAACTAATGCAATCCTGGAATGTATAAACAAGGGAATGCCAAGGAAGAGTGAGGAGGCGTTTTTCACTCTGGCACTCATTCAATCACTATTAGAATACTGTGTCTAGTTCTGGTGCCCACAACTGAAGAAGGATGTTGATAAATTGGAGTGGGTTCAGAGAAGAGCCAGGAGAATGATTAAAGGATTAGAAAACATTCCTTGTAATGAGAGACAAAGGTATAACAAGATCTAATAGACAAAGGTATAACAAGATCCAGTTGCTTGATGCTGATGCTAGAAAAGCTCAAAACAGAAGCAAGGCACACATTTATAACAGCGGGGATAATTAACTACTGCAACAACTTACCAGTGGGTGTGATGGAGAATCCATCACTGGTCATTTTTAAATCGAGATGGGGAGATTTTTTGTAAAAGATATGCTCTAGTTCAACCACACCTATTGGATTTGAAGCAGGAATTAACTCGGTGAAGTTCCATGGCCTGTGTATACAGGAGGTCAGACTAGATGATCACAATGATCCTTCTGGCCTTAAAAATCTATCAATCTGTGTCATTTTGAGGTGGTGCAATTTTAAATATTTAAATGACAATATTGTTGTGGTGTTTTGCTTTTTTAAATTAAGCCTTGTGGATACGTATGATTCATAGATCCCATCTTTGGCCTTGTAGTTTTAAACAGAAGGAGAATGTATCCTTTTTTGTTTCTATTTTTGGCTCTGTCATTCTGTTTGATTTTGGGTAACTGTTTAAGCTCTCAAAGCCACATCCTACTCACAGGTACTTGGATGTAAATCTGGAGTAACTCTGTTATGTTCCATGGAGTTATTCCAGGTTTACACTGGTGTAAATGAGCATTATTTAGCTTTCTGTGTCTCGCTTTAGTATCTGTAAAATGGGCCATAACTCTGACTTACCTCATGGGGGAATTGTGAGGATTAGTTATATTGAATGTTTGTTAAATGATACCACACCTTTGGATGAAAGGAGCTATATAAGTACAAATAATACGAATGATCTTGGAAACTTGGTTACTACATCAGAAAAAGAATGGGTGACTTTAGTGCCACCCCTTAACTCTAGGAATATATATATACCACTTCTATGCTACTTACAGTACAACTCCAGCCTGAGGTACCCTTACTAATGTTGTGTGGTCTTGTCTTTGTTAAATCCAGCATGTGTTCTCTCTCACACCATATTTAATACTTAACGCTCATCCTCTAAAAGAAGACAATTTATCAGGTAAGATTAAGGTTTACAGTGGTGGTACATTGTGTGCATCCACTGTGCATTACAGCGGTGTGTAGAGTACACAAATTGCACACCCGGCTAGCCTGGGTATAAATGTTAGTGTAGACCATGAGGCACAGTTTGGGTGAGTAGAGTGCCCTACACCCCTGACTCACCAGGTCTATACTACCTGGGTTCTGTATGTGCTCAAACTGTGCCACATGCTTCTACACAGCTATTTTTAGCTGAGTGGCATCCTGCTGCCTTTCTGCTGCCAGAGCTTTTCCCCACTGCCGGAGCCTTTCACTGCAATGTGTAGCTATCCATGTAGTGCCTCTATTCTGCATCCCATTGTAAGTGTAGACATAGCGATAGTATTAACTGGATTAATGTTTGAGCAGCCCATGGCTAGTGCTAGCCTTTTCCAGCAGGTGGCTCTCTGCAGAGCAGTCGGGCAACATTTGATTTCTTTGGAGCAAAGGCAGTAATAACACTTTGCAATAGTTAGCATGAGCTCTTCCTTTCATTCATTAAAAAACAAAAACAAAAAAACCCTTTTCTGTTTGGCGGAGGCCTTTTCTACAGCACACAGTGAATGAATGTTTAATGGGAAGAGTGTTGTGAAAAGTTGTAAAGGTAACTTCTAGTGATAAATATATTTAGATTACAGTATATGGTTCTATAAAGAGATCAGCACAATTTTATTTAAGATAAACAAAGTTACTTTCAGCTATTTAGAATTGTGAATCTATGGTAAAAAATACCAAGATAGAGATGGTTTTCAAAAGGTTTCAAATTTTAAAAATAGAAAAGCTTTACATTTAAAGGAGTTAAACAATAACATAAAATAGGAAATGGTTGATAAATGCAAGAACAAGGGCTTGATTGAAGTCAGTGGAAAAGCTCATGTTGAGTTCTGTGGTCTTTGAATCTGATCCTGTATGAATAAAAACTGAACACAGGATAGCAAAGAACAAAACAAATCTTTGGGTCAGGGCCAGAATAGACAAGGGCTGGAAGGGAATGAAAACAAAAATAGAAAACACAAATATTCTGTAACGTCCCATTTCCTCTTCTCTTTTGGTCTGTATGTTGTCTATTCAGATTATAAATGGTTGGGGTGAGGACCTGTCTTCCTACATATTTGTAAAGCACCTAGTATACTTTTGGTTGCAACATAAATAATAAAAATAAGCATGAGAAACGCAATGTGGTAAAAGTGACATGCTGAGCCTAATACTTCATTGCAGTACACCAGTTTTATGTTGATGTAAATCCTCGAAATCGGTGGTGTTGCACTGGAGTAAAATTTGCTTAATTGAGTGGAGGGTTCAACCCAATACGATAGTTATACTAGTAAGAGCAGATGTAAGAATCTGCTACAGCGTAGTTACACTGCTTTTCCCACTGGTCAGTAATTGATGTAACATGTCAACACTTTATCAAGCATGACATAAAGTAGTTTTAACTACTGTCAGATGGCTGCTGCCGAACAGAGTGTTGGATAAATGAACTGTAATTGAGTCAGATTTTCAGTGGACCTCTTGAAAAATGTGAGCTCACCTGTCTCCTTGTGCAAAACACCACAATTGTTCATACCCATTGTCTTCAGGTGTGTTGTAACTCAGCCAGCAGGCACGTTTGTGAAGCACTGTTGAAAACTTGAACCCAGATTTTTTTATCTGCATGCAATAATGCTTTTTCAGGACTGAAGTAACTGTGAATTAAAACATAAATCAAACTATCAAAAACCGCAGTAGGAGTGTGTGACAGAATGCACCCTGTGTTGGGATACCCTCTGAGACCTCTTTCTACTCCGCTTCCAAGAACTCAGTTCAACTCCAACCTTCGTCACTCAGGTATCTTTATTCGGCATACAGCAATGCTATGCATGTCTTTTTAAAAAGATGCTATGGTAGAGATGCTTACTTCAGGCTGGGGTGGGGTGTTGCATGTTATTTATTATTTGCCACCAAAACAGCTTTATATACACGTGCACCAATCATTCTGGGCCCACTAAAGTACAGTTGTTTTGCCTTAGAAACCAGTCTCAGGTTTTTCTATGCCATACCATTCAGCACTTTTTAAAGGTGTCTTTCTAAATGTATTATAGATCCATAAACTCTCAAACTATACAATCCTGGTCCCAGTTGTCCATTTTGGTCCGCAGATACCATCCAAACACACCCGTTGTAGTTCTCCAACACCCGCCAATACTACTGCAGTGTACAAACAGGACAAATTTTTCAGAAAGGTAGATTGCTTTTGTTTAGTTCTAGATGGTGATTTGTAGATCATTTTTCCATCCATTCTTGTGATACGGTTGGAGTCTTTTGTACTTCTGCATTGGTATTGGGACAGGAGAATCACCCATTGGAGCGGTTCTAAACTTTGGGACCAACTCCACACCCTTCACATCAGGACACACAATGTTGTAAGCCTCCATCAGTTCATCATTTCAAATCTGTAAGACAAAAAGGGAAGAAACCATTTCTCACTTCTTTCTTTACTTTTTGTGAGCTTTGAGTGGTTTGTTTGTTTTTTTTTAACCCAGCTCTGCCCTTTACTTCCCAGGTCTAACAAGCATACAGGGGGGCCAAGTCAATCCAACACTAAGCACAGCCCATACCACTTTGCCTTTGGAAAAGGGTGGTAGGGAGCTTGGCCTTGGATCATAACTTTAGATCCCACTTGATGCTCAGCTAGGTCTCCTTTGGCATTGAACCACACCTTGGTCTTCTGTACTTCTGCTTTATTTTCCTTTCCGTGATCTTATTACCAGTGTTTGGTTCCTCCCCACTCCCCAATATGAATCAGGTGAGTTACTCCAGAAACTTCCTGAAATCTCCCTTGCTTTGTCTTTTCTGACAAATTGTCTGTCATAGTTATTGCTGCCCTGTCGCTGAGTAACATTTCCTTTATCTCCTCCCCTGCACTATAGTGGTTTTTACCATGGGGCATCTCCAGCTGTCCTGTGAAAGGAGTGCTACAAAAGCTGTGGTGTGGGGGTCTTGAAGCTTTATCGGGAGTTTACCAACTGAGGCTGCTCACTGGGCTGTCCTCCTTGGAGTGCTTTTAATCTCTGCACTTCTTCCTTCAGTTTCTCTTTCATAAGATTCCTAAGTGGCACCCCTGGTCTTCGGTGTTCCTGATCTGCCTGAGCCTTCCCTGAGAATCTCTTGCCCCTGGGGCCAGATTCCACCAAAGGAGGTGATTTGTATTGCATGTACCTTAATTATCTCCTTTTTGCTCCTTCAGCCCTTTCTTTTCCTTTTCTAATTTATGGACCTTGATCTTTAAGTCACTTACTTGCTGATTCAAGGCTCCAATTCCCAACATTAAGCTTTGTAACAATATACTCTTTTGCTTGTCCTTTTTGCGTTTCTTATCCAGCATGATCTGTTGGAGTTCTTTATCCAATCAGTCCCAGTTCCCTCGTAATATATCTCTGGGGAGTCCACAGGGGCATTCTTTGGATTTAACCCACTCCTCCAGTGCCCTGGAAACCTATTCAAATTAAAACTGTTTTAATGCCATTGCTGAGCTTCTGGGTTGCGAAACTTGGCTGCCAAGCTACATGTATAATAAACTATGTGTTACCTGCTCCAGATTAATAGATCCGGGTTGAGTCATGGCACCACTTATGTTTGGATTTCCTCCGAGACCTCTTTCTACTTGTCTTCCCAAGAATTCGGTTTGGCTCCAGACCTCGTCACTCAGGTATTTTGGTGCAGCATACAGCAGTGCTAGGCTGAGTTGATCAGACTCAAATACAGGGGTAGGGGTTGGATGCAGGGTACATCATAGCTCCAGAGTTACACAGAAACCCTCTCCCTTTATATACATTACACATCTCATTGCATTTAGTATATATTGCATCACACTTTTTGGACTGGCTTGGTTACTTTGCAGAAAGTAACTGTCCATGCATTGTCTATGTTTTTGACTTCCTCTTTACTTCATCTCTACAATCCTAACTTATTTTGTCCCTTATTAGATAGTTCATAGTAAATATGAGTGTTCTCTCTCTTATCTTAGTTTGCTCAGCAATTAGATCAGACGACTAAGCAGGGATATGATAGAGTCTATGACTGGTGTGGAGAGATTAAATAAGGAAGTGTTATTTACATCTTCTCTTAACACAAGAACAAGGGGGCACCAAATGAAATTAATGGGCAGCAGGTTTAAAACAAACAAAAGGTAGTATTTATTTTTTTCACACAACAAAGTCAACCTGTGGAACTCCTTGCCGGAGGATGTTGTGAAGGCCAAGACTATAATAGGATTCAAAAAAAGAACTAGATAAATTCATAGAGGATAGGTCCATCAATGGCTATTAGTCAGGATGGACAGGGATGGTGTCCCTAGCCTCTGTTTGCCAGAAGCTGGGAATGGGGGATGGATCACTTGGTGATTACCTGTTCTGTTCATTCCTCCGGGGCACTTGGCATTGGCCACAGGATACTGGGCTATATGTACTATTGGTCTGAGCCAGTATGGCTGTTCTTATGTCTTAACCTACTGACATATTTATTTACTTTATTTAACACAAATATTCTGTTTTCAACCTGATGGTTCAATTATGTCCCTAATTCTGTCTTCCAAAAGTTGAGGCCTCTCTGCATGTGTAAATTACTCATGGCTGGCCAGGCTTCCACTACATCCTGAGTCCATACCCTACGCACTATTGTAGTAATCCTGTATATAAAGTATGTCTTGTGAAGGTCTATGTAGTGCGGTATGGACTGGTCAGCATGGTTGGGAGGCCATGGCTGGGTTTACAGTGCAATGTGGACGCTCAACCACGGGCTTGGAAACACCAAGTCAGCAGGCAAGGTCCCACAGACCCGAGTTTACTAAACAGTGTAGACGTAGCATACACTGAAGCATAGCTGGAATGCTGTGCACGGTAGCCCACTGCTTCTCCCTCTCTGATGTACCTGTCCACCCTAACATGCTATTGGGCTGAGTTGTTGGGGAGTGGCACAGGGGCTGAGTATGCTGTCTCTGCCCCAGCTAAGAGCTCCCCAAGCCCCAGGAAATGCTTAGCCAGTCAGATCTGGCAGCTTACTGGGTCCTTTGTGGCACCTGAAAAACAAACCTCCTAAAAATTGTAAGCCTCAGAAAGCTTCCCCATAGGGCTGATGCACTTACACAAACACAGAGCCCTACTACTGTGCAACTCCTAAGGGCCACAGGGGACAGGCTCCTTTCCAAAGGATCTTAATTAGTGACACTCCCCATCTGCAGACTTCAGGGAAGAAGGGGCAATTCCCCTGCCAAGTTTCCTTTTCTCCCCAGTCCTATGTTATGGCTATTGTAAAACTAAAAGCAATTCTCAAACAAAAAACTTAAAGGTTGCAACACATCAGTGGTTTCAGAGCATATCACTCTTCGAACAAGACACCCAAGCTATGTTATTTCTGCCCTGTGTAGTAATGCCTTGCCTCAACCCTGATCTTGAGGGACTTACTTTAGGGTTAATTGGGTAGTTTAGCCAAAGGATCATTTTTTCCGTCACCTCTCACAGCGACCTCCATCAAGGGTGCCAGTCAGTACGAACACTTGTGATTTTTTTGGGTTTGTCTGGTCCCTCCATAGTTCTCTGTGTTGGGGCTGGAACATCATTAAGGCTTTACAATGTGAGTCAGCTTCCCAGTTTTACAGAAGGATTTCAGCTTGCACACCATCTGTCTGCCTGTGTGTAATTCAATCCATTCCAGTCTGCAGAGCATTGTCATTCATAATTATTCCCAGCTTGGCCCGTGTGAGTGAGGGAGAGAGACAGAGTGAGAGTGTGTTTTGGAGCGTGGCCTCTTGCATCTGTGTTTGGAGACTGCGTAGTCATTTTGGGAGCTCTCCTCCCCCTCTCCAAACATTACATGCAGAGTTGGCTGCGAAAAGGGAACCTGACCCAGGGGCAACTCCAGCTGAATTTTGCGTGTGAAAAAATTGGCCGTTGAGGAGCTGGGGACTGCAGTCACGAAGGCCAGGGCAGTAAATTCTGGATCTGATCACTGTTTACTGCTTTCATTTCCCTTTCCTCCCAGCTCCTGTCACGCACTCCCAGGGTGGCAGAGCCAGGGAAGGGAGTGAGAGAGTTGGACATGGGAGGGGAGAGTTTTAGACAGCAAATGGAATAAGAAATACAACTATATTCCTAAAGGAAGGAGAATTAGGTATTAACAGCCAAGTGTTGCTTATGCACCAAGTCTGCAAGCCTGGGCCTTTAGAATAGTGTGGCCTGTAAAGGCACATGCTTATGCCTATAGGATTGTGCGTACAGTACAGATACACATTTATGTAGCCACACTTAGGATCAAGAATCTGTCAGATTGTCTAGAGAGGGGACTGATAGGGAGGGTGAAGGACAAGAGAAGCAGCAAGGCCATGTGGGGAGGGGTGAAAAAGGTACAGAGAACTACGGAAGGCAGTGAAAAGGGAAACAGAATAAGAGTGGTGAAGAAAGGCAGTGATGAGGAGAAGGCTAGGAATGCAACAGAGGAAGGTGAAGAATGAAGGAAAGGGCAGAGCAGAAGAATGTACTAGAATCACTTCCATGAAAATGTGAGGTAAAACTGTGAGCTTGAACCAGCTAGGAGGCATCTCCCAAGCCATGCCCTTAAAAGGGCTGAGGAGGAAGCAGGACACTCCAGCAGCTTCCGCACTGCTTCCCCTTTGGGTCAGACCCTTTATCTATTTGTTTATTGTTAGTCACATTTCTTAAAAACCAGCTTTGTGGTTGTGGTGATTTACACACTTTATAAACATGTGGAAGTCAATGGCTCTCACAGCTGCCTGCATTTCCTCCCCCGCCCGCTCTTGCAGAAAAAATGGGCATAAACTCTGCCATTCTCCCTTCCCTCCTCTTTCAACCATTGTTGCGTGACCACATCTTGCCGAGCCCCCCTCTGCCCTTTACCAAGCCACGTAGACTCCTGTGCAGCTCCGTGCAGGACATGTGGCAACACGTTTCTTTTTCCTTGTAAAGATTTTATACAGTTGTAATTAAAGTTTTGCATTTGTCAGTGATATGAAAAGTTGTGTTTAGTGTTTTTTCTCTTAAGGCATAATGAAGAAATAACAGCTGGGTTTGATTGTCTAGCTGACGATCTCTAGATAGGTACAGCTCAGTATTTGTATTATTGGAGCACCCAGGAGCCCTAGTCCTGGACGAGGACTCCATTGAGCTAGGTGCTGTGCAAAGACAGAACGAAAAGATGATCCCTGCCCCAAAGAGTTTATTGCCTAATGCACACATTTAAAAATCATGAATCGTTTCCCGCTGCCATCATGAGATTTTGATGAGTAATAACTTGGGGGTTCTTTTTATTTTCCTTCTGCATTTTGAGCCTGTAGGGTTCCTGTTTTTCAAGCTTTCCTCTGCAGCTATAAGGACTAGACATTTTTTGTTTTTAAAATGAAAGGTAAGATTCTCGTGTACACGTGACTCCAGGAGCTTTAAGAACAACAACAAATGTCACAAGGCTTACAATAAAATTGTGAGTTGACAATAGTCTCTGTCTGTTTCTGTGGCCTCTGTCACCACTAATCTGAGTGCCAAGTGTTGAGAAGAGTAGGAACAAAACGATCTTTGTCTCTCTTCCTCCCTCTACCTGTTGGAGTAAACTTGAATAATCAGTCAAATTAGTCTGTTGGTATGAAGGGCTTACCGAGGGAAAGCCGAATCAGAGATGAAGTCTGCGTTAGTGCTGGACATGGAGAGATTAATGACTGCAGCATACTGGGAGATACAGCCTGTGGGCAGCAGGACTTCTGAAAGCAAGAGTTAAATTTAGATTTTCCTCCTAGTTTCAAGGCTGCCTCCTGTAAGGGTCTGGAACAGTTTGAGTCTGGGAAGATTTTTTTTTTGTATTTTAAACTTGAAACTAATCTAAAGTGCTCAGGAGCTGAGTTTGGAGCTTTGGGCCTTTTGCCTTTCAGATCAGATCCTATGAGCAGCTCCCATGACATTGCGAGTGCCCTGGACTTCTATTGGACTTGGTGAGAATTGAAAGGTCTCAGAACTTTGCAAGATCTAACCCGTAGACAGTAGTTTAAAGAACCTAATGGGAAGCTGTGTGGTCCAGTGGATAGAGCCCTGAACTGGAGCTCAGGAGACCTGGCTTCTATTCATGGCTCGGTTGGTGAGTGACCTTGGGCAAGTCCCTTCCCTTCCCTGAGTCTCAGTTTCCTCATCTGCAAAATGAGGATAATGCTAGTGACCTTGTGTGTAATGTGCTTTGAGATCTTCTAATGAAAACTTCTATACAAGAACTCATTAGTGTTATTACATATTGAAACTTAGCACCATGACAGTCTCAAACAGTTGAAATGCTCAGAGTAGTAGGTGATCTTAGGGAGGTTGTAATTCCCTTCATTTTGGGAGTGATGGGCTCACTTTTGCAGTCTGTGTCCTACAGTTTGTGTGAACTCTGTGCAGTTGGTTGGGTATCTTAATAGTCTTTAGTGGTCGTGTGCAGTTTCCAGAGAGCAATGGAATGGCTATGCCATAGCTTACATTAGCATTCTGGTGGTTTTTTTCAACACCATGTAAACAACGTGTTCAGAAAAGGAGATAAATTTCTTCTGGTGCCTGAAGTTCCGCAGTATAATGTCTGGTACATATATTCCAAACATTTTGGAATGGCTCTTGAGAAGCAGTGCTACCAGCCTTAGAGCAGTGATCCCAAAGAACAGGTAGCCTCTATTTCCAAGACTCTCTAAATGAATTGTGGAATATCTCATTGGTGATAGGCTAAGGAACCTTCTAACTCAAAGTCACTAATTTAAATCCAGCACAGGCTGAAACTGATCAAAGTTATTCCCTTCTGATGGGTGTTTGGTGAAATTAGTTGGCTGTCTCTATTCAGTTCCTGGTAGACAGGCATACACAGCACAAAACCCACCATAACAGCCTACACTGATGGTCACAGACTAAGGACTGAATGGGATGGAGATGGAAGTGTGCTCTTTTACTTCTAGATGGAGCTCTGTCAAATCTCCTTTGAGACATATAGGCCAGATGATGAGACTTGCACTACTGCTGCCTATTTTGTATCCATTCTTTAGATACGTTGAGGCCTCCAGGCCTGTCATTCTGGCACATTTAACCAATGCTGAATTTTAACACCTAATAATACTGAACTTTGAGACTGAATTCCTGAGTGATGGGACAGTCCTGGGTCATTTCCAGGAATGAGGCCTTCAGAATCCAGTCTTGCCAGCACAGTCCAGATGGCCTTAATTTGGCGTTGGACTATTTTGAAGGGAGAGGGGGTCTACTATACTTTGTGTAAAATCTACCCCCGTGCCAGTCTCTAATTGCTGAAATGCTCATTACAAAGCAAACTTTTGGCCCCAATTTAGCTCCCAAAAGGAACTCTTAAATTCCTCTCCCAAATGAACTTTGTTGCTTGGTTTACTCAATGCTTGTGAAATGAAAAAGTCAAATTTAGGTCACATGGTAAAAATAATTGCTTAACAATGGGGCAATTAAGATTATCTCAGGCTTCTTTTGGCACCATATCTAGAGGTGTTTAGAGGGATAATGTCAAATAATTTAGGTCCAAAATGTAGGACAGGGGGCTGTTTCACCCTCTGTTTATACCAGTTTAAGTTGCAGTCATAGATTCATAGACTTTAAGGCCAGAAAGGACCATCATGATCATCTAGTCTGACCTGCACATTGCAGGCCATAAAACCTCACCCACCCACTCTGGCAATAGGCCCATAACATCTGGCCGAGTTACTGAAGTCCTCAAATCATGATTTAAAAACTTCAAGTTAGAGAATGCACCATTTACTCTAATTCATTTAGTGACCCAGGCCCCATTCTGCCGAGGAAGGTGAAAAACCTGCAGGGGCTCTGCCAATCTGACCTGGGAGAAAATTCCTTCATGACCCCAAATACAGTGATCAGTGAGACCCTGAGCATGTGGGCAAGACCCATCAGCCAGACACCTGGGAAAGAATTCTCTGTACAGTAACTCTGTAGTATAGAGCTCTCCCTTTCTCAAGTCCCATCGCTGGCTGTTGTAGATATTTGCTAAATGCAGTCGCTGGTGGGCCACATGCCATTGTAGGCAATCTTATCATATCATCCCCTCCATAAACTTATGAAGCTGAGTATTAAAACAAGTTTGATTTTTTTTAACACGCCCCATCACCCCCACTGCTCCCCATGGAAAGCTGTTTTAGAATTTCACCCCTCTGATGGTAAGAAAGCTTCATCTAATTTCAAGCCTAAAACTTGTTGATGGCCAACTTATATCCATTTGTTCTTGTGCCATCATTGGCCCATAACTTAAATAACACCTCTCTTTCCCTGATGTATATCCCTTTGATGTATTTATAGAGAACAATCATATCTCCCCTCAGCCTTGGTTTGGTTAGGCTAAACAAGCCAAGCTACTTAAGTCTCCTCTTGTAAGGAAGGTTTTCCATTCCTGTGATCATTCTAATAGCTCTTCTCTGCGCCTGTTCTACTTTGAATTCATCTTTCTTAAACATGAGAAACCAGAGTTGGTCACAGTATTCCAGATGAAGTTTCACCAGTACCTTCTATAATGGTGGTAAGTATCTCTACTGGAAAATACTTTGCCTGATGCATCCTAGGATTGCCATCAAAAGCCCTAATACTTTTACTAAACCAGGGTGAATAGATTTTTTTTTCATTATTTTTTTTTAAAAAAGTCTTTTTTCAATCCCCTGCAGTGCTGGAAATCTAAACAAAACAGCAGTATGCCAGGGCATGAGAACCTGGGGGTCAAATGAGTGAGCTATAGGGAGAAACTGAAACTGACTCAAAAGATACCTATCTGTGGTAGTGTCACAGTACAAGCTTAAGAAATTGTAAGAAGTAAACAAGCTGCATACACAGTGAAAAATAAATGAGGATGTTGAAGGTTCTTTCTGTGTTAATAATAAAAATCATTAGTGTTAGTAATGCAGTAGGAACATTTAAAAAAAAGTGTTGGTTTTTTTTGACAGTAAATTAGATAAAACAGCTGGGGGATTAGAGTGTAGAGAACAGTCCTGCTCCATGTTAGGTTTGGAAGTAGATAACCCAGAAAGTCCTTTTCCATGTTCTATTACTTAAAATTCTAGATAGGTAGTCCTCCCATTGTAAACCAATGCAGGTATGAGTTGACAGGTCAGGAGCCATTACTGTGAATGCCTCCAATGGGAACCTATGGAGGATGGGAACTTGTTAGATGGGAACAACAGGAGATCTGAAAATAGCTGTCCTGTCCTGGCCAGGTGTGTCACAGTTAGCATCCATTGGCCAGATGAGGGCATGCAATGTTAATGGGAGGGCTGGTGATGGAGCTGATGGGGGAAGAAGGTGCTGGGCTCTCTTCTGGCTCTGGGTGACTTTGGGCAAATTGGTTGTCCCTTCTGTAAAAAGGGATAAAAGTTACCTATTGGTGTAAAGTACATTTTTCTACGTAGCATTTTTCATTGGTAGATCTCACTCAGTAGCATTACTGATATTAGTTTTGATGGAGGACTTTACTCTGTAGGGCCACCAGACGGGTAGGCTTCACTGGCACTAGCAGCACACACATTTTAAAAAGAAAGTTTAAAAAACCAACAACAACCCAGTAATAGCTAAAGCTACCAGACTGTCTTATAACTGACATGGCTTCTGGGCAGCAGGGCGGGCAGGGGAGAAGTACTAGTCATCAATTAAACTAGGAACCGGTCTCAGCTGCCCCAGAATCCAGGGTCACAAGGTGGTCTAGGCACCTTCACCTCCCCTTCTGAGCTGTGCAGAGTGCAGGTCAGCCACAAATCAAAGTGAGGGCCCATGAAACTATGATGGAGGAACTGAAAATCAGGTGAATGAAACTTCCCAATTCTGGGTTCTGGTCTCTCACCATGTTGGAAGGAGAGTCACTGTGCTGACAGATAACTTTTACAACTCATTCAAATCTCAGGCCAAGACTCTTGTCATTAGTGACCAGACTGTGATATCTTTACCTGTGTGGATTCATACTTTGCACTGGGAATAGTTCCACTGACGTCAGTGGAGCTACTTGTGGAGTAAGATACAACTCAATTGGTATGTCTACATTAGAGTTATCTCTAGTTGATTGCCAGTTAACTCGAGTTGCCTAACACACTTGTACGTACCAATCTGGATATTCCTGGAACAAACCATGAACAATGATCATGGTTTCCCTAGAGCATTCTGGGTTAGGATGTTTTACACCCACTTCGCACTGGTGTACATGGTGCAGGGCAGCAAGAGAATCAGGCCTATTGATGTCAGGGGACTATTCAAGTGAGTAAAGTTATGGCACGTGTGTTTTCAGGATCTGGTCCCATGTTGGGGTCTCTGAGGAAGCAAATATAGTCAGTTTTGACCTGAAATGTGGTGTTTTTGTTCTAGTTATAAAGTCTGGGTCTGTTCTCTGCAGTGTTCCCGTTAAAGAATCTGAATGTAATTGTTTTTTGGCTTGTTGCTGCTGCCCGTAAATCAATCTCAAAACAAATGATATTTCCAGAGAGGGCTTGAATAATTTATTAGGTTCCAAAAGTTCCCAGTGATGTCTCTCTGCACGGTCAGCTTAATTGGACAGAATTTTCATTAAAAATAGCAGTGGGGGCGGACATCAATATTTCTATCAACTGTCTTCCCCAGATGTGTTCTCTCCCTCTTACTGCCTGTCCTTTACATGCTCGCAGATTGATGGCGAGCATTTGTTTCAGAGGGCATGGAAGTGTCCTCCTGGCCTCCTTCATTTACTTTGTCCAAATGCCTTGTTACGCTCATGGCAACAAATTTGGTGGCGAAGGGACATGCTAGAAGATGGGAGCCAAAGAGGACAGGCTTGTGGGGGCAGGGCTTAGCAAGGTCTGTGACTACTACAGCACATTCCCTTCCAAAGCCTAGAATGGTACCCAAGATTCCTGAGTCTCAAAATTCCTCTGCTGGCCGCAAATATCTGTGAAACCCACCGGCAGCATGTAAGTCTCATCTTCTGTGACAAAGTTCCTCCTCTACCTTGGTGAGTCCTGTGCTTATTGGTGGATTTTACTAGCTTCAGAGATCTTCCTGTGTTGGATCAGGAGTTGGGAGGTTTTGGGGGGAACCTGGGCCTGCCCTCTACCCCAGGTTCCAGCCCAGGGCCTGTGGACTGCAGCTATCTAGAGTGCCTTCTGGAACAGCTACATGACAGCTACAGTTCCCTGGGCTACTTCCCCATGGCCTCCTCCCAACACCTTCTTTGTCCTCACCACAGGATCTTCCTCCTGATGTCTGTTAATGCTTGTACTCCTCAGTCCTCCAGCAGCCTGTCCTCTGATTTTCCAGCTTTTTACACCCCCCCTCACTAACTGGAGTGAGAGACTTTTTATACCAGGTGTCCTGATTAGCCTTAATTAATTCTAGTAACTTCCCAGTTGGCTACAGGTGTCTTAATTAGTCTGCCTGTTCTAGAAAGTTTGAGTGGTCTGGAATAGTCCCTGTTATCCTGCCCAGGGTAAAGGGATCTGCTTAACCTGGAGTTAATATATCTGCCTTCGACCACTCTCTTGTAGCCATCTGGGCTGCCCCTGTCACACCTCCTATAGTGGGACCTGCTCTAGAGGTGAATCGGGGCTGTGTAGTGATGGAGACTGTTGGACAAGAATCCTACCTCATTTGTTGCAGAAGTTGGAAGATCTGTAAATAAATGATTGAGGCAGGGAACTGCAGGGTGGTTTCATGGTTCAGGCTGTTGAGTGCTATCCTGGAGAATTGGATTCTATCCCTGCATCTGCCACAGAGTTCTTATGCGATGCTGGGCAAGTCACTTAAACCAAACTTTTTACAGATGGCCACTAATTGTGTTGCATGTTCCTCGTTTTCTGGGTACCCAATTTGACACCCTGAGATCTGATGTACAGGAATGCTGAGCGCTCACAGCTGCAGATGGAGTTAGTGACAGCTGTGTTCTGAACATATAAAGAGCTACATAATGCTAAGTACTCTGAAAAATCGGGATCTGGGAGTCTCATATGGAGCCCAGAATTAGTGGACACTTCTGACGTTAATAACTTTATGCCTCAGTTCCCCCTCTGTAAGCTGAGGATAATACTACTATGAGCACCATTGAAAAGCCCATGGGGGAAGTTAATTCTGTATTCAGTGCAGGGTTTAGAAAATGTGCAGTACATGTGGCATGGGTCCAAACACTGAATGATGAGGATAAAAATAAATATGAAATAGCTTCCTATTAAGTGAACACGATGCACCCTCTGCACTGAATGAGGCAGGAATCCTGTAGAAAAAATAGAATGTGATCACAAAATTAAAGACTGAATCATAATGTAATATGCACAAGGGGGTCGAATTAAGGTTTCGCAGGCAATTTTAATTCTGGCATTTCCTAACTTTTGAGGTGTCTAGCTTTATAAGTACAAAATAAACATGGAATTGGCATGAGCGAGAGGCTAAGTAAACACACCCTCATGTTCCGTAGGAAACACACAAACTTCTTACTGTGCTCCCATATGTACAAATAAAATAATAAAACATTGTGGTTCTAAGTAAATCTAAACATGCTTTCCCCTTCTCCCATCGCACAGGGCCAGTGAACGGAAACAGAGCCAAGCAGGGGTCTCTAACAGCTCTGGATTTAAGATTTTGTTCTGCCCTCAGTGTTTGGTACCTTTTCAACAAAGTCAGTAGAGCTACACTGGTGTTTAACACTGTTTTAACAGTTAGTTCAGTATTTTGTAGGACTTGCCCTATTGTAAACAGTAAGCCAATATGTTTGCTGAAGTTAGTTTCAGATGGGGAGCACAGTATAAAATGCAATAAGTGAAATGTTTGCTCATGATCCAAGTTTGCAATTTACACTATAAATGAAACTGTTATGACTGTGTTTTAAATAGTAAATTCTGTAACACTTGTTAAAACTGCAGTGACAATATGCTTACCCAGTGGACACGTTGAACAAATAGCCCAACAGTATTTTTTTTACAACTGGAAGAAACCCCAGGCGGTCTCGTTAACCGCTGGGGCTGATCAGCATAAAACTAAAATTGGTGCTAGACAGCCTAATATTAACGTGATGCATTTATTCCACATTCTGTTGGTCATTCTTCACATTTCATATTGCACAGATCCATAGGTCATAACCATAATTAGCCTCTCCGTG
This sequence comes from Chelonoidis abingdonii, assembly GCF_003597395.2. Taxonomy (NCBI): domain Eukaryota; kingdom Metazoa; phylum Chordata; order Testudines; family Testudinidae; genus Chelonoidis; species Chelonoidis abingdonii. The sequence continues at coordinate 91,904,534 of NC_133772.1, forward strand.
GGGATCTCCCCATGCCCAAAGGAGCAGGGGGTCAGCCATGTTCAGGGTACCTTTCCTCTGTCTCCATTGATGTGGTCTCTATGGTCCCCCCTCCTTGGCATTACTGCATCCAGAATGCTCTGTTCTCTGTGCTTCAAAGGAATAGGAATACCTAGGAGAACATGTGTGCTTTCCTGCCCTATGCAAACCAGAACGCTGGATTCCACTCACATCCATCTCTTTGCTCCAGGCTGCTGGGCAGATCTCTCTGAACTTAGGCAGATCTATGCTTCAGGTCTATCTTCCTGCAACTCAGATGCTGGTTGTGCACATTTCCCCCCTGCTCATCAAATGAATGAGCAAGATGGCGTTATGATTACTTTAAATGGGCTGCATACAAAGACATTTGAAATGTGAATGGCCTGTGGTTCTCTTACACACTAATGTCCAAACACCTTGCAGATAAGAATCTCCCAAGGGAAATGGGAGAAGCCTCTTAACTGATGGATTTAACACAGGCTGGTTAAATTGCTAATAAATATACAACAGGGAAGGCTCCTGGACTGGAAGGGTCGGACTAGAAGACCTAATAGGACTTTGCCATGGCTAGTGACTGTCAGTAGAAGTCACTATAGGCACATGCTGGAGCTCCCAGGCCCTTGCTGCAGGGGAGAGAGAGAGAGAGTGTGTGTGTGTTTCTTTCTTACTCTTTGTTCTCTTCCCGCAGGTCTTTCCTTCTCCCTTCCTGTTACAGACATACAGATCTCTGTCATACAGCCAGGATCATAACTGAACTGTGTCATTGGATGGTCAGTATTCTGTGATTCTTTCAGCTCTCTCCTGGACAGATTTTCTGCTCCACCAGTGACCCAAACAGCAGCTGACATTTTAACAAGCTAATGAAGCAGCTTCTGCAGATCCAGACTAACACTGCTACCACTCTGATACTTAACAAGCTAAGAACACAGAAGGCTCAGGTGGAGTTTGGGGGATTTTCTTGACCTTTTTACCAACAACTTATGCAGAGGTGGGCATCCCTCCTACTATATGCCAGGGAGTGATCGTTTCAGTGAGGACTCTTTCCTCGCCAGGTACTTACTAACAGGACTGTCCCTTCCCTGCAATTGATTCTTGCGTTCCAGGTCCTCTGGAGTCCTTTTTTTTTTAGCCATATTCTCTTCCCTTTTTCCTAAACCCTTTTTGTCTCTCTCATTTATTTAAACACCTGGGGCCAAATCCATTCCTGATGTAACTCCCCAGAGGTCAATGGAGTTCCAGCAGAATGCAATCTGCCTGATCTCTGGTGTTCATACACATGGCTGCTGGTGTAAACCTGCATGTTTATAATAATGGCGTGTCTTGTGGGCCAGACCATGAAACCTCAGTGCCCATGGATGAACCGTTCCGTTACTCCCATGACTAGTCCCATGAAAGTATCAGTAACAGCATTTCACAATTTTAGTATTTATTATTGTGTGGTGTTTGAGCTGTCAGGATTTTGTGTCTGTCTTTGGTGGGCTTCCTGAGTATTCTGTTAACTATTGCAGTGTGCTTGAAGTGCTTTGGAGAGAGGGCACTAAATAATGGATTTATGATAACTATTTTATTGTTGGTATCGCATTCGTATGCCAGCAGACATACATTTAAACACACATCCATGATCATGCACCCAGGCTTGTTTATTTACCACCAGAGAATGCACTCATGTTGGAATGCACTCATGTTGGAAACAAGTGAGTCAAATTCTCTCCTACTGGCTTAACTCCTCAACTCTAGTGGGAACAAAGAATGGTGAAACCTGCAGTAGGGAATATCTGAACTATTGGTGTGTCATTTTCTTACTGACTGTAAAGTCAGATCTGTACTAAAAGGGGTGTTGAGCAGAGTGGTGACATCTTTGTGAGTGCCACAGGTGACTGTCAAAGTGGTTTAGCTAACAAGTCCTTATCTGCCCGTACCTCACATGCAGTTACATAACAGTGGCCATGCTTGGTCAGCCCAGTAGGCAATCTAGTCCAGTATCCTGTCTACCGAAGGTGGCCAATGCCAGATAATTCAGAGGGAATGTACAGAACAGGGTAATTATTGAGTGATTCCTCTCCTGTTGCCCATTCCCAGCTTCTGGTAGTCAGAGGTTTAGGGACACCCAGAGCATGGGGTTGCATCCCTGACCATCCAGAAACTTATCTTATTCTTTTCTGAACCCAGTTATATTTTTGGCCTTCATAACATTCTCTGATAACGAGTTCCTCTGGCTGACTGTGTGTTGTGTGAAGAAATACTTCCTTTTGTTTGTTTTTAAACCTGTTGCCTATTAATTTCATGTGGTGACCCCCTAGCTCTTGCGTTATGAGACAGGGTAAATAACACTTCCTTATTCACTTTCTCCACACCAGTTATGGTTCTGTAGACCTCATGATACAGTTTGAAAAACAGAAGGAAAGGGTGAATTGGAAGCTGCTCCTGAGGGCAATAATCTACAGAGATGGATTTATAGGGATTTTCTGGGCTTCAGAAACTCAGCCAGCCTATAAAGAGAGGCCAGCATGCATAAGGATGATTAGAAAGCACAAAAGAACAGAACAAAGAGGATACTAACTGTTTGTAGCTGGGCCTGTGGAGAGTATGGTATTAAGGTATTTCTCTGAGCAGGACAGTGAAAAATAAAATGTCAAAGAGCTGACGGATCCTACTCTTTCTCTTACCAGAGCAGGTTTGTTCTTATGGTGCATTTTCTGGTGTTCTTGCTAGTCCGATTTTAAATGTCAAAGCAATCGAGTTGCCCCAATTTCCTGCTCTAGATGAATCATCTCACTGTCAGGAAACTTTCCTGCTATTCAGCCTAAATTTACCTTTTCTTAATTGCAGCCCATTACTTCTACTTATAGCCCCTTGGAGATCCCTAAATATTTTTTCCTACTCCTATGGGAAAAGCCAATCAAGGATAAAATAGTTGTTTTATTATGCGCTACAGTTTGAAGGAAGCTCACTCCAGCCCCCTCCCCCATCGCACTAGGAGACTAAATATGGCTTGGATTATTCAGGCTGAATACTTAGACTTCAGGAAGCCATTCATGCATTTCTAGCCAGTTTGGCTTCATGCAAAGTTGCTGTCACTAATTAATCAAAGAGAGATTCCAGGTGTGTTCTCTGCTCTGGAATCAGGCTGCTTTGACCTAACATAGCCATGAAAAAATAAGGTGCTGTTCTCCCCCCTCACATTCCCTCCTCCCCAGGAAAGGTCTCTCTCTCTAAATTAGGGTCACCAGACATCCCAGTTTTATTGGGACCATCCTGATATTAGGGACTTGTCTTATATTGAAAACTATGCACCCTTACTCCCAGGAAAAAAAAAGTCCTGATTTTCCCCATTTGCTATCTGGTCACCCTCGCCTAAATGGAATTCAGGTATAATGCAAGGAAACCCAAATAAACTAGGTGAGCAATAAAATGTGTCAAGTATCAGGGAGCGTAGCCGTGTTAGTCTGGATCGGTAAAAAGCAACAAAGAGTCCTGTGCCACCTTATAGACTAACAGATGTATTGGAGCATAAGCTTTTGTGGGTGATGTGACAAAATTCCTCCTCTACCTTTGTGGGTCCTGCACTTATTGGCAGATTTGCTTGCCACACAGATTTACCCTGTGGGTTGGGAAAACAGCCCAGAGACCTTCCCCTCTGGTAGAAGCCACAGTCCAGGTCAATTCCTCCTGTGTTTGATCAGGAGTTGGGAGGTTTGGGGGTTCCAGCCCAGGGCCCTGTGGATTGCAGCTTTCTAGAGTGCCTCCTGGTACAGTTGTGCAACAGCTACAGTGCCCTGAGCTACTTCCCCATGGTCTCCTCCCAACACCTTCTTTGTCCTCACCACCTTCCTCCTGATGTCTGATAATGCTTATACTTCTCAGTCCTCCAGTAGTATGCCTACTCACTCTCAGCTTCTTGCTCCCAGTCCCTCACACGCACTTCCTCTGGCCTGACTGGAGTGAGCCCTTTTATAGCATCTTGGTAGTCCATCAATCCGATGATGACAAAGATATGATGATGATGATGTTTGATGATTTGCACAGGACCTGTGCATGAAAGCTTTTTAAGTGGTAGAGCCGTTGCACGGGAGTAATCCCACTCTCTCGTCCTTAGAAGCCAGACACCAATGGTGTGAAAAACTGTAATGACTGGTAACTTCTTTGGTTGCAGTGGATGGCCTTGACATCTTTCGTGCCTCGTCAAGCCCTTCGCTTTCCACAAATCATTCCAGAACCGCCTTCTTGGCCATTGGATCTTAGTGATTTCTTTCGCCGAGTCTGCCGGAGCTAATGTCGCATGCAGGGTAAGCATATCCCTAATTCACTGAGGGTTTGAGTCCCATCAGTTACACTCACCTGGTTTGGCTGGCCTGTCAAAGCCGTTGCTCGGGGTGTGGCTGCTGCGCATGCTGCAGCTACTTGGAGCCACAGGTGAGAGCTGAGTGACAGGTGGGGACCAAAGTGGATGGACTACCCCCGAAGGGGTACGACAAGCCCCCCCCCCATCAGAGGTACTACCTCTCCCTGGGCACCCCATACACCCCTTTATAGCATCAGAGAGGCCTTAATTAGACTCAGGTGCTTAACTGCCTCCAGGGCTGGCGCTTCCATTGAGGCGAACTAGGCAATCGCCTAGGGTGCCAGGATTTTCGGGGGGCGGCATTTTGCTGAGGGGGGGCGGCAGGTGGCTCCGGTGGACCTGCCGCAGTCGTGCCTGCGGAGGGTCTGTTGGTCTGTGGCTCTGGTGGAGCTGCCGCAGGCATGCCTGCGGACGGTCCGCTGGTCCTGCGTGGCTCCAGTGGACCTCCAGCAGGCACGGCTGCGGCAGCTCCACCGGAGCCGCGGACCAACGGACCTTTCACAGAAATGGCTGCGGCAGCTCCACTGGAGCCACGGGAGTGGCTCACAGGGCGGCGAAATAGCTGTGCGCCTAGGGTGCAAAAAACTCTAGCACTGGTCCTGACTGCCTCACCTGACTCTTAGCAGGTTAATTGCAGTCAGGTGTTCTCATTATCCTGGAGCAGCCCCTGCTCTGGTCACTCAGGGAACAGATACACTACTGGAGAAGCAGGCATCTCCCTTCTACTACTCTGCTGTTCCCAGCTGGCCTGGGTCTATCACAGTGAATACCCACCTCATCAGATGCATGTGGTGGAAATTTCCAGCGACAAATATAAATATGCAGGCAAGAATCAATCTAGAGATAACAAGGTTAGTTCAATCAGGGAGGATGAGGCCCTCTTCTAGCAATTGAGGTGTGAACACCAAGGGAGGAGAAACTGCTTTTTGTAGTTGGCAAGCCATTCACAGTCTTTGTTTAATCCGGAGCTGATGGTATCAAATTTTGCAAAGGAACCTGTAAAGGTGCACGGCCGGGGCTTGACCCTCCCTGGGGAGGAAGGGAGCCACACCGGCCTCGACACGTTGTCTGAGGCAGCCTCTGTCTTCAGGGCTGAGCGCCGCTGCACAGTTGCTTGGGCTCCGGCCTTCTGCTATAGGACAGGGCAATGAATACAAAGTTATAGAGGCTCAGGCCCTCGTGACTCAGGGTTGAGCAGTTACCAGTTCAGGCGGCTCGGGCCTTTTGGGGCAGGACCGAGCAGTGGCACAGTTAAAGGGGACCCAGCCCTTGTTTCGGGCAGGGCACCAAACACAGTTACAAAAGCTCAGTCCCTCATGGCTCAGGGTTGAGCAGTCACCAATAGACTAGATGGCCTCCTTAGGCGGGGAGAGGGGGATTCTGCCACCCGGGTACGGGTGGCAGGGGGAGTGCAGGCCCACCCACTCCACTGCGTTCCAGCCCAGGGTCCCTAGTAGCAGCTATCGCCGCTGATGGTCAGTGGGGTCCTGACTGCAACACACTGACATGCGTTCCGGCATACCTGCAGTCTGACTGGAGTCAGCTGCCCCTGGGCTCCTTCCAATCTCCCCCTCTGGGTTTACCTGACCTGTGGCGTCAGCCCCTGGGAAGTCTAATAGCATGGGCTCCTCCTGGCCAGGGCTGGGCGGTAGGTCTGGCAGTACCTCTGGGAAGTCCGGCTGGGCCTGGTCCGGGGGTTCCTCGGGGTAGCAGCAGGGACGGGGCAGCTCCGGAAACTCCTCGTCGTAGCGGGCGCGGGGAAGCTCTGGCCAGTCAGGGCACTGGCCCCGGGCCTCAGCAGTATCCCAGTCATGAGCACCCTCTGGCAGGTCTGCTCCCAACGGCGGCTGGCTTTTATACTTCCGGGTCACCTCCTAACTCTCTGAGGGGCGGGCTCACTGCGCTGTGGCCACACCCCCTTAGGTGCCTGACGGGGCTCGACCCTCCTTGGGGTGGAGGGGAGCCACACCGCCTCGCTACAGAACCAAAGTTCAGCAGTTTCTCTTTGGAAGCTGGTCCTGAAGTTTTTTTTTTTTGCTGCAGGGTGGCTACATTTGCTATTGTGTGTCCAGGGAGATTGAAGTGTTCTCCTACAGGTTTTTGTATATTGTGTGACAAAGTTCCTCCTCCACCTTGGTGGGTCCTGCGCTTATTGGCGGATTTGTTCACCTCAGTGATCTTCCCTTCTTGTGGAACCCACAGTCTGAGTCAGCTCCTCCTGTGTCTGATCAGGAGTTGGGAGGTTTGGGGGGAACCAAAGAGAGAGATGGGGAGGGGTGGTCGCCTCCTCTTTCCCTCCCCTCGGTTGTCCCCCCCGTCTCGTTATGGCGGGGACGCGCGGGGGAGGCTCCCACGCGATGCTCCACTGCTCTCCATGCTGCCCGTGTCCACTGCCCTAGCCCATACCTCGACGCCCTGCGACACCTACCTCACCCCTGCGGGCTGGCCGCGGCGAGTACGGAGACTCCGCCTTGCTGACGTCCTCCCCCTTACGATTCAGGGGGACTCCCCAGACGGTGGGAAGGGTCGGGGTCGGGAGAAGGGTAAGGGCCTGCTAAAAGACCAGGCCTCCATGGCGAGAAACTTGCCGGCACTGGGCAGCCCGCTTCCGCTCGCGGCATCCCTCCCCTGCTATGTCCTCCACCAGCTCTGGGGTGTGCTTCCCCTGCCACACAGGGCGTACGCCAGGTGGCGGCTGGCCCCCCCCGCCTCGCCGCTCCTCCGATCCACCGCTTCACCACCATCTCACAGCGGCCGGCGGACCCTTTCCCACCTTGACAGAAGCACGGCGTCGTACTGCCTCCTGGTGCCCGCCTCACCCCCACGTGGAAACCTACGTGCGGGCGTTGGCAAGGGTGGTGGGGCCCACGCCCATCCGCTCCCCCTCGTGCGGCTCCAAATGTACAGGAAGCTGTCTTTCTTTACTCGCATCGGGAGGCCGCCCGCCAGGAGGCGTAGAGAGGGGCTAGCGCTGCGGGGGCGGTTCGTCCCACTGAGCCGTTGGAAGAACCTGGGGGATCCCACTTGGTCCACGTCCGTCCCTCCTTTCTGCCCAGTGCCACCCGTTTGCCGCCTTTCTGCCTGGGGCGCCCCACTCCGTCATCAGCCCTCCTTGGCTGCACCCAGGACCCGCCTCCCGTCAGTCTCCTCGTCGATTCCCGCCGGCACGTCGCAGCTATCAACTGCCACCGGCGCGCTGGCAGGGAGGCGTCAGACGGGGTCTTTTCTGGTCCCTACCAGGGGGCCACTACGGTGCACTAACTCGACAGGCGGAGGCCCGGTGCTACTCTGCCGGCGATGGGCAACATCCGGAAGGATTGCCTTTGCCGCAGCACGGAGGCGCGTCGGACCCCTGAGCCCCCGGCATGGTGCCGGCCTGTCATCGCCGGCACCCGGGCTGCCCCGGCACCGAAGCTTCGCCCCTCCTCTCCCTTCTCCGGTCCTCTCTGTAGGGGAGGGTGCAGCGGGGATCCACGGGCGTGAAGAGGGCCCATTCCAGGGATTTCCCCTCCCTGCTCTGCCGTGCCAACACTGCCTCCTGGAGTCCTGAGCCATTGCTTTGCCCCTATCCGACCCCTGTTAGCCACCCCCGCGATGATGCATGGAGGGCTGGCCCTTACGTGCAGGGGACAGCGGGGCAAGCGGAAGGCCTCCGAGCTTCGTTACAACCTTTCAGATTCGGAGGCCCCACGAAGAGCAGGATCCAGGGGCACGATTGCAGCCTTCCGCCTTGCCCCTGATCGACTCCCAATCTGTGGTGCCCGGCTGGGGACGTTCGTGCAGCACCGGAGGGTAATGCGCCCTCCTCCGGGTCCCTCCGTGGAAGCCCCCAAGGGAGCCTCTGCTCGCCCCTCCCACTCAACGCCTCTGCGAGTGCCGAGGTCGGGTGTCAAGCCTCGGGTGCTAAGCGAGGAGGGCTGGGGTGGTGGAGGGGCGATCTCCCTCCAGTCTATGACGGAGATCGAGGCCCTGGGTCTGACCCCCAGTCGACGCAGGGGAGGACTACCCTTTTGCAGGGGGCCTGACTCTGGGCGACCTCACCCCGGTCCCCTGTCCCCGAGTTCCTTTCCCCTCGACGTTTCTTCTGCTCCGCCTCGGCGGTCCGGTTCTCATCGACCTTGCCGGCGCGGGTGGGCCCTGTTGCTGCCGCCGAGCCCAATTAGGGCGACGGCCAGATGCCCGCTGCCGGGCCTGTTCCCAGGGGGTATCTCTTGGGTGTGGAGGACCCGCCCTTTTCTAGGCGGGGACCATGCAATAACGTTTATGTCTAGATGCCGAGGCTGCCACATGTGCCAAAATGGCTGCACACCGGCATCATTAGGGGTCCCTTCCCATCTCAATCCTGAGCCTGGCCAGAAGGGAGCACGTCCAGTGGCTCAACTATAGGGGCCAGGATCCCGTCTCTGCCCCCTTCACGGATCTCTCCCTGATCCCCGCCCACTCTGTAGCCCTGTCCTTGTCCCTCCACCTCATGTGATGCCAGTGCCGCCTGAGAATACCCCCCCTGGGTCGTGCTGCAGGCTAGTTTTTTCCTTTCCCAGCCCACCAGGCGGCTGCTATCTTCTCTTCCGCCACCCCTTGTGCCGGGGGCGGGGCGGGTTGTGTGGCGTGGCCCATTGGACGCGGTCGGGGGGTCTCCCTGCCTGCCGCTCGTGGGCCGGGGCTGACGGGGGCCCACTGGGGACAGTCTCGATCAGACACCCCCGCCCCCCATGCCGCTGAGGAGAGCTGCGGGCGTCCCGTAGGACGTCGTGGCTCCCGTAACAAAGTCCATCTTGCGCTTTCAGCGATGGAGGCATTTTCCATCAGGTCCTCCCCGGGCCGCGAGGACCCTCATGGGGAGGGTAAGAGACCGGGAAGCAGGCGCCGCGGCTACAGCGGGTCCGCTCTTCCGTGACTCTTAGGTCACCTACTGGAGTAGGTCACAGATTTGCTGCGCGGCCTGCGGAAGACGTGGCGGTCGCTGGCGAAGGATCCAGCCCTCCTCATGCCCGATCCTCTTTTGCCGCGTAAACCCCGGCTGTAGGATGGGTCTCCGCAGGAACCCAAGTGCTCTCCTACCTCGGGAGGGGGTTACTCTGTGATTTTCCTGCAGAGACCCATACGGATCCGGCCGCTGAAGCTCGCTGCGGCTGGAGTGGGAACGAGGCCTATGTTTAGCCACTTCTTCGGTTTGCGCCGGTCTCGGGGTGGCCGCACCTGTTCTCTCCCCCGACCTACGGCCCGAGGTGCCTGGGGTCGTGATGAGCACGCTGTGCCGGCGCGCCTTGCCTGCACTCCGGTCTCGCTCAATGAGGGCTGCTGTGTTAATCATCGTCAATGTTTAATGCCCCGCATCGGGCCGGAGAGGTCTGCGTTTTTATCAGCAGGCGTCCGCCTTCTCGGCTCCCATGGTCTCGTGGTGCTGGTCCTGGAGGCTGGATTTTAATACCACCTTGGGAACGGGACGCTCGGGGCCGACAGTGCCGGCCGCCGCGGCCATCCTCCGAGAATTGTCGAACGCCACTGCCTGCGTGGCATATCTGGCCAACCACCACTCGGACGACTGCTTATCGACGTTACTTCTGTCCGGTGGAATCGCCATCGGATCGTGCCTACCCAGGACCATGCACATTTATCTATCACGTTCACCTTTTCCGGGCCCTCCTCTTGCGCAGTCTCGGCGACTAGGCCCCCTTTCGGATCACAATGTTTGCCACCTAGTGACTAGCCTCTCTTCTGCGGCGAGAGGCGGGGGGGCGGCCTATTGGCACTTAATATAGTTTGCTTGGAGGATGCGGTTCGTTGGCATCCTTCGGGAGTTCTGCGGCCTGCTGTCGAGGGCAGAGGCCGCCTTTTCTCGCCGCGGCGGTAGGTGGGAATCTGGGGAATGGTGCGCGCCCGGCCTCTTCTGCCTTGTGACTACCACCGGGGCGCCAGCCAGGCGGAGGGATGCGGCATGAGAACTATGGAGCGGGAGGTCTTTGGAGCTGGAGAAGCCGCTGCCGCCAGCCCAGGGATCCATCCCTCTGCGAGCGTGCCGGGAGAAGGGGAGGAGTCCGAGCACCTTCGAGGACAATCCGGGCCGGGTGCTTTTTTTCGATCGCCGCATCCGCCTCTTCGGGAGATGGACCGCGCGGCTCCCGCTTCTTCTACGCCCTGGAGAATAAGGAGGGGGCAAGCAAAACACGTCACCTGCCTCTGGCGGAGGAACGGCACCCCTCACGACCGGCGGAGAAGTGTGCGGGAGGGCAGGGCCTTCTACGCGGCCCTTTTCTCGCCGCGATCGACCAATCTAAATGCCTGCAGAGTACTCTGGAACAGCTCCCGACGGTCCGCACAGGCGACCGGGACACCGGCTAGAGCTCCCTTCACTCTGGCCGAGTTTTCGGAGCCCTCCGTCGCAGCCACTCAAATACTCCGGGCATGGATGGGCTACCGTGGAGTTCTTACCTGCGGTTCTGGGACGTTCTCGCCAGAACCTGGCCATCACGTCTGAGCCGAGATCTTTGCAAGCGGGTCTCCCTCGTCTCGTCAGCCAGTGAGCTGGCTCGCTTATAGCCAAAGAGGGGGGACTCCGCGACTTTACGGAATTGGCGTCCCATCTCGCTCCTCAGCACGGACTAAAAAATTGAAAGGCCATCTCGCTGCGTCTCGGTCCGTGCTGGCGACGTGGTCATCCAACCAGACGCTAACAGTCCCGGGCCGCACTATCTTTGATAACTTGTATTGTCCGGGACCTTCTGGAATTAGGGTGTGGGATGGTCCTGTCGTTCGCCCTCTTGGTCCTAGGATCAGGAGAAGGCGTTCGACAGAGGATCCGGGTATATCCTGGGTACTCTGCGAGCGTTCGGCCTTCGGACCCCGTTTTGTGGGTTTTCTCCAGGGCTGTACGTTTGCGGAGTGCCTGGTCAGGCTCAACTGAGACCCTGACCGAGCGCCGGAGAGGGACCTATCGAGGCGGGCGCTGCGGCATGGGGGGGTAGCACGAGGTCGTGCGCCCCTACAGCAGTGTACAACTGCCTGAGCGATCGAGCGCCTGAATGCCGCATCCATGTGCCGATCTCTTCCCTGCCGCAGAGAGAGGTTGACGGGGTTGGTGCTTCGGGAGCCGGAGCTGCGGCTGGTCCCTGTCAGCGTACGCTGACGATGTGCTCAGCTCGTGGTCCAGGACCGGGTACTTGGTGCGGGTGGAGGCTTGCCAGGCTGTGTAACTCGGCGGCCTCCTCCGCCGGGTTAACTGGGTCAGAGTCTGGCTGGTGGTCGGGGATGGGTGGCAGGTGAGCTCCCTCCCACTGCGCTTCAGGCCATCCGGTGGAGGCCGCGGTCCGCTGCTCTATCTCGGCGTTTCCTCTCTGCACGCATCCTGTCTCCGCCGGAGAACTGGCACGGTTTGGAGGGCAGGGTAAGCGGGCGCTCCGGAAATGGACGGGACTACTCCGGTGCCTCCCCTTCGGGGGAGGCATGGTGCTTACTCAACTGGTCCTGTCATGCTCTGGTACCGGCTCAACACCTGGTCCCGGCCCCGGATTCCTGACCACCTCCGGATGACGATTCTGGAGTTCTTTGGCCAGGGACGCACTGGGTCTCTGCAGGGCCTCCACTGCCCTGGAGGAAGGGGGGCAGGGCCTGAAGTGCCTTCGCACTCAAGTCCGTGTCTTCCGCCTCAGGCCCTGCAGAGGCTCCTGTATGGCGGGGTAGCCGGCGTGGAGCGTACTGGCGCACGCCTCCTCCCGCTGTTCCGAGGGCTTCCGATACGACCGGTAGCTCTTTACCTCCATCCGAGAGTCCTTCCGCGAGACCTCTCACGGCTGCCGGTCTTCTACCAAGACTCTCCGGACCTGGAAGCTCTTTTCGCGACCAGGTCCGTGGCCCGGCCACCGTGGGGCTGACCTCCTCGCGGACTCCTGCTACACAATCCCAGCTTCGTGTGCAGGTGGCGGAGTCCCCGCGTGCGCCGGAGGCTGGTCTTGGCGGAGTCCCAGGGTCGGAGACCTCCTGGACTACGACAGGGAGATTGGCGGATCCCTGACGCTCGCCGGCGCATGGGTCTCCAGATCTCATACTCCCAGGCGGTACTTCAGGAGGTGAGGGCGCTTTGCTGCCTGCTGCTCGGGCTTACCTCGACCAGGTCCTAACGAGAGGGCACGCCCCGCCCACCCTCCACCCCAGGCCCCATGGACATTTTTATAGGGCCCCTCCCCGTGGACCCATCGGCCCCTCACCCTTTCCTGAAGCCGGCTGCAGTTCTGTCCAGACCGCACACGGAAACATCTGCACACGCTCGTGCTCAACCTCACTACCTCACTTCGCGTCCCGCCCAAACCAAACGGCGGACCGCTTCGCGCTCTCGAGGGTGAGAAGCCCGGTGGCAGCTTTGTACTCTGCCCTGGTCTCCGGCCCGCTGGGATGTCATTGCGGCTCCTCATGGGGCGTGAGCACGGGTGTGTACTTGGCGCGGTTACCCCTGTCCCGACACCTCCCTTTCTGTGGCGAGAAGGAAGCCCTTGGCGCACGTTTACTTGGAGTGCGCCAGGTTGCAGCCCCTGTTCGGCTCGCTCCTGAAATATACTTTTGCGTTTCTGGTTCACTTTTCCCCTCACCTTGTTATCTTAGCACTCCCCATCCGTGGCCCACGAAGTCACGGAGATCTCCTTCTCAACCCCTCTTGGCCTGGCCAAACGCCATCTACAACACAGGGAGAGGAGGTTGGCCGACTGGGAATTTCTGCGACTGTAGGCCTATTTCCGTTCCTCCTCTGTTCACGCATCCGGGCGGAGTTCTCTGGGCGGCGTCCACTGTCCCTTGACGCCTTTGAGGAGGAGTGGCATTGTCCGGGGTTCTCTGCTCGGTGTCCCATCCGGTTCCTTAGTTTAGCCTATGACCTCACTCTGATCATGTTTTTTTCATTAGTTGTCCCCGGACTTACTTTGGTGTTCTAGAACCTGTGGATCCTCCCTTAGGCTGGGGGAGAGTCCTTTAAGAAGTGGGCGGGCTTTGCCGCCCACCCCTGGATGCCAGTAGGCTAACTACCTGTTTTCTCAGTATTACTGTAGTCCATTGGCCTTGCCCCCATCACAACTTTGCCATTCCTGATTATCTGACTTGTTGTCATTTATCCTTTTATGAGGGATTGTCGAGTTTGGCTGCCTGCTTCCTGCTGGGCGCTGGGCCCTCGCTGCTGCTGCTGCTGCTGCTGCTGCTGCTGCTGCTGCTGTTCCTGCTTCTGCTGCTCCCCTGGCTGGGTTAGACGACCCACCCCTCTCTCTCTGCTATCTCAGCTTGCTGGCTGGCTAGTAGATTTCCCCCCCCCCCCCGTTCCTGCTGTTACTCCACCTACAGCCCTTGAGGGGAGGGGGGGCTGCTGGCCTGCTTCCCAGAGAGGGGGGGAGTGTGAGGGACCCCAGCTCTTGTTGCTGAGGACACCTTCTGAGCGGGGTCCCTCCTGCCTGGACACCAGACCACCACCACCTGGAGCTGCTGGGACTACTGGGGCAGTTGCTGGCGAGCTGTTGGAGCCCGGAGGAGGTGAAGGAGGAGGAGGAGACCGCCTGCTGCTGTTGGAGACCACGTGAAGACCACTGTGGAGGGGTATTCCTGGACTGAGTCTTTTTTCAACCTGTGCTCTTGTGGTGGGGGTTTGGACTGTGTCTGTTGGGACACCGGGGGTGTGGCGGGGGCCTGCCCCCGGTCCATCTGTGTTCCCTTTCGCCCCCACCACCATCGTTGCCCCCTCCACCACCCCTGCTGGCTGTTTTCCTTCGCCTTTGGACTCCTGCCTCTGGGACTGAGCTGCTCGCCTGATCCACCACGCCACTGCCATCATTTGGGCCTGCAGCAGCAGCAGCCTATAATTAATTGACTTTCGCACAAGTGCCTGTGGGCGCACCACCTTCCCCCTCCCCCTGAACTGGCCCCTTTCCTTTTTTGTCCGCCCCACCTATTTCCCTCTGTGGCCCTGCTAGTTTTGCCCCAGCCCTGCAGCTATCCCCGTGGTCCCTCTGCCCCATTCCCAGCTAGCCCTTCTCCCCCCCACCCTGTGCTCCCCAGCCCTGATTGGTCCCTCCCCTCGTGCGCCCACGCCCCCCATGCGCTTGTGCCCTTCCCCCATTTGAGTTTCCCCTTGTTCACTGCACCCCCGCCCATCTGCCATTGTCCCCCCTGATCCCCCAGTGCAACTGGAGGAGCCGGAACTCCCCTCTGCGTCGGTGTCCTGTCACCCTTCCACCCCTAGGTCCTTGGCTGCTCCCCGCACCCCTTTAGCCTTCCCTTTCTGGCACCCTCCTCCCCTGCCTGCAGCCTAGCGGGGAGGGGTGGTCGCCTCCTCTCCTTCCCTCCCCTCGCTGTTTGTCCCCCTCCCCGCTCTCGTTATGGCGGGGGACGCGGCGGGGAGGCCCCACGCGATGCTCCCACTGCCCTCCTCCACCTGCCCCCATGTCCACTGCCCTAGCCTCCACCTCAACCGCCGCTGCCGCTCCACCTACCACGCCCCTGCTGGGGCACTGGCAGCGGCGAGTACCGGGGAGACCTCCGCTGCTGCCACGTCCCTCCCCCCTTCCGATTCGGGGGGAGCTCCCCCAGCCGGTGGGAAGGGTCGGGGTGGAAGAAGGGTAAGGGCCCGCTAAAAGGCCAGGCCCTCCATGGCGGAACCTGCCCACTGCCGCAGCCCCGCTCCCGGCTGCGGCATCCCTCCCCGCTATTCCCTCCCGACCAGCTCTGCTGGGGTCCCTCCCCCGGCCCCAAGGCATACGCCGCATGAGCGGCGTGGTCCCCCTCGTCAATGTTTATGCCACCGCTCCTCCGACCACCGCTTCCTCGGCTCCCCCATCGGTCGTGCCACTCCCGGCTGGACCGCATTTATCTATCACGTTTCCACCTTTTACGGGCCACACTCCTCCGGCGTTCTGGCCGGCCCCCCTTTCGGATCACCATCTTGCCACCGTGACAGCCCTTCTCTGCGCGGAGAGGCGGGGGCGGCCTATTGGCACTTTAATAATAGTTTGCTGGAGGATGCGGGCTTCGTGGCGTCCTTCCGGGAGTTCTGGCTGGCCTGGCGAGGGCAGCGGCGCGCCTTTTCCTCGGCGCGGCCGGTGGTGGGATCTGGGGAAGGTGCGCGCCCGGCTCTTCTGCCGTGACTACACCCGGGGCGCCAGCCGGCGGAGGGATGCGGCCATAGAGCAGCTGGAGCGGGAGGTCTTGGAGCTGGAGAGGCGTCTGGCCGCCAGCCCCGAGGATCCATCCCTCTGCGGAGCGTGCCGGGAGAAGCGGGAGGAGCTTCGAGCCCTCGAGGACCATCGGGCCGCTTTTGTTCGATCCCGCATCCGCCTCCTTCGGGAGATGGACCGCGGCTCCCGCTTCTTATACGGTCCCACCCCCTCTACTCCGGGTTCGAGCCAGGCCCTGTGGAGCGCAGCTGTCCTTATAGAGTGCCCCTGTAGACAGTTGCAGGACAGTACAGAACTCCCTGGAGCTACGTCCGCTTATTGGCTCTCCAAACGACCTTCCTATCCTAGCCACAGGCCTGCTCCTGGTGTCTGACAATGCTTGTTCCCTCTATAAATCTATCCCATGGCCAGTCACTCTCTTCACTCCTCGCTTCTTGTTGTCCTCACACACACTCCTTCTCCTTCTGGCTCCTCCGTGCCTACTGGAGCTGAGCCCTTTAAAGCCATGTTGCACTGATTAGTCCTGCTCCTGTATTTGGCTGCAGGTGTTCGCTATATAAAGAAGCTATGCTGCATACTGCTCATTCATGAAGAATCTTGAATTGGCTCCAGGGCCTTGATTAACCTGGAGCAACTACTGCCATTTTGGTTACAGCAGCGCTCTTTACTAGGATTGTTGTGTTAGCCTTCGCGAAAGGCCATCTCGCTGCGTCTGGTCCGTGCTGGCGACGTGGTCCATCCAACCAGACCTACACTCCCGGGCCGCACTATCTTTTGATAACTTGTATCTGTCCGGGACTTCTGGAATTAGGGTGTAGGGATGGTCTGTCGTTCGCCCTCTTGTCCCTGGATCAGGAGAAGGCGTTCGACAGGATGGATCCGTTATCTCTGGTCACTCTGCGAGCGTTACTGTGCGGCTCGGACCCCGTTTTGTGGGTTTTCTCCAGGTGCTGTACGTTCTGCGGAGTGTGGTCAGGCTCAACTGGACCCTGGACCGAGCGGTCAGCTTCGGGCGGTGGTGCGGCAGGAGGTGCCCCGTCTCGGGCCAGCTGTACGCCCTGGCGATCGAGCCCTTCCTCGGTCTCCTCCGTAGAGAGGTTGACGGGGTGGTGTGCTTCGGGAGCCGGAGCTGCGCTGGTCTCTCTGTCAGCGTACGCTGACGATGTGCTCGCTCGTGGTCCAGGACCCGGGTACTTGGTGCGGGTGGAGGCTTGCCAGGCTGTGTAACTCGGCGGCCTCCTCGCCCGGGTTAACTGGGTCAGAGTCTGGCTGGTGGTCGGGATGGGTGGCAGGTGAGCTCCCTCCACCTGCGCTTCAGGCCATCCGGTGAGGCAGCGCGGTCCGCTGCTCTATCTCGGCGTTACCTCTCTGCACGATCCTGTCTCCGCCGGAGAACTGGCACGGTTTGGAGGGCAGGGTGCAGAGCGGCTCCGGAAATGGACGGACGACTCCGGTGCCTCCCTTCGGGGGAGGCATGGTGCTTACTCAACTGGTCCTGTCATGCTCTGGTACCGGCTCAAACACCTGGTCCCGGCCCCGGATTCCTGACCACCTCCGGATGACGATTCTGGAGTTCTTTGGCCAGGGACGCACTGGGTCTCTGCAGGGCCTCCACTCCCCTGGAGGAAGGGGGGCAGGGCCTGAAGTGCCTTCGCACTCAAGTCCGTGTCTTCCGCTCCCAGGCCCTGCAGAGGCTCCTGTATGGTGCGGGTGATGCCGGCGTGGAGCGTACTGGCGCACGCCTTCCTCTCCGGCCTTTCCCGCCAGTAGCTTCCGTTACGACCGAGTCTTTCCTCCATCCGAGGGTCCTTCCGCGAGACCTCTCGGCTGCCGGTCTTCTACCAAGACTCCTCCGGACCTGGAAGCTCTTTTCGCGACCAGGTCCGTGGCCCACCGTGGGGGCTGACCTCCTCGCGGATGCCTGCTACACAATCCCAGCTTCGTGTGCAGGTGGCGGAGTCCCCGCGGTGCGCCGGAGGCTGGTCTTGGCGGAGTCCCAGGGTCGGAGACCTCCTGGTACGCACAGGGAGATTGGCTGGATCCCTGACGCTCGCCGCGCGATGGGCTCTCCAGATCTCATACTCCCAGGCGCGTACTTCAGGAGGTGAGGGCGCTTTGCTGCCTGCTGCTCGGGCTTACCTCGACCAGGTCCTAACGAGAGGGCACGCCCCGCCCACCTCCACCCCAGGCCCCATGGACATTTTTATAGGGCCCCTCCCCGTGGACCCATCGGCCCCTCACCCTTTCTCTGCGAACGTGTGCAAGAGCCGGTTCTGTTCCAGACCGCACCGGAAACATCTGCACACGCTCGTGCTCAACACTCCTTCCACCTCACTTCGCGTCCCGCCCATACCAAACGGCGGACCTCTGCCCTCTCGAGGGTGAGAAGCCCGGTGGCCAGCTTGTACTCTGCCCTGGTCCGCGGCCCGCTGGGGATGTCAGTTGTGCTGCGGTCTCTACCTGCATGGGCCGTGAGCACGGGTGTGTACTTGGCGCGGTTTACCCCTGTCCCGACACCTGCCTTTCTGTGGCGAGAAGGAGACTTGGCGCACGTTTACTTGGAGTGCGCCAGGTTGCAGCCCCTGTTCGGCTCGCTCCTGAAATATTTTTTGCGTTTCTGGTTCACTTTTCCCCTCACCTTGTTATCTTGACTACCCCATCCGTGGCCACGAAGTCACGGGATCTCCTTCTCAACTCCTCTTGGCCTGGCCAACTAGCCATCTACAACACAGGGAGAGGAGGTTGTGCCGACGGGAATTCTCTGCGACTGTGGGCCTATTTCCGTTCCTCCGTCTGTCACGCTTCCGGCGGAGTTCTCTGGGCGGCGTCCACTGCTCCTCTTGACGCCTTTGAGGCAGTGGGTGCGATTGTCCGGGGTTCTCTGCTCGGTGTCCCATCCGGTTCCTTAGTTTAGCGCCTATGACCTCACTCTGATCCTGTTTTTTTCATTAGTTGTCCCCGGACTTACTTTGGTGTTCTAGAACCTGTGGATCCCCCTTAGGCTGGGGGGAGGTCCTCTAGAAAAAAAAAAATAAAATCCTGGTGCGCGTTTTGCACGCCCCCACCTCACCCTTTGGGATCCAATTACGTTCAGCTCATCCCAGTGGAGGGAAGCAAAACCTGCGATCTCCTGGCCAGGGAGTCAGCTCCTCTTCCTAATCGGAACCTCGCATCTGCACTGTGGAGGAAAGAAGGCGAGAGGGCTGCATGCTGTGCTGCTGCTGTTTCTGTCTGGGCCGCTGGGCCGTCGCTGCTGCTGTTGCTGCTGCTTCTGCTGCTGCTGTTCCTGGCTCTGCTGTCCCTGGCTGCGCTAGACGACTACCACCCCAACGGCACTTCTCTCTGCTACTCAGCTTGCTGGCTAGCTTAGTAGATTCCTCCTACACCTCTCGGCGGTTCTGCTGTTATCCACGTACAGCCCTTGAGTAGGGGGGGGCTGCTGGTCGTGTAACTTCCCAGAAGGGTGGCGGTGATGATTGGCTACCCTCGCCTCTTTGTTGCTGAGGACACCTTCTGTAGACGGTGGGTCCCTCCCTGCCTGGGACACCAGACCACACACCTGGAGTGCTGGGGCTACTGGGCAGTTGCGGACGTGGGCGCGTGGGCTCGAGCTGATGGGGGAGGGTATGGCGGCTGTTGGAAGCCCGTTTAAGAGGTGAAGTGGAGGAGGCGCGAGGAGCTGCCTAGCTGCGTGGAGAGACACGTGAAGACACACTGTTGGAGGTGGGGGGGGGGGGGCAGGTGAGGGAAGGTGGGGGCGGGTGTGGGGGGGGGCTGGGGAGGGGGGTATTTCCTGGACGGGTGTTTTCAAAACTTGTGCTTTTGGTGGGTGGTTTGGACTGGGTGTCTGGGGACACGGAGGTGTGGCGTGAGCCTGCCCGCCAATGTACATAGGGCGTATATTACATTGGTGGACGTGCAGGTGAATGAACCGGTGATGATGTGGCTGATCTGGTTGGGTCCTGTGATGGTGTCACAAGTGTAAATATGTGGGCAGAGTTGGCATTGAGGTTTGTTGCATGGATTGGTTCCTGAGTTAGAGTTACGATGCGATGGGGATTTCACAAATGCTGGGTTATGTGATTGCTGGTGAGAACATGCTTAAGGTTGGCAAGTCGTCTGGGCGAGGACTGGCCTGCCTCCCAAGGCCTGTGAAAACATCACATAAAATGTGGCGGCTGCTACTGTAATTTCATTACAGCAAGCTGGTACTTAAACTTGATTGCCAAATCTTTGCGCTACCCCTGTTGCAACCAAAACTGATAATGTTTTACATCGCAGGTGACTTCCTTTCCCTCTTGTTTCCTGATATTACTCCTGTGGCTGAGTGGGGATGCTGGTTGCTATTGCTTTAGGTACAGTGCTCAGCAAGTTATGAATTGTGCCAGTCCAAATCTGTCATAAAATCCATGTCAGCGCTGGGGTGTCCTTAGGTTTAGTTGAGAGGATTTACCCTTCTCAAGTTTTCTTTTGTGCTCATTCCCTCTGGGGTTTACTTGATTGATAAGCAGCACTGTCAGCCCCACTCTCAGAGATGTGTCAAGAGTGAGGTGGGGGAATGAATTATTTGACCTTCCCCAGTTAAAAAAGGGTAGGAAATGAAAGCCTGGGTCTCGTATCACATTGGTTTTGCACAGATGTAACTTCTTTGACTTGAGGGGCATGACACTTGATTTACACTGGGGTGTGTGTCAGGAGACTCAGGCCTTGTGCTTGAAAACCATATTTAAACTCAGTTTAAAAGTCCTGTAGCCTATTAGTCTGCAGGAATGGGTTCTAGCCCTGTTAAAAGTTGGCGCTATGGACAGACTGTAACTGTGCCTCCATAATCATCTATAGATTTTGGCAGTGCAGGGTTTCAAAGGAGTTAGGGCATCATGATTAGCACCCTACCAAATTCATGGTCCATTTTGGTCAATTTCACAGCCATAGGCTTTTAAAAATCCTCAATTTCATGGTTTCATATATTTACATCTGAAATTTCACAGTGTTATAACCACGGGGGTCCCAACCCAAAAGAAGGTTGTAGGCAGGGCCGGTGCAAGGAAGTTTCGCGCCCTAGGCAAAACTTCCACCTTGTGCCCCCCAGCCCTGCAGCAGCTCCTTGCCCTGAAGTGTGCCCCCCGCCCCCACGGAAGCTCCCCACCCCCTGGCCCAAGGAGCCCTGCGGTACCTCTCCACCCCAGCTCACCTCTGCTCCGCATCCTCCCCGAGCACGCTGTCCTGCTCTAATTCTCCTCCCAGGCTTGCGGCGCCAAACAGCTGATTGGCGCCGCAAGCCTGGGAGGTGGAAGAAGTGAAGCAAGCAACTGTTGCAGTGGAACCCCTGGGCTGCGGTGGCGCACTGAACCCAGGATGGGTGACACGTTTGTAGAAATTTGGTGGTGCCAGAACATGGCCCCCAAACTCCACCCACTTACCTAAGGCTCTGGGAGGGGCTTGGGGGGGAGCTCTGGGGTGAGGTCCTGAGCTGGGGATAGGGTGCAGGAGGGGTGCAGCTTTTGGGGAATGGAGTTTGGGTGCTGGTGCAGGCTCCGGCTGGGGCAAGAGTGGTGTGGCAGGAAGGGGGTGAGGGGTGCAGGCTTGGGAATGAGTTTGGGTGCAGG
>NC_133772.1:91926471-91983924 GCF_003597395.2 Chelonoidis abingdonii
GTCCCTCTTGATCCCAGCAGCAGCGGCCGCTCAACCACTTAAAAAAAATTTGGGGGCGCTGCTTTTTGGCACCCCCAAATCTTGGCGCCCTAGGCAACTGCCTAGTCCGCCTAAATGGTTGCACGGGCCCCGGTTGTAGGGGGATGGGGTGCAATATTGCCACCCCTAGGTCTGTGCTGCTGCTGATGGAGGCACTGCCTTCAGAGCTGAGCAGCAGGCAGCACAGATTACAGGGGTGCATGGTAAGGGGAGGATCACTTTTTGGGCAGGGACAGCTTTACAGGTGAGCAACTGTCCTGTGGTCCCCCCTTCCCCCACACAGCCACCCAAGGCCTCTTCAACCCCCGAGCACTGGGCCCGGAGCTGAGGGAGGGTAGAAGTGTGGTTGGGTTGGCACTACAGGGACTAGCCACGAGAATCTTGCAGCTAAGGGAAGTTCCCAGAGAGCAGCCCCTGTAGGAGAAGAGGAAGTCCCATCCCTCCCCAACCCTGCCAGGACTAGCAGCTGGAGCCCAGCACATGGCTGTGGGAGCCCCAATCCTGCCTCTCCCCAGCAGATTTCACAGTGGAGACCAGATTTCACGGTCCGTGACATGTTTTTCACAGCTGTGAATTTGGTAGGTCCCTATTCATGATTAAGTCCCTTCTATATGACCATGTATGTTGTAACCAGGTACCCAGACTCAATTATAGCTGCAGCATAGCTGGTGCCAGTGAGATCTATTTCTAACAGGTTTGACTACTGCTGAGGCTAGCCCAGGTTTTGAAAACATGATTCTAACAGTCCAGCCCTATGCACACTGAGCGGACAAGCCATGCTGTAACCCAGTTTAGCTGGAACTATGTTTAAACACAATCGCCAGACGCAGCTCACAGCCCAGTCTTGACAGGGCCTGTGTTTCATCCGCAGAGCTCAGAATGCTCCAGCCTCGTACTCTGGCCTGTGAACTTCAGCCAGCATTGGGAGTCAGTGGAGTCTCATGGAAAGAAATTCATCCTCCTGACTCTAAACAGTATCTCCTATACCTGCTAGATTAAGGTAACCTGGGTAGTGCACCCAGGGATGTTACCCACAGCCCGATGGGCTTTGCTTTCCATAATTAAATCTGAGGAGAAGGGGGTGGGAGGGGTGTTTGGCAGAGAGAAGGAGTTGTCAGCATGTCCTGCCAGTGAAAAGAAGGGACTGAAATGAAAAAGTTTCTTCTGGCATGTGTAATCAAAAACCACTCACTGCTATGTATAACTTGCTGTTGTTTCTGTGCAAGTGTGAGCCAGGGGAGTTCAGGCTACTTGGCTAAAGGACCGCACCCCCGCCCCCAACTGTCTCACTGTGGGAGGGAAGTGTGTGGAGGGGAGGATTAATCCACTGTCGCTGTGGATTAATGTTGACAGGAGGGCTGGACTGCGACAAGATAGATGACAGGGTTACACGGCAATGCGTGAGAACCCTGCCCCTTTCAAGCTAGCACTGTTTTCCTTGCGTGACTGCTTTCCTTCTCTCCTCCAGCCGGTTCCACCTTGTGACCGGCTCCCTTAACTCATTCTTTTCCATCCACGGGAGAGAGAGTGCACGGAGACTGGAGGAGTCAGGGGGCAAGAGGGGAAATGTGGCCCAGGGTTTAGAAGTGAAACAAGATGCGAGACGCCTGCTTTGTTCAGAGGGCAGCTTCTTTTACAAGAGTGGTTTGGTATGTTAGCACCACTGTGAGCATATTATAGAGCACTGGAAGGGAGAACGAACTCCCCGATCCTACCTTCCCGCTGCACAGTGCTCTCAGAGAGCAGGAGCTCCCATGATCTCAGCCATCAATCAGGGCCTGATAGATCAGTTCATTAGGGTGGCCATATTACCCAAAGAGAAAACAGGACACCCTGAGGGCCCCCTCTCCCTGGATGCTATTGCCAGTTGCTGGAACCTGGCAGGCCCCCCTCAGGAAGCTTATGCCCATGGCTGGAACCATGTGCAGGGCACCCACATGCTGGAACGCTGCCTCCCCCTGCCTCCCCACCTGTGGGGGGCTGGCATCTCTGCTTGAGCCTCCCCGCACTACACCTGACTCTTGACAAAAGGAGGCATTTGTCTCGTTTGCTCCTATCAGTTGATCAAGTCAGCAAGAGCAAACGAGACAAATGCCTCCTTTTGGGGGTGCGGGGGGGGAGTGGGGACAGCTGGGACAGGGCTTAAAAAAAGGGACTGTCCCAGCCACAACTGGATGTACGTTCACCCTAGTTCATGTACCCACACTGCTAATGGCAGCAATTCAGCACTCAGGCTTTTAGCCTGTCACTCTAAATACAAACCAGCTGTACAGGTGGCCTGCTGCTACTCCCTGCTCTGCTAAATTCTTCCACTTCAAAGCTTCAGTGTACTTCTAGCTTTCACCTTTAAAATCCCCTGTGTGCTCCAAGTCCCTAAATCCAGCTCTGCTCCTGCTGGGGCAGTCTCTCACAAACCACCCCCCCCCCCATCACTTCCCCTGAGGCCACTCTTCAGATTGGCCTTCCCCCAAGCCCTCTACAGGGCCCCAGCTCACTCTTCCCTCCACAGCAACCCCACTCTTACTCCCCCTGCCCATCAGCGAGAAGCAAGCTGAGGGGGCAGTACAGTATGTGAAGAATCAAATTACTTTTGTTCCACTTCCTGCTTGAAACCTTCAGGATTTGACAAATATACGAAAATTGTTGCTATGGTGGGAGTTTTTGTTTAAGATGAACGTTTGTTTTTAAAGAGGTGGACTAGTGCAGTCACAATGGATAAATAGCTCTGCTGCTCCAAAGCTGCTCAGAGCACAGGCCGAATAAGGCAGATACATACCAGCTGACAGCCCCATGGTAGTAATCAAATGTTGCCATTAGCTGATGGCTGGTGTGGGCTTGTGCTCTGATGCAATTTGGTTGTCTCAATCCCGTTCCTAGTGGACACGTGAGTATATCACAGATTGGTAAAACCAATGCCATTCTCCACATACAGCACAGAGGTAGAACAACCTTACCTCCTCAGAGCTGATCCTCCACATCCATGCTAGGCCTGTCCCTTGGACATCTAAAGGCCTGTGTCCAGGGCCAGCAATCTGCTAACTTTCAAGAGTAGTAAGTTCACTCCATTTTTTTAAGGATTACATTAAATGTAGAAAAAAGAGAGCGAGCCCTAAACATTAGTAACTACTTATTGGAGAATCTTGAACATGTTGCAATGGACTCCTGTTAACACAGGAATTTTGGCCACTGCCAAACTGAGCCTGTCGGTCGCAGGTTCCAATCCATCTATGTCTACACTGGCACTTTTGTCGCTGAATGACACAAAGTTTTAGTGATGAGAAGTGCTGGTGAGGATGACGTTTTGTCAGTGGGAGCCACGCTCCTGGGGATGAAGCTACCACTCCTCATTGGGGATGGTTTTATTTTGTCCCCAGGAGAGCTCTCTCCCAGTGATAAAGAATGGCCACGCAGTGCACATTACAATGGTGAGGCCACAGCAGCACAGTTGTGGCATTGTATAAGGCACTATGTAGACATAGCCTAATTCATCATTAGCTTCCAGGACTGATGGAGCTTTGTTACACTATTGCATTCTTTCCTTCCCCAGCAAACTGCTGCCCAGTTCAGAGAGCGGCACTCCAACACTCAGGGGGGGGGGGGGGGGGGGGTCAGAGAAAAAACACTGTGAAATATTAAACGCTCTCATCCACCTGTTGTATAAAATTGTTCACATAGCACCCTAGACATACACAGCCTTGTAAAACAGCTAAATAGCACCCAACAAAAACTAGAACAGCTGCTCCAAAACACTTACAGGGGAAAGTAGGCGGACAGGCCTAACTATTCAAAAGGGGCCTGGAATTTTAGGTACCTTTTAAAAAAAAAAAAAAAATCTGGGGCCTAAGTTCCTGAGCAGCAGCAACTTCTTCTGAAATAAATGGGAACTGAGGATGATAACACTAGCAAACTGTTGCCTGCCTACCACGCAGTGAGCTGTATTCACATTGCATCATGCTAATGTTGAAAGTGTTTCCTCTGTTTTCAGACAGGCAATGTGTCATGCCGTTCTGGGCCAGGCTGCAGTGATGAGATCTGTTGCTACACCAGAAACCTTAGACACTACCTCACTAGTGACAAATAAGAACGTCTCTGGGCACTGGAAAACATACTGAGACAGAGGTTAAACGCTTAGAATATCAACACTAGCTAGTCTGTGAGCTAACTGAATGCTCAGGATGATGTGTGTGAAGTACAGTCTCCAGAAGGATCATCTTTTCAATAGTAATACAGAAAGAGTAGTGTAACTCAAGGCACAGATGATTGAGTATAGCTGCAGAAAGCTCTTTTACCTAGATTTATGATAATGTACTATACATGGTATTTTAACCAGTTTGCCCCTAGCTCTGCATCTATTTTAGCTGAAGGTATTTTTGTGTTTACTTTTGCTCTAGAGCAGGCCAACACTTTAACTTTAACCTCAATGTTACGTCAATTACATTTGTTTTCTTCCCTCTCTTCCTTAATTTTTGGTAGCATCCACAATTTTTGACTTATTTAACTGTAGAGCTATTAGCTAATAACTAATAATTACTTTGTATTTCAGTTAATATCTTTCATTCCAGGATCTCTGTGTGCTCCACAAGTTAATCAACTAAGCTCCAAGTGACATGTGAGAGGGATGAAGGGATTTCTATATATCCCTTGCCTACCACACAGTGTCAAGGAAGAAACATGGAATCAGTTGAACAGTAGAGAACAATCTTATATAACAGTTTAGGCAGGGAATAAAGAATAATGTAGCCAGTTATCACTGTGGGGGGAATTTAAATAATCAACATCCTTCTTATCTCAGTAGGACATACTTTCTCTTAGGTGACTTAATGCCAATAGTTGTTACCAAAAACAAGGAAAAGATTGGTGGCCATCAATGGGGCTTCAGTGCCCCAAGTTCACTGTAATAATTTTAAACTATCTTCCCCTATTCCACTAAATAAAAGATTCTAGTGACTAAAGGTAATGGAAATACTGAAGCCAATTGCAGGTGGGGAAACAGATAACACATGGTCTTGTTAGCAGCTACAATTGTATCCCCTTCCTGTATCTATCAGCCATACAATTTCTCCACCAGCATAAACAATCAGTGTTTTACAAGTGATAGCAATGACCATTATATTATAGACCCGGTAGTACTCAAAGGATACAGCTTAATATCCACTATTAAAAAAAAAAGTTACACTCAATGACACACAGTGCACTTGAGTGAGAAGACCAGCATCCAGGGTTATCCCTTGTGGATGAGACTAATGCTTCAACCTCAGATTCTGGTGAGGAAACCTAGGTATGAGCAGCATTGCAATGAGATAACAGGGGTTCTCCAACTTCACTGGGGGACCAAAGGGCTTCAGCCCCAGGCAGGGGGCTAACCTGCACCCTGCTGCCCCAGGCTGAAGCCCTTTGGCTTTGGCCCTGGGCCCCACTGAGTCTGAGCCAGTCTTGGTGACCCCGTTAATATGGGGTTGTGACCTACTTTGGGGTCCTGACCCAGTCTGAGAACTGCTGAGATAACACAAACCATGTGCAGAAATGCTTCTGTTTTCCATCTGAATTCTGACCTTTAACAAAGATCCTCTCCAGAGGTAAGCGCTGTTGTCCCACAGTGGGTTTGTATATTTGCAAAGCTAACAAAGAGGGATAACTGGGGCCATTGAATAGTGCTTTCTTTATGCTTGCACCAGCATGTCTACATCTGGAAAAATTTAGCATATGCTTCTGAAGCTGGCTAGTTAGGAAAAGTTTACTGACCACACACAATGGAATAAACTCAGCCAGCTAGCTCCCCACAAAGTAAGATGCAGCAAGTTATGAGTTGTAACTGTTTTCTTATGAGAGAACACTGAAATGTTTCTCAACAGCATGACACTATGTGCATGTTCTTCCAACTGTGAGCCGAGTTCAATTCCTCAGGCCCCATGGTTTCTACATTTCACATTTGAATCATGCCGCTTTTCAATTTGTGTACAAAATGCAAATTAAGTAGCCAATAGTGTTGCCAGTTCTCCTGGAGATGCAGAGCAGATGTGTCATTCCACAGAGGACAGGCACCAGGATGTTCGTGACTGGTAACTAACTAGTGCTGAAACCACTATGGTCAGTCCAGGCAGCAGGATATATTACAGTCAACTGTAATACAGCTGTCAATGGCCCTCTGGGGTGGGGCGGGGGAGAGAAGAAAAAGCAAAACATCAAGTTCTGGTCATGCATAACTTTTAATTAATCCAAATACTTCAGCCCCCTGATTTCCCCTACCTACTAATACTTCTAAGTACACAGATTGTCATGCACTGTGAAACTTTCAGTTCAACAATAATCCTTTCAAATTAGTCATGTCTAGACTCCAATTTAGGTTCTTAGCAAAATTGTCTTGAACAGTGTGGTCTGCTGTGAAAAGAGCAGCTCTCTGAATTTATAACCACCCCCATGGACTGATCACATCCCAGGGATCTCAACAACACCTTTTTTAGAAGTGTCAAGGAAAGTGCTACAAGGGGCCAATCAGAAAAGTGTTTACTGGAAAAGCAGTATTAGCCGTGCTCCTTTGAGATCAAGGGAGATGTGGATGACAGGCTTATTTTTAAGTATTTAACATGTTTCAAAGAGGATTATTACTTCAACATACAAATCACAGCTGTGTGATGAGCACTATCAGCCTTCATGGGGAAATGCCTAGCTAGCCAAAATTTCCTAAGTACTTTAGGAGCCTAAATCCCACTGACTTTCAATAG
This sequence comes from Chelonoidis abingdonii, assembly GCF_003597395.2. NCBI lineage: Eukaryota > Metazoa > Chordata > Testudines > Testudinidae > Chelonoidis > Chelonoidis abingdonii. The sequence continues at coordinate 91,933,233 of NC_133772.1, forward strand.
GTTTAGGCTTTAAGTAACTTGGGTGCTTTTGAAAAATTTGGCTCCATTTCTCCCTAAATGCTTAGCTCTAAGTCTTGCAACTACAGCTAGACTCTTAGCCTGCACGGAAACCAGAGTTTTTATGGAGTGTGGCAATTTGATGCCAATACAGGTAAGAACTTCAGGAGTAACTGCAACTGTGCAGAAGACCAACTATTAGCATTAGAAATGGAGGAAAAAATGGATTAGTAGCATCAGTTTAATTTTATGGTGATAACATACAGGGAGATCTAAACAGAGAGACTATATTAGCAGATGCTGTCAAAGCACAGCAGACGCAAGACAATACATAGTAGGATGAGACTAGAAATGGAACTTTCAGTGCTGCTGAAAGCTGGATAAAGCTAACCTTGTTCTCTGCAAATTCAGGAGTAGTTATCTGCTAGAAAAAACTGGCATTACTATGCACCAAAAAAGTCTTAATAGACGAGATGCCTTTAAACTCAAACTTCTCTCAGATTAAATCTCAGAAGCTAAGCTGTCAGATCTAGCTGCTACTTCGTAGGACACCTGCAATGAAAATCTGTTGTAAAAATGTGCATCTCTGCAGGAGACTGAACTTTACTTGGGGCTGGTCTGAGACTGTGGAATGAATGCCACAAGGAACTAAGGATCATCACAAACCTGACCATCTTTTGTTCCAACTGCAAGGCTCATTGCCATCTCTAACAAATGTATAGCGATGCACAATATAAACCTACTAAAACAAGACATTCCAGTGCACATGCTTCTCCTCCTGGGAAGGATTAGAGGATAAACATGACAGATGTTAGTCATGTTGCTTAATGCCTTACTAGAAGGCACTGACCAGAGTGATAAATGTGGTATAAAAACCTATCTAGAATAGAATAGTGTTGGCAATTCAGTAGGTGACATTTCTTTGAGTTAGAATTGAATTGGTTATCCAGCATGATACGAAGGGGGCAGTCTGCTATTGAGGGTTGGTTTCATATCAAACTTAAAACAGATTTCATGGCACTTTGTGGAGGAATATTAATTCCAGTTTACTGGGTAAATTTCACAAGAGCTAATTACATTGTGTGCAATTACAAACTGAATAATGTTTGTGATTTTCTAAATTGTGGTGTAGTATTTTGTGCTATTTAACAATAGGTGTGTTTTATACTAGAGATGACTGCAACTTTATATTGTATACAAAAAACTATGTTAAAAGAACATTAAGGCTGCAAAGTCAAACACTCAAAAGTTAAGAAATGGCTGAATTAAGGTAGTCTGTGCTTTCTTAGTGCCAGTCTCCTTAATCACCAAAAAGCACATCTTTGACCCAAACGCTAGCTCCCCGCCACATTTCAAGGCCCTGTCTAAAGGATCTGGGTGCTAGAGCCTCTCAAAGAAAAGGGCAGAACAAAGTATTTTTCTCTAGCCTCATTTTTGAAAGTATCCAAACTCTGTTGGCTGAAATTTTACAAAAACAGTTCAGCTGAAAGACGACACCCAGCCTGGAAAAATGTCAGCCCCAGTAGTTAAAATCTGGCAAAATGATAAACTGAAAACTTAGTCTTATAATAGGAAATGTCAGCCTGATAATAGGAGGAGCTACCAGCCCCACCTATAGTGTGTGTATGCTAAAGTGCTGAGTCACTTTTTCACTGAAGGGCACCAAACTTATAGTAGTTTCAGTGTTACTGCTATTACTTCTTACCCTGGATCAACACATTTTCATTATAGGTGCTGGTTCTTACACAAAGTTAATTCCACCGACACCAGTCCTAGTGAATAGCTGTTGTTTTGAATGGAATCAGTACACAGTTGATATGGCCCTCTCTATATGAAGGAAAAGGAAGGGGAACAGTTTTCTGCCATCAGTACAAAGAGACAGGAATTTACAGGATAAACACATATTAATGTTACTGAAGGGAAGTATTTGATCATTAAGATTGTACACAGTTTAGTTTAATTGTCACAGTTAGACTCAATTATGTGTGTTCCTCCCTTCTGTTCCCCAGAAACAGTTATGAAGCCAGGTATGGACAAAGAATGAAAGGAGACACCATTTTCACTGCCAAGCATTACCATTATGACTAACTTTAATCAATCAATCCTAAATCACAATTACCCCTTGTGTAAAAGGATTATTCACATGGCTAAGATCTAATCACAAAAGTGCTCCCACAAGGGGTCTACAAGCTACTTACAGCACAGAGTTACAGTGTGCTTAGCAGTGGCTGTGCAGAGGAACCTACAAAGAAAAGTTGTAGCTAGTAATTCAGGTTCTGGGAATCAGCGGCACCAGCGCAAACTAATGTACTTTCTACTCATTGGCTCAGCACAAAATGCAGTAGTCTGAACTGGTGGCTGTCTGAATCCCAGAAACCACTAATAACCAATATTTCATGACTCCCTTATTAAAAACAGAGATTCTCACTCAGTACTATGGAGAGAGAAAAGAAATCCACACAAATGCAAATTCAAAAACAGAGGATGTTTTCAACACCCAAAAGAATGGAATTAGTATATTGTGATCTTCATCGGAGCTACACGATGCAGCGGTTATTCTTGTATCTGTATCTTGTAACACTATTTTGTTTTATTTCTCAATCATTAAAGTAACTGGGAAAATGTTTAAGTTATCACTCTTCCCATTTGACAAACCCAATAACCTCGCATAGAATCCACACAAAAACGTTATAAATTGTTGCCAAGTGCAGTAACACCACTACTGTGGCTACCTCCATTGGAAGCATCCAATTGTAGCAACAGTTATCAGGGGAATTATGACAATGGAAACTATGACCCTCTCGAGTGTTCTAAAGAACCATGTTAGATTAACATGCAGTTATACCCCAAGAGAAAAGCTCCTCCAACCAGGACTAGTTGTTTGTGATGTGTCCCAAATATATCTGTGTAGTCACACAAATATGATTAGATTCCTCAGGCAGTCTTTTCAGTGGCTGCAGTAGATCATCAGTAAAAGTTGGCCATAAAGAGAAAGCAGCCTCCTTTGGTCAACAGCCTCATGTTGTTACTAGTGAAATGGAATAGGTTCCTCAGTCTTTAGCATCTCCCACTCCATCAGCGTTAATAGCAAACATAGCTTCAGCCTCAGGAAGGCAAGGAGAGTCATAAATTTTGCATATTCTGGTTTCACCTCGGCCTTTTCTCAGAGAGAGCCTGACAAAGAGAAAAACAAAGCAATTAATTCAAATACTGTTGGCTTTCAGTAAGTCAGCATTGCATTTCTGGTAGCATAAAGCTACCCTCATTTCACCACATTAATTGGAAATAAAAGTCAGCTTTCAGTGATCAAAGATGCCCATAGGTTTTTGAAAAAAAGATCAGAAACGCTATTGCCTGACAGATCCCATACAAAAAAATCAGAAACATTTAGGTGTCTAGTTAATAATGGTTTCATGAGACTGAAGCGTAACGTGAACGGAATTTAGGAATGTGGTCTTACCTTGTGGTTGAGGCATGTGCTATGATGTTCCCTCCAATAGGCTTTTTGGGATCTGCACTAAACATGGCAGCTCCGTCTACCTGTGCTACCACCTGGTTAGTGATCACAACTGCCACGCCAAACTATTAGGAAAGAGGAACAAAATCAAGTTTTGTTTCTTTTTCACAGATAGAGCTAGTAAAAGCCAAACTCCCTGGTAACCAGATCTCCTCTGTAGGGACTACTTTCCCATTCTAGAGCTAGTGAGATCCAGTCAACTCTCCTCCCTCAGACTGATACTGGGAGATATACGAATATGTGGAAAATCCAGTGTATGAAGTAAACTCCAGTCAGAGGAAATGTTGCAGAAAGTGGTTACTCAGAGAATGAAATAATACGAGGAATGAAGGAGACAGTCCACTGACAGTTTACCTCATCTGCAAGTCGAAGTAGCATACGCAAAAATCTGGCCAAATGCATCTGCCTGGCCGACAGCTCACCCCTGCCAGAGTAATCAGTCCTGTATAGGGCCGTGGCGCTATCCACTATCAGCAATGCATACCTAGAGAACATGGCATAGGTATTACTTTCAGTGCCTGTCTGGCTCTCATAAGCATTTCAGGGCAGAAGCCTTCATTTCCTTTGTACAATGTCAGCACATTGCAGGCATTACTGAAACAAAATAATAAATCAACATAACTGTCCTTCCAACTATCAGGAGCAATGTTTTTAAAAAGACACCTCCATAATGCAATAGTTATACAATACGTAGTGATCTAAAGGCCGTACCCATTTCCCCCAATTAAGATGGTACTAAAGTCTTCACTCCTACCCCTCTCCTCAGTTATTTCAAGAGTATGAGAAAGGACTGGCACTGACTCAGTATGGCCAGTCTTATGTTCTCAGAGTAGATGAGGCATAGAGCACACTCTACAGGTGGGGTTTCCTCAAGAACGGTCAGGTTTTCAAGGGAGGAGAACACAGCTGGCACCAACTCAAATACATTTTCAAGTGGGGCTGAACTCACCAACCCACCACTTACTGAACATCAGTACCCATAGCACCGTGCGTCTAACATGTCCCACTCAGTCCTTTGCTATGGTGCATTAAGAGGCTGCAGTAGTTTAGGAGCTATGACAACTAGCACTACAGTTAGTCAAAGTTTGAAGGTTCTGGAGCAGGATGGAGTCTCCACAACAGTAGGGCTCAATCCTACAAGGTGCACAGATCAGCTAACCACTCAAGGATGTAAGTAGCCCATCAACTTCAGTGGGGCTACTCACATGTATCAGAACTTGTAAGTATGTGCTTTAATGTTTTGATTCATCAGCTCAGAGTGATCAGCACCTTGGAAGATCAAGCCTTTAATGAATAGTTTCTAGATCAGGGATGGACAAACAAACATTTTGGTCCAAGGGCCACCTCGGGGTTGTGAAATAGTATGGGCCAATAGGCTGCACGTCCCCAAACAGCCTGGTCCCCGCCTCCTCCCACTTCCTGCCCCTAATCACCACCCCCCCAAAACCCCACCCCTTATCCAGCTCCCCTGCTCCCACTTCCCTGACTGCCCCCCGACCGGCCCCACAGGACTCCCACCCCATATCTGGGACTCCCTCCCCTATTCAACCCCTCCACCCTCCCTTAGCCCCTTTCAGAATGTAGCCCTGCGAACATGAGTGGAGGACTCAGGAGGAGCAGGGGCAGCTGCGCAGCCGGAGAGAACCAGCGGTTTCCCCTTTAAAGTGCTGCTTCTCTCCGGCCGGCTGCGCGGCCACCCGGTGATCCTCCTGAGTCATTCGGCCACGTTCGCCGCGCTCCTGCCTCCCACACCTCCCACCTGAGGCTGCGGGTGAGCCTCCCTCCCTGCTCTCCCCTGCCTGCCCACCCACCCCGTGCAAGGGGATACACCAGTGCTGAGCTGCCCAGCGGCACAGTGAGCTGAGGCTTCAGGGGAGGGAGGACAGCAGGAGAGGGGCTGGGGGCTAGCCTCCCTGGTTGGGAGCTCAGGGGCCGTGCAGGACAGTCCTACGGGCCGGATGTGGACTGCAAGCCGTACTTTGCCCACCTCTGTTCTAGATACCTACATAATCAGTTTATTCTTCTCTCCAGTTCAACTACTGATTTTAATTCTAAAACTAAATTAAATCCATCACAGCCCTCTGATTTTATCACAGTTCTTTAACACTCAACATTTGAATACAATTTCCCCTTTCCTAAAAATTAATGTGAACTGAACTGCATCTACTGCTGGCACCTATTCTTTGTAAAATACTACTCTCCAACCTACCACAGCATGAGTCAGAATCACCCAAAATTTCACCAGCAGTTACGGAACATCTCTTATTTACAAATATTTGCAGTTTCACATGAGGTTTATTGGCTGGATCCCTCTTTTAGCGGGATGACCCATTGTCTCTTCTGAAAGGAATCAAGTCTGGTCTCATGACAGGTATTATAGAGTGTAGACATGTTTAAAAGTATTTGATGAAAAATTAATAATATTTAGTATCTGTTTTGCAATTATGCAATCTACATACTTGTCCTTCATTTTGGGTAACTTTACAGTATTGTCATTTAAGAGTGCACAAGTTATTTCTGTTTGTCAGTTTTGTTACCTTGATTCAGCCATCATAGCAGATGCCTGATAAAGGAGCTGGGTCTGATGGTCTGTGTTAAATGCTCGAGCATATGCCACATTATCAAGGACATCACTGCCAGATAAGCCATACCTAGAGAAACAAATCAGATGGGAACAGCTTGGGAGATTCTGTAACTTTGCCTACAGCAGTTCACTAGCAGGTGCACCTGAAGGCTAGATTAAACTGATCCTACAGGTTGGTATAGGGAGAGAGAGATATTGAGATTCTTAGAGGTAAATAAAAACTGGTGATAAAAAGAGCAATTAACTTGAAAATTTGAAAATAAAAGTGATCTTCCCATTGAACTTACAGGATCTTACTGCCTAGAAACAGCAGCCACCCACCACCATCCAGGACATCTTTGCAAAACAAACTTGAGAACAAGAGAATGAAAACACACAAATTACCATCCTGCAATGGAATACACTAAAGGCAGTGTGATACTCCAATAAAACATTATAAGACGGAAAAAAGATTCATGAACTAATTTAAATTTTGATTATAAATTCAAGAGATATCTACGTAAAGAGTAAAACAATCCTCTATCTGCAATACTTCAGTCACTGCTGCATTACTAAAGGTTGGAGCCACCTTGATGACTGATTTCTTGCCACTGGGCATGTTGATAATGACCCAGAGGGCCCTTAAAATTTAGAGGAGAACAGCGGGTTAAGTACATCCTTCCATAAAGACAAGTGTGTTGGCCAAGAAGCTAGTAGTTGTACCAGTTTGTTCCCATATAGCATATTTGGTTTACCAAATATAGTCTTGGAAAGGCCTACAGACCCTGAGTGTGTGTTGCATATAGACTGGTAGCTATGCAGTGTGATTTTACAATATAGATCATACTATGAAGTCATCCAAAGCAAGTGAAGCAGCTGTGGCTTTCCCCATAATACAGCTCATGTGGGGTTTTGGCACAGATCACCAGCACCACCCGAAGAAATGTGCTGAGGAAGTCTCTCAGTGATAGTCAGGGCCTCTAGAAGGAAACACCCTGGGGCGAATTGAGAGGGCACAATCACTTACAGATTGATAAACCTTGCCTGTGTGTGTACAGTTAGTCCAGGAGGAAACAGTAAAGGGATTTTTTTAGACAGAAAATTGGTGCAGGGCAGGTTTTTTCCAAAAGCAGACAGCATTCTGACAAACCACAAACCCGAAGCAGGTTAGCCAGAGGAAAGCAGGAAGCCAGCTGAATACTTTTACTGCTAGATCTCTGCAGAACATCTTAACCATTGTATCCAAATCAAACCAGCCTTTCCGCATGACACAATAGGCTGTGGGCCAGAAACACAATGTTCATTTTATTGGGAAGTCCAGCTGGCAGGGTGTTTTGGTTAATTAATGCTGCTGATCCCTCTGGTCTAGTGCTGAGATTCTAGTCACTCACAACATGGATGAGTTAACTAGATCTGTTAATTATTACAGTACTAGAAGTGTTAGCCTCAGATTTTGAAGAAGGGACTACAGATTTCACAGCTTTTCAGATTGGGAATGTTGGCCCACCTTTTCTGACAAGTACCTAGTTCTAATGGATATCGTGAAGAGGTTTACACATGGGATCCTCTGTTGTTTCTACAGTAATATTTGTAGGCTAAGCTCAAAATGAAATCTTTTGAATGTACAGCACTTTAGACAGAACTGGGTTTACAAGGAACAGCTACTAAAAAGTAAATTAGTGTCATCAGCTGTAATAAAGGCTAGTTATTCTAGCTGTTCAGTAAAGTTGGAGAACGGTCACAAAATGTGTTTGCCAAAAGCCAATGTACGCATATTGTTTCAAACTTCTTCTGTACAGGTGGACAGCTGTAATGTGCGAAGATCTTGTAGAAACTGTCCTAACAGGCAGCTTCCACTGAAGTATATATAAGGAGTCGAGTTGATGTACAATGTGATCACTGGAAAACTTACTGATGAGGCAATGCATGCATTTGTTTTAACTAGAGCCAGTGAATTTCTAACCGTAAGTACAGACCTTTCAGCCACAGCAAGCAGACGTTCTGGGCGGAAGGTACTCTCTGTGTCGATGTACATGGCCTTTCCTTCGCCACCACCTCGGTCAATGGGAAGCTAATGAGAACAACAAGTAAATGTCCCTGAACACAGTTTCCAGGCCTGGGAAATTAAAGCCAATTACTGCCTGACACCCTGATACTGATACTAGTACATTTAGTGATACACCAGAATCAGTGAGCCAAACAGCCTCCCTCCCTCTGAGAAACAATCCGGAAAGTGAAAAACCCCAGTACAGGAGCCTCATTTTCAGAATGGACACATAAGTTAGGTACTCAACTCTATATCAAGTGCACAAATCAGCACTAAGGTTCCTAAAACCTGAGCACCCAATAGCCAATTTGAACACAAAAACACTAACGTATGCACCCTAACTTAAGTGGTCAAGTTGAATACTCTGCCCTTGTCTGCAGGTTAGAGAGAAACCAGAAAGTTTGTTTTCAGATCCCAAACTTCCCCAAAGAAGCAAAGCAAGGCAACAACTAGCTTCCTGAGTACCATTTATTATTTCTGTAGTCTGACTGAACATAACTTGGTTTTTAATTTCATGCTTGATATCTATCATAGGTTTCTTTTTAAATATATCAAATCTCTACTAAAGTTACCCCTACAAGCAGAGTAAGCATGGTACACGAGATCCTAGCAAGCTGCCAATTCAGTCCATGGTGTCACAAAAATCTGGATGGTTTCTGCTATACACTATATGTGACTACAGATATTTTGCACAACCTTTTTAGCTGCATGCTTATTTGTGTGAGTGAGAAAGGTACTTTGATTGGCAAGGATTCAGAAACAATGTTTTTCTAAATACATATTTGATTTTAATAAAATGACCAACCACTTACTTGACAAGTTACTGCCAGCGTGTGACACAACTGTGTCTTCCCAGTGCGGAATTCCCCAAACATCTCAGTTATGGACCCTGTTTCTATTCCTCCTGGAAAAGAAAAATACAATCACACTTGTATTAACATCATAGGCTATAAATGCACAACACAACATATAATTTCTTAGTTATGGGGACTAGCCTGTCAGATGTGTTTGCTGTATCTGTGTAGCTTTGCTTTAGAAGAGATCACTTACATTTCAAAACTCAATTAATTAGTTAGTTATAACAACAGTTCTGGGTACCTGGGTTTGTGCATGTTGTGGATAAGGGGGCCAGATAAGAGTTCTTGTGAGAACAGGTTAGCTAAGTTAAGGGAAACACCATTCTACTTTGCATTTCTCATATAGGCAGGGAGGATTAGGGAGAAGCAAATACCTGCTTCTATTTCTCAATAAAACTTCAGTACTAGTCAATAAAAGGAAATGTATTTAAAATGTAAAACTATGTCTTGTGTCCTCCCACATCCAGTGAAGTTCCTTTCCTATTGGAACTTCTCCTGCAGCTTTCTCTGCAGGTGCTAGCTGTGTGGAACTGATCATTATAAGGCAGAGCAGTGCTAAGGAGATTCCAGTGCAGTTAGCAGAAAACCCCTTATACCACGCACTTCTCATATGGGGTTTATGATTTCCAGAAGTGACAGGAAAGCTAACTAAAATAATGCACCAAGATGATAAGTAGAATTAACACCTTGAAGCAGTTTATCAAGTTCTTTGGATCCAGTGGTGATCTGGATGATCTCGGACCTCTGCTGGTGGAACTCTGTTGCTGTGGTGAAACCCATTGGAATCACTTTAGCTGCTTCTGCCTGAAGACAAGGATAACAAAACCAAACTATATATAGGGTGAAGGGGAGACATATTGTGTGTTTACAGGCTGTATTATCTCTCGTATAACTAACAAATACAGGAATTTTCCTCTTCCACAATGTGGAGAAGCATTTACAAAAATGGGCATGTATTTCAGCACATTTCTTCTGGTCAGATTATACTTTCAGTTACTTATACATAGTTGGAAGGAAATCTCATTCAAAGAAATATCTCCAGAATCTATTTTGTCTATTTTACAGCAACAATCATTTTCACAAAAACCAGCTTGCCTTATTCCTCCATGTGTGAAAATCAAAATATTTAGCACGTGCACATATTTTATTTCGAAAGCTAGCTAGCTCCCTATTGTTGGTAAGCAAATATACGCAGTGGGGAAAGCTTTGAGTTTTATCAGCTCATATTTTGATGAATGAGAAGTGGTTCAGGTCTTACGAACATGTCTATTCTTGTCTATATACACAGTTGACAAATCTGAAAAGAGGCAAGTGCCACAGAATGAAGTAACTTAAAGAACACCAGTCAGCCTATCACTTCCAGTAGCACAGATGCACACAGTGTCAACATCTGTATTATCCACAATTTCCAACTCAGTTGTCAATCCAGAGTTCATGGCTGCTTTGATATCATTGGACAGAAGTCCCAAAACATACAACCACAAACAGTTCTCAAATGTTCTTACTATGAACGTACCAACACTGTTGTAGCATGGTTTTATAGGTATTGCTATAAAGTGGATACACTGAACCATGTTCAGGCAGAACTACGTTAAAAAACTGTTCTTAAACACACTGTTCTGGTCAATATGGTTACAAACCAAAAGGAGACAGGGCCCCCAGTACACAAGTTTTATAAAACTATCTCCACTGATTTATAACAAATATTAGCAAGAACACACACCACAGCATTCTGACTAATAAATAGGGCCTTCCAGCCAAGGACAAAAAAATATTTAGTTAGGGGTTTTTATTCATAGTAAGTTGTCTTTTTTGTTATCTCCAGCTTGCCCACCACCAAGCAAGAACTTTTCCATCAGTTTTTAAAAATTTGGCTTTATAGGAAAATACGGGAATGTAACCAAGTAATAGTAAACAGAGTTTTTAAATTCTTAAAAGTAAATATGTTATAATACTTGTATTACAAAATGAAGGGTATTTTCAGAAAAACAAAGGGACCCTGTGGCTTTTTGCATATTTTCCCTGTAAAAAACTGTAGGCTTCACATTGTTTGTCATGAAGAACAAACTTAGGCCAGGTCTATACTACATACTTACTTCAATATAACTATATCGTTCAGGGTTGTGAAAAATCCACACTGCAACATAGTTTATGCTGACCTTAACCCCCCATGAAGACAGTGCTATGTCTGCAGGAGAGCTTCTCCTGCCAACACAGCTACAGCCTCTCATGGAGGTGCAGTCATTAAGTTGACAGGAGAGCTCTCTCCCATTGGCTTAGAGTGTTCACCAGAAGCACCAAGATTTTTAAAAGGTAATTAGTGGTTTCAGGTGCCCCACTTGAGACACTTTAAAGGGGCTTTGTTTTCAAGAAGTGCCAGGCACCAACAAATTGAGGTCCCCAAGATCACTTATTTATTTAATTGGATTAAATTGTTTATGTAACTGGAAAGTATAATTACCAAGATTTTGTCAGCCTTGGCTTCACTGATGCCTTTAATATTTAGTAGCTCCTTCTTTGGTGCATAAGCAACAGCCTCAACTGTGTGAAATCCAGCTTCTTCCAACTTCTTAACATCATTTGCATTTATACCACATTGCTGAAAGAAAAAAATATATATATAAATAAATAAATAAAATTAAAATAAAAACAACATTCAGAAGCAGACACACTGGTCCAGCCTGATCCAACTTCCACCAACGTCAATGGAAACTCTGTAATTGACGTCAGTGGGAGCTGGATCAGACTATAAGTCTAATTCTACAATGCAACATAAATGAGTGTCACTTCCCCATCCAATTGCAAATAAAACCATAGCTGAAATGGCTGCTTCTCTCCATAAATTCTCCTTTATACTATATTCTACTTGCATGTATCAGTATCAATGTTAAAGATACCACATCATATGAAACAGGCACTATTTGGCTTATTACCTATTGAAGAAGGAGCAGTACAAGTTCAGGAAAAGGAGTCCATCCTGCCCCAACAAGATATTCAGCATGTTAATGTTATGTTGTGGTTCAAAATCTAACCTCTTTATGAACAAAGTAACAGTTTTATTTGGTTTCAGTGCATTTATTACAAACCTTGGAGTACCAGTATATTATTAGAGTGGTAACTGAACATTGTGTTTCGTATTAATGCATTCTTGACGTCAATCTTTCACATTTTTTACATACATTTCTAGACAAGATTTTTCTTCTTTGACAAAAGTCAAGTAGGCAAGACAGCGGCAATTTTTAAATGCAATTCTAGTTAAAGATAAAGACGGTTTGTTTGGTAAACAGTTCCTGAGCTAGCCACTCTTTACATACCTCTAGCCTAGATATGGGCTGTGGACCCAAGCTCTCTTCCTCAGTTGATGTTTCTGCATTTGCTTCATATTGCATTTGCATGGCCATTGCGCCAAATATTAAATACAACTTCCCTAAGAGAAAATACAATATTTGTAGCATCACAAAAATCCACTGCTTAAACATGCTTCTCTTCCACAAGACAATCAAATGTTTCTAAACATACTGCACTTGTTCCACAGCTTTTTCATCATAGAATACAGGAACTTTTCTCTCCCACATGGTATTAAACTGTATGTATATTACAGCAAATGATTAATTCCTTATGTGTATTTTTCTCTTTGTGCAACTCACTAAAAAATGTTAAGGTCATCTAATAAAAAATGATAGGGGATTTAACAGAGAATTTTCTAAAATGTAATTTTAAATCTAAATGATGAAGAGTGTGATATCAAAGATCTCTTTATAGGATTTCTTGTTGATTATGCACCACTCTTGGAGACTCATTTTAGAACCAAATTCCCTTGACATAAAGGATTACAAAGACATTATTCTGAAGATTGAATCAAGTCTGCACTTTATGACATACTTTGAGTTGACTATATCCCTGATATTTATCTGGCCCCAACACATACTAAACAAATTTGGCTCCTGGCAGAGAAGTTTATGATTTTTTTCCATATATACTTCTGCAGGAGTTTAAGAGATCTAACCTGATGTTTTGGATGTTGGGAAAAGGGATGTGAGAAAGACCTGCAACAATTAAAGGAACAATGACTAAGGCTACATTTTAGTCACAGGTATTTCGAGTAAAAGTCATGGCCAGGTCCCGGGCAGTAAACAAAAATCAATAGCTCAGGACCTGTCCATGACTTGTACTATAGATCCCTGACTAAATCTTGGGGAGGGGTGCAGCTCAGGGGTGCCGGTGGGTGGGTGTGTGCACACGCGCTGCAGGTGCTTGGAGGGGTGAGGGGGGCAGCCCGGGGGTTGGCAGGCTCCCTATCTGCCTCCCTGGAAGTGGCAACATCCCTCAGCTCCAACAGAGGCGTGGCCAGGCAGCTCTGCCAATGGGAGCTATGGGGGTGGTACCTGCAGGTGGAGACAGCATACAGAGCCCCCTGGCTGCGCATCTCTCTGAGAGCCGAGGGATGTCACTGCTTCCAGGGAGCCCCCCTGAGGTAAGTGCCACCCAGAGCCCTCATTCCCTCCCACATCCCAACCTTCAGCCATGAGCACCCTACCCAAACACCTGCTGCTGGGTGCGGGGGAGCAGTGGCTGCTGCAGAAGTCATGGAGGTCACAGAAAGTCACAATCTGTGACTTCCGTGATAAACTCACAGCCATAATAATGACCTCTCACAGAAAACTAGGAAAAATTTCTATTTAGAAACAACGCTGCCTAGGTCATTATCTTTTTGCCTTTTATTTATAGGGACAGAATACACAAAATAGCTGTTGGGGTTTTAAATGTCCATCTATCCCAGTTCCTATTAGCTGTTCTGAGACCAAAAGAGACCTATGTGAATGAACATAAGAATTGACATACTGGATCAGAGACAAAAACCATCTAGTCCAGTACCCTGTCTCCATGAGTCACTAGTATCAGATGCTTCAGAGAAGGTGAAAGAATCTTACTGCAGGCAAATGTGGCAATCTGTTCCCATTAGGCCTCATCTTGGACTTTTAAGACTTGGATATGATCTTAAATCCCTGGAGCATGAACTTTAATATCCCTTCCAAATTTTTTAATCATAAATTATAACGCTGGATAGTCATTATCCACATAAATGTCAAATCCCTTTTTGAATCTTGCTAAGTTCTTGTCCTCAAGGACATCCAGTAGCAATGATATCCACAGTCTAATTACACACATTGTGTGAAAAAGTGTTTTCTTTTACTGTTCTGAATTTCCCTCTTTAGTTTTGTTGACTATCCCCTTGTTCTTCTGTTATGAGGCAGGCAAAAAGAAGTTCCTAAACTACCTTTTCTATACCATTCATTATTGTATACACTTTTATCATGTCCTCTATTATTTAACTCCTATCTAAGGTCAGGAACCCCAATCTTTTCATTCTCTCTCCCTATGAGATTTTTTCTCAACCCCCTGATCACTTTCTGAACCACTTCTAAGTCTGTATTATCCCTTTTGAGAAGGATAGCAACTACTCAAAATAGTCCAGGTGAGGCCATATCACTGATTGTATATGACAAGAGTCTCTATGTTATTTGCCATCTTATTCCTTATATATCCTAATACTGTTTGCTTTTTTTTATTACAGCTCTATATTAAGTAGAGATCTTTGTTGACCTGTCTACAGTGACACCCAAGTCTCCTTGAGTTGGTACTGAGCTGGGTGCAGTTATTAATATTTTTGGTACAGCAACTAAGAACGCCTTCAAATATAACTGACATTTCGGGCCCAATCTCTCAAACACAGCCCTGAATAACTTTACTCACCTACCCCAACCCGGGCCTTTGAAGTCAATGCAACTACACACGCGGCAGGCAGAGTTAGTCATGTGTGGAGGATGGACCCTCCCACTGGCCCTGCTCCGCAGCGTGAGGGCCCCAATTAAAATTAATCTGTACAGCGCCGGGCACGCAAACAGCGCGGCAGAAACAGCCGGGCAGCGAGGAGGCGGCGCCCGGCCCCTGGTTCGCACAGTTGCGGCCCCGAAGATGACGGCGGGCTGGGCCTCGAGGCCGCGCAGCTGCCCGGGTACCGGCCCAGGAAGGGAGTTGTGGGGGCAGGCGAGTCCTGCCCGGCCCCCGTCAGACGCGGAGCGCTGTCCAGGTGCAGAGGGGGGCGCTGAGGCCGCCCCGCACTCACCCCGCCGCGGCAGCAGCTCCTGTCCCGCGGGCTGGCCTGGCCCGGCCCGTTGGCTCTCCCCGTCGCCCGACTCCACTAGCAGATTCGGAAGAGCCCGCCAGATCGTCACGTGACGTGACGTGCGCGCCGATGGGCTCCTTCCCTGCGACGCGACGCCCCTTCCTGGCGCTGCCTTGTCATCGGGATCTACTGGCGGCGTTGGTGTTACTGAGCATGCGCGTGAGAGCTGAGCGTGCTCAGTAACAGCTGTTGAAGTCGCTGCCCTCACGTCACTGGATTCCACAGTGCCGCGATCCTTGCCGTTCCCGAGGCCAGGAGGGGGCGGGGGAAGGGAATCAGGGTAGTGAGGAATCTGCGCAGGGCCAAGCTTGCTGGACAGGAGGGTGAGACAGCCGGAAGCAGGGGGCCAAGCCAGGGACTGGGAGCGATGCGGGACTGTGCATCTCAGAACCTGCTTTTTCAGGCTGTGCGCTTCCAGGCACCATACACCCCCCTGCATAGCCAAGGCAGCTGTTCCATGTCCGACAGGAAGGATGTATGGAGCTGCTGACGGAGACCGGCCTTAGGGACATATTTTACATGCACACATGATATAGTTGTCATTCATGGCTATAGCGTTTAAAAGAGTAACCTATGGGTTTATATCTGCATAAAACCTCGTAGCAGTTCACACATTTGTCTGAGTTTCTTTTCTCCTTGTCTGACTATTACTGCCTTGTCCTCAGAATCCACCACCCTTTAAATTATTTATTTTTTAAAATGTTATTTTTAGGGCTCTTGGCAATTCATCATTTGCTTTTCTTGGCATTTTGAAGCCGGATATCATCCTGCTATTTAATTTATATTTTTGATAGCAAATAGTAATTGAAAATAGTAATAGTTGCTAGTAAGTTTCAGCAATCACCTCAGTGCTTCTAATGTAATACAGCCTGTTTTGTTTGCCATTTTTAATTCTAATTTTTTTATTAAAACATATTTATTATTTTGGACCATATAACATCAAGGCTGATTGATTTCCTGGGTAGGTATCAAAACTGCTGCTGTTGTTGTGCCTCTCTGTCATCCAGGTGAGGAAGGCAGGGATTCCCAAGAAACTGACCCCTAAACTCTTCCTTGCACAGAATAGATGGCAGTTTTGTTCTTAGCTCTGGCAAAGAGGTCCACTTCTGGAAACACCCAAGCCTGAAATATGCTGACAAAAACTTAGGAATCCAACTCCCATTCGTGGTCTTGAAGGTTAATTACGGAAAATCAATCCCCCTGAATCTAGAGAAGGAATTATAGTTGTTAGTCACCATCGTGAACTTTTGAGACCTAATGAATTTGTTTATGAGTCTTAGATCTAAGATTGGCAAAAGGAAGTACCTTGGGTGGAAGTTCCTTCCCCTGTGCTGAACAGGGACTGTGGTTCTATCACTCCTAAATGAAGAAGGGAGTTTATTTCATGTCCTACTAAGAACTTGTGACAAGGGTTTTTGAAGGGGGAATGAGGTAAAATGGATAGTGTAACCCAATGATTATTTCCAGCACCCATTTGTCAGTTGGAGTTAGAGGATCTCTTTCTCTGGATCTCTTTCTTTGAGGGTCCGTTGGTATCTGAAAACCAGAGGATTGCACTGGGTAGGATCTTTCAGCTATATGCAGGCTACTGGATTTTCTTTTGTTTGCAGGTGTGTAGATGCCTAATGAATGAATGTAAAGACCCAGCCTAGGAGTCTTTAAGGATATGCAATGATTTGTCAGTATTCTCCATGAACATAGTCAGTCCACCAAGCAGGAGATGCCCTACTGTATTCTGGACTTCTCTGGGGAAACCAGACAACTGTAGCCAGGATGCCCTACTGGATGCTACTGCTGTGGAGAGGGAACTGGCTGTGGTATCTGCAGCATCAAGAGCTTCCTGAAGAGATGTTCTAGCCAGTAAATGCCCCTCAATAATGATAGCCTGAAATTGTTCCTGTTGGTCTGGAGGAAAATGTTGAATAATGGAACCAAATTTTGCATAATTTACAACTGTAAAGTTGTATTTGGACATCAGCACCTGGGACTTCACAGTGCAGAATTGTAGGATTTTCTCCCCAGAAGGTGCAGGTGCTTCTGGTCTCTAGCATATGGGATGGACTTACACCGGTATTGTTTACGCTATTCATTCACCACATTTACCAACACAGAATTGGACGGAGATTGAAAAAAAATAAGAACTGAATCCTTGGTGGGAACATAATACTTTTTATCAGCTCTCTCAAACGTAGTTGTTACAGTAGCTGGGATTTGCCAAATGGTTTCTGCAGGTTCCAGCAGAGCCTCGTTGATAGGAAGGGCAACTCTGGATGGTGTCAGAGTGAAGAATATCCACAGCTTGGGTTGGGATTCTTTGACCTTCTCAAGAGATATCCAGAGGGAGTCTGCCACCTGTTTAATGAGATCTCCAAACTGCTGAAAATTGCCCATAGATGGAGGAGGAGGCATTACTGCCTCATCAGGTGGTGAGATGAGATGGTAGTCTCATGGGTAGCCTCTTTGTCCTCTCTGGTCTCTTGGTTCTCAAATATTTCATTCTGTTTTGGGGGAGGGGAAGCTTGAGTCTTTTTATCATCCCAATGGGAGAGGGTTGGGGCCCTCGAGAACTGCTGGCAATAAGCTGCCCAGGGATCCTAATATCACCATAGAGGCCATAATGAAGAGGGGGTGGCATCCAGGATTGCTCCCACTAAGAGTGATGAGGCTCCCAGACATCTCCACTGTTTCTCCAAGAAAACCGGTCCTATATGGGTATGTAGGAGAACCCTAGACAAATATCAATGATATTGAAGGCAGGTCTCCATCATTATCCTCTTCTTCCTCTAACGGGAGCTCTGACTGAAAAGGGAGGCAACAGTACTGGGGACGTATAAGGGTCTGGAGAGACACTCAGTACCTGCAAACAATAGAGACGCTGGTTCAGCAGTCATGGATGAGCCCTTCAGGTATCTAAAGTCTTGCAGCACAGAGTAGCATTTCAGCACCAACAGCATGGTGCGCTTGTCCCTTCAGGATGGTACAGAGTGTTCTGAGTGCTTCACAAACAGCACTGACATAGATGGAGGCTGAGTCTTACACAGTACTGAAGAGCTTGATAGGGTACCAAGAAAGGGGGTAAGTCTGATGGTACCAATCTTCCATGTTTACTCTGACCATTTCTGGTAGACGGTACTGGAGCCATGCTTACTCTTAAAAGAGCTACAGGATTTTCTTGACTCACTGGTACTGGAGGAGCCCTTTACCTCTATGGTATCGAGCCTTGAGGACAAAGTCTCTGAGGTTGTTGCCCTGCTTGGATAGCAAGGTCTTTTTGAGGTGGTTTCCTTAAGAGGAGAGCTCTTTTAGGATCTTTAGATGAAGAGTCTGAGGCTTTCCCCCTTCTAAGAGTGTTGCACTGAAATTGAAGGGGCACTAGAAACCTCTGGAGACTGATATACTGGTGGTTCTCCTGATCTGGCTCTGAAGCGGGACAAAGGGAGCACTCCATCATTAACAGTTGCTGCTTGATTTCTCAGTTCTTCCATGCCATAGATGTGAGGGCTAAACAGGAGTTACACTTCTGTGAGACAAGCATCTCTCCTTGGCAGCGGTCACACTTAGTGTCCATCACTGACTGAGATTGCCTCTATAGGAGAGGCAACCTTTAAACCCTGTTGAACTGGGAGTGCACCTCACTGGGAGGATTTCTCCAGAGGAAATAAAACCTCTCAAATAACCAGTAACTACTACTAACCAACCAGCTAAACTAAAACAGTTCTAACTTAGTTTAAGTCAGCAAGCAGTTACGGTGCACACCATGCAGACATGCTAAGTTCCATCTCAGGTCAAGGCAGTTGAGAAGGAACTGAGGGTGGTTTGTCCACGCAGCCTGATATAGTCCTGGTGCAGGGCACAAGGATATCAGCAGTGCATGTGCAGGCCAAATGGACACTGCTAATGAAAATCTCCAATTGAAGGTATGTGGGGTGCACACGAACCTGAAGTGAAGCATCCATAGAGACACTATTCAAAGAATTAACAGATTATTGCCCTACTTTCTATTGTTTGTGTTGGTGAGATATGGAGTCACTGCATTAACTGTTCGTGTGAACATATAATGGTCATAGGCGCCAGAGATGGGGGGATGGGGACAAAAGGCCATTGACCTCCCCCACTTTTGAAAACCTAAACTTGGGAGGGATGCAGTGGGAGCAGGGGTAGCCTCAGCCCTTATCCCCTGATTAGAGCTGGGCGGAATAAAGGCAGAGCCCCTTCCCTGCTGGCATGGAGGGGTGGCCAGACCAAATTTGAATGAGTGCACAGGATGAGCGCACAGGATCACAAGTAATGCCATTCCAGTTTGTCCCAGTTTGGTTGCTTTTCCCTCCACCCCACCTCTGCTGTCCTTTCAGCATACTTGATAGAGTCTATAACATAAGTCAGGTAAAAGGAGCTTCCAGTTGCCAACAAGTTCCACACTAACAGCGAATCTGATAAGCTGCCACTGCCACTTTATTCATGATTTATATAAAATAATTTTCATGAAAGTAACAAGACATGTCAAGGCAGGAGTGTGGTTAAACAGGAACCTGCTTTTGATACGGTCTCCCACAGTATTCTTGCCAGCGAGTTAAAGTATGGATTGGATGAATGGACTATAAAGTGGATAGAAAGCTGGCTAGATTGTCGGGTTCAATGGATAGTGATCAATGGGTCGATGTCTAGTTGGCAGCTGGTATCAAGCAGAGTGCTTCAGTGGTTGCTCCTGGCATCAGTTTTGTTCAACATCTTTAGTAATGATCTGGATGATGGGATTAACTGCACCCTCAGCAAATTCGTAAATGACACTAACTGGGCGGGGAGGTAGATATGCTGGAGGGTAGGGATAAGGTCCAAAGTCACCTAGACAAATTGGAGGACTGGGCCAAAAGAAATCTGATGAGGTTCAACAAGGACAAATGCAGTCCTGCACTTAGGAAGGAAGAATCCCATGCACCATTACAGGCTGGGGACCGACTGGCTAAACAGCAGTTCTGTAGAAAAGGACCTGGGGATTACAGTGGATGAGAACCTGGATATGAGTCAGAAGTGTGCCCTCATTGCCAAGAAGGCTAATGGCATATTGGGCTGCATTAGTAGGAGCATTGCCAGCAGATGGAGGGAAGTGATTTTCCCCCTCTATTTGGCACCGGTGAGGCCACACCTGGAGTACTGTGTCCAGTTTTGGTCCCCCCACTAGAGAAGGGATGTGGACAAATTGGAGGGAGTCCAGTGGACGGCAACGAAAATGATTAGGGGGTTGGGGCACATAAGTTACGAAGAGAGGCTGAGGGAAAAGACAGTTACTCACCTTTGTAATTGTAGTTCTTCAAGACGTGTTGCTCATATCAATTCCAATTAGGTGTGCACGCGCTGCGTGCATGATCATTGGAGAGTTTTTGCCCTAGCAACACCCAGTGGGTTGGCTGTGGAGCCCTTAGAGTGGTGCCTTCATGGCGCTAGATATATGCTCCAGCCGACCCAGCGCCCCCTCAGTTTCTTCTTGCCATCTACTCCCACAGAGGGGAAGGAGAGTGGGTTTGGAATGGATATGAGCAACACATCTCGAAGAACAACAGTTACAACGGTGAGTAACGGTCTTTTCTTCTTCAATGCTTGCATATCAATTCCAATTAGGTGACTCCCAAGCCTTACCTAGGCAGTGGGATCGGAGTGAGATATCGCTGAGTGCAGCACCACTGAACCAAATGCAGCATCATCTCTGGACTGCTGGGCTATTGCATAGCAAATGTATGCACTGAAGACCAAGTGGCAGCTCTACAAATCTCCTTGTTGTGTATTTGGTTGTTATGGTTTTTGTTCCTATGGCAACTGAGATTATTAGGGGATAGCCCAGCCAGCTTTGGCCGGTTAGGCAAGCTCTGTGTCTGTAAATAAATGGTAGTTTTGTTAGCTGTCTGCTCTCAAGTGATTTCTTCCTAAACCAGCTGCCCCCAAGGATATAACACTCCTGTATCGGAACTTGTGCCAGGAAAGCAGCCAATGAGGCTTGAGCCCTTGTAGAATGGGTAGTAAGGGGTTTGGCGGGGATACCGGCCAGGTTGTAGCAAGCATGGATACAGGACGTGATCCAAGAGGAGATGCGCTGTGAGGAGTCCAAGAGGCCACAGCAACAAAGAACTGGGTCGTCCTTCTGAACTGCTTCATACGCTCAATACAGAAGGCAAGGGCCCTATGAACACTGAGGGAGTGCAGCCATTGCTCCCGCCGAGTAGCATGTGACTTTGGATAAAAGATTAAGAGGAAAACATCATGGTTGTCGTGGAAAGTTGATACCATCTTGGGAAGGAAGGCAGGGTGAGGGGGTAGCTGCACTTTGTCTTTATGAAAGACCACGTACGGTGCTTCTGAAGTGAGGGCTCTGATGTTGGATAAGCGCCTCGCCAAAGTGATAGCCACAAGGACGGTGGTCTTCCAAGAGAGATACAGAGGGGAGCAGGTGGCAATCGGCTCAAATGAGGCCCCATAAGTTTGGAGAGGACCAAGTTAAGGTCCCACGCAAGGGCTGACTGTTGCACCTGCGGGTAGAGACAGTCCAGTCCCTTAAGAAACCTACTGACCATAGGGTTGGAGAAGACCAAGCATCCATATTCTTCTGGATGGAAAGCCGAAATGGCTGCCAGGTGCACCTTAACAGATGATATCACCAGACTTTGCTGTTTTAGGGATAGGAGATAGTCCAAGATGAGACGTGTGATGTGCCATGCTGAGCACACCAGCAGGAGAAACTATTCCATTTGCCCAGGTACGTGGCTCGAGTGGAGGGTTTCTGCTACCTAGCAGTACCTGCTGCACCAAATAGGAGCAAAGGAGTTCCAAACGAGTTAACCATGCAGCATGAGGTGGAGGAATTGCAGGCCGGGGTGACAGAGGAGCCATGGTTTTGTGAGATCAGGTCCGGCCAAAGCAGGAGTGTGGAGCAGCTATCTGTGGCCTGCGGTGCTGCTTTTGGCTTGGTGAATGAGACTGGTGCCATACTGCTTGTAGTGCCAGGGAACTTCGGTGCCATGGGTCTCTGTCAGAGTCACCCGCGGTGCAGTAGCTACTGCTGGGGCATGGCACACCAAGGCGCTCAGTGCCGGGTCTCGGCGCGCCACGGGGATCTGGGCTAAGAGCTGCCTCCATTAGGAGCTGCTTCAATCTAAAGTCCCACTCCTTCTTGGTTCGGGGCTGGAACCCCTTGCAAATTTTGCACTTGTCTGCCTGGTGGAACTCCCCCAGACACTTCAGGCAGGAGTCATGGGGGTCACCCATTGGCATAGGCCTAGCACAGGCTGAACAAGGCTTAAAGCCCGGAGCCTTGGGCATGAGGCTCAATGCACTACTCTAACTACCTATACAACTAAACTATAACAATTAACCACTACAGAAGAGAGAAATGCTAGGGAGAGTGGAGAACAACGAAGCCGCGCTGCACAGTTCGGCTGGGGCACATATCCAGCACCATGAAGGCGCCGCTGCATGGGGCTTCACAGCCGACCCACCGGGCATTGCTAGGGCAAAAATTCTCTGATGATTGTGCATGCGGTGCATGCACACCTAATTGGAATGCATATGAGCAAGCACTTGAAGAAGAATTGGGGTTATTTAGTCTGGAGAAGAGAAGAATGAGGGGGGATTTGATAGCAGCCTTCAACTACCTGTAGGGGGGTTCCAAAGAAAATAGAGCTAGGCTGTTCTCAGTGGTGGCAGATGACAGAAGCAGCAATGGTCTCAAGTTGCAGTGGGGGAGGTCTAGGTTGGATATTAGGAAAAACTATTTCACTAGGAGGGTGATGAAGCACTGGAATGGGTTACCTAGGGAGGTGGTGGAAACTCCATCCTTAGAGGTTTTTAAGGCCCGGCTTGACAAAGCCTTGGCTGGGATGATTTAGTTGGTGTGGTCCTGCTTTGAGGAGAGGATTGGACTAGATGACCTCCTGAGGTCTCTACCAACCCTAACAATCTATTATTCTAATACCTACATTTCATTGGAGCATGCCTTAGAATGATCAAGATTTTTATGGCATCCTAGCATTCATCTGCTACTGATTAACAAGGAAAAGGAAGATAATTAGGACAAAATGTAATGCATGGTATCACTATAGACACTGACAGGAAATTGTCCTAACAACATAGACAAAGCATTGCCTAAGCAGGATAGCATTGTTTGTAGATACGTCTAAGTCTTCATGCTTTCCATTAAGATGTTTGTTTAATCTGTCTTTTAGTACTGGCAAACTACCAGGCATGTGGACATGTGCTATGATAACAGCCATCCATAGAGAGGATAGAGAAGATTTTAAAGGCAGACAGCCTGTACCATATTCAGTAGTAAAATACTGGAGAGAGCATTTTAGGATTAAGTATATTAAGTTGTGCTACACACAGCACTCACATTCAGGTTTTAAAAGTCATAACATTTAATGAGCAACCCTCTCATAAATCAACAGTGGTATCAAGTTGGGGGGAACATGGTGAATCTTAGGTAGAGGACAATGTTCTCTCCCCCCACACACTTGATACCACTTTCTTATCTTTTATTTGCATTACATCCTTCCAGTGTAGCTCATAAGTATCTCAAGGGAGAGACCTTTAACGTATTTGTCATAGCTATGTGGCACTATGAAAGTACTAATTATTTTTCAATAGTCTAATTTTTTTGCTTAACAAATTGTCTACTTTACATATAGCAGCAGCTACCATATGATGGTTGTGACTGTACCTCCCATAAGGCTTTATGGAAATATGCTTAGACTGTTTTATGCTACATATGCCATGTAACATATTTCAAAGGTTATGATCTACTGAATGTATTAATACTATTTGTATGTATGTATCATTTTTGTATTCGAAGTTATGAATATTGGCTGTGTACTGGCTTGATTTCTAAATAACCTTAGTAGAGCATTTGGTCAGTTCCTGAAGAAAGGAATCTTGAAATTAAGTACCTAATCAAGAAACACTTAAAGGACAAATGGATCTTGGAATGCTCCAATCCACATAAGTCTACCTGAGGACATTCAAGGTAGCATGCAAACAATGGATGCTACCTGTAAAAACTGTGAGTCATATATGGATACGTGACTTGCCCAGGTGACTCCTAAACTCCATCTTGGGGCTGGACTTTGCATAGGAGTGAGGAGGGGGTCTCCACCCACAAGAGAAAGTCTATTTAAACCCCTGGGAGACCCCTCCATTTTGTCTTCAGCTGGCTAAAGAGATAGCCTTTCCACCCCCCAGGATACTTGAAAGAAACTGGAACAAAGGACAGTGTGCAAGGGGTGTGAGTGATTGCTGGACCCAGGCTAAAAGGAGATTAGTCTGTAAAAGGGAGCATTCTGGAACTGATGAGGATCTTATCTGTATTCAGTTTGATTAGACATAGATTTGCGCATTTTATTTTCCTTGGTGACTTACTTTGTTCAGTCTGTTATTACTTGGAACCAGTTAGATCCTACTTTCTGTATCTAATAAAATTACTTTTTACTTATTAACTCAGAGTATGTATTAATACCTAGGGGAACAAACAACTGTGCATCTCTATCAGGGTTATAGAGGGCGAACAATTTATGAGTTTACCCTGTATAAGCTTTATGCAGAGTAAAACAGATTCGATTTTAGACCCCATTGGGAGTTGGGCATCTAAGTGTTAAAGACAGGAACACTTCTGTTAGCTGCTTTCAGGTAAACCTGCAGCTTTGGGGCAAGTAATTCAGACCTTGGGTCTGTGTTGGAGCAGACAGGTGTGTCTGGCTCAGCAAGACAGGGTGCTGGGATCCCGAGCTGGCAGGGAAAACGGGTGAAAGTAGTCTTGGCACATCAGGTGGCAGCTCCCAAGAGGGTTTCTGCGATCTAATCCGTCACAATGGTAAATGTCTAACTTCGTAAAAAGCAAGTCCTGAAAAGAGCAATACTTTCCAAACGATTGACCTTAACACACACACACACACTATAGTATGTAGAATCAAAAAAACATTTCCACTGTACATTTTTGATCATGCCACCATGCCTTTCTCATCACTGTCAGTGCCTATTCCGTCTCCCAACTAAATTTAAATAAAGCCCGTAGAATGATCTCTTTATATAAAAGTCCTCTGCCAAAACTAGGTTACGAAGTCTGAGGAGAGCTTTAGTTTGAGAACTGTGGGCTGTGCAGGAGGGAGACAGGAAAAAGGGATCTAGTTATATCATAAAGCCTGATTTTCTCTCATTGTGGAGAAATCCGCAGCACAAGAGGAAGCCAAAGGGTTTACAGAGGTGTTATAGCCTTGGATTCATTACTGAATTTTGCTGACCTCACAGCACTGAGCTGAAAGAACAGGAAATTATTGGCAGTTGTAATCCAACTCCTGGAACCACTCATATCAACTTTCACTGGGCTGGAAAGGTTAGGAGCAGTTGACTACTCACGTGTGCTGGAGCCCCAGACAGGAGCTTCATATGGCTTAGAGCCACACCAGTCTGAAAAACAGCAGCAGCCACGTTTTTCACATTAACATATAGAATAGTTCTGATGATAGAGGGGCCTTTATAGGTTTGATTAGAAAAATAAGGTACAAGTATAACGAGAACTAACTACAAATATTTATCCAGACCAGCGACTGCACTGCATCAGCTGGACTGGAGGAATCATAAAAAATGTCCACAGCTTTGGGAGCCTGGCTGACAGGATGCGACACAGGATTATCAGTTTATCTGAATAAAATTAAATGAACTGTGTACTGTAAGTGCAAAAGTCTAAGTCATTAGATGTAATGAAGTCCTTGATACCAAACAGGTCATTCTGAGTTAAACGGAAATAACTTTGGAAGCATTATGCTTCTCAGGGTTTTTAGAGACCCCATTTCCAATTCAGGAGCCTGAGAAGAGGCTTTTTCCTCAGTTCCTAAAAAACAATGGAATTTACATTGAAGCTAAATATTAGTAGCTTCCATATTTGCAGGTGATGTGAAAAAAGTTAGTATTTCACAAAGTTAAAATTTATTTATTTATTTATTTATTTTACAAGTACAATAGCACATGGGGCTCTTTAAAAAAAGAACCTGGTTTCTCAAGTGCTAGAGACACTGGGCCCAACAAGACAGAAGTACAGGCAAGATCAGGCTTTATTCTAGGTCCTATTTTTACTAAATCTTCTGCTCTGGGGATAGATGTAAATCTAATCCCAACTCAAGAATTTCCTTTTCATTCTCTCATTAGCTTCAATGAGTAGGTTAATCACTTGGCATACTACGCTGGGGCACTCCCTGATGTACATGACTGAGGGCAGAGACTTGAATGGGGAGCAGCAGCACACACCTTCTTTCAACCAGTGCATCTATCCTATGGACAGAGTTTTAGATGTTTCCTATGAAAATTAAAGTTGAGGGTACAAGAAATGCAATATTTATCATACAGGGCAAAGTGACCTTCATCCTCATCCCAGTTAATCCTTCTGCAGCTATTTGGAGAATTTAATCCAGCATCAGATTTGATTTACTCAAGCAAGATGTAAAAACTGAACATAAAGAATGGACACCATGAGTGTTTAGTGGCTTCTGCACTTACCGCTACACAGAAATCAGTCCCAAATCAGTAACTGGAGAGAAACAGATACCCTATGTTTCCTCAGAAAGATTTCCTTCTCATGACACTGTGAATTTGGGGTTTGTCTACACTGGGAAATTAATTCGGATTAAGGGAAGGTGTGAATTTAAAGTGAAATAGCTATTTTGGATTTATTCTGGAATAAAAACTTCTAACAGAGAGTTAATCAGGAATAGCTATTCTGGAATAATTCCCTATGTAAACAAGCCATTAGTCAAATTTGAACCCCTCCTGAAACACACACTGTTTATTTTACACGAATGATTATTTTGTAATTGGTGATTTTAGATGCCTGTATATCACTTAATATTTACAGTATAAAACAGGTTTTAAATTAAATCAGATTAATAACTGAAAGTACAATAAGTACAATTACCATGTTTTATCACTGATATCTATAAAAACTATCTAGACAGAACACCACAGTCAAGATTTAAATTTATTGTTTATATTAGGGCTGTCGATTAATCACAGTTAACTCACGCAATTAACTCAAAAAATTAATTGCAATTTAAAACATTCATCACGATTATTAGCAGTTTTAATCACACTGTTATATAATAGAATACCAA
The DNA here is from genome assembly GCF_003597395.2 of Chelonoidis abingdonii. Classification (NCBI taxonomy): domain Eukaryota; kingdom Metazoa; phylum Chordata; order Testudines; family Testudinidae; genus Chelonoidis; species Chelonoidis abingdonii. The sequence goes on from NC_133772.1 coordinate 91,960,541, forward strand.
TTGAAATTTATTAAATATTTTTGGATGTTTTTCTACATTTTCAACTATATTGATTTCATTTAGAACACAGAATATAAAGTGTACAGTGCTTACTTTATATTTTTTATTACAAATATTTGCACTGTAAAAATGATAAACAAAAGGAATAGTATTTTTCAATTAATCTCATACAAGTACTGTAGTGCAATATCTATCATGAAAGTGCAACTTACAAATGTAGATTTTGTTTGGTTACATAACTGCACTCAAAAACAAAACTTTAGAGCCTACAAGTCCACTCAGTCCTACTTCTTATTCAGCCAATCGCTAAGACAAACAAGTTTGTTTACATTTATGGGAGATAATGCTGCCCACTTCTTATTTACATCACCAGAAAGTGAGAACAGGTATTTGCATGGGACTTTTGTAGACAGCATTGCAAGGTATTTACGTGCCAGATATGCTAAACATTCATCTGGCTCTTCATGCTTCAGCCACCATTTCAGAGGACATGCTTCCATGTTGATGATGCTAGTTAAAAAAAAGTGTGTTAATTAAATTTGTGGCTCCTTGGGGAAGAATTATATGTCTCCAGCTCTGTTTTACCAGCATTCTGCCGTATATTTCATGTTCTAGAAGTCTTGGATGATGACTCAGCACATGTTCATTTTAAGAACACTTTCGCTGCAGATTTGACCATGTGCAAAGAAGGTACTAATGTGAGATTTCTAAAGATAACTACAGCACCCGACCCACGGTTTAAGAATCTGAAGTGCCTTCCAAAATCTGAGAAGGATGAGGTGTGGAGCATGCTTTCTGAAGTCTTAAAATAGCAACACTACAGAACCTATGGAAAGTACAGAATCCAAACCACCAAAAAGGAAAATCAATCTTCTGCTGGTGGCATCTGACTCTCATGATGAAAATTAACATATGCCAGTCCACACTGCTTTGGATTGTTATCGAGCAGAACCAGTCATCAGCATGGACGCATGTCCTCTGGAATGGTGGTTGAACCGTGAAAGGACATATTTACATGCTAGATGCGCTAAAGATTCATATATTGCAATTCCAGCTACAAAAGTGCCATGCGAACGCCTGTCCTCACTTTCAGGTGACATTGTGAACAAGAAGTGGGCAGCATCATCTCCTGCAAATGTAAACAAACCTGTTTGTCTGAGTGATTGGCTGAACAAGAAATAGGACTGGGTGGACTTGTAGGCGCTAAAGTTTTACATTGTTATTTTTAAATGCAGGGTTTTTTTTAACATAATTTTACATTTGTAGGTTCAACTTTCATGATAAAGTACACGTATTAGGTGAATTGAAAAATACTGTTTATTTTGTTTTTTACAGTGCAAATATCTGTAATCAAAATATAAAGTGAGCAGTATACACTTTGTATTCTGTGTTCTAATTGAAATCAATATCTTTGAAAATGTAGAAAACATCCAAAAATATTTAAATAAATGGTATTCTATTATTGTTTAAAAGTGCGATTAATTGCGATTATTTTTTTAATCACAATTGTGATTTTTTTTTAATTGCTTGACAGCCCTAGTTTATATTAAAACAGGGTAGTTCTGACTCGTGTTCCTGCTTTTGCATCACCAGCCTTTTCTACAGATAGCACTGTATCCTTATGATAAAACAGAATTTAAAAGGAGCAGATGCTGTCATTTGTAGATTACTCATATGGAAGTCATCTCTCTCCTTTTATGCAAAACCTAATTCCACCCAGGCTTTTGAAAAAAGTGGTACAGGCCTGGGATTCAGAGGTGTTGGGTTCTAAACCCAGCTCGACACTTTCAGAGCATCCAATTGCTGACGCAAATGATCAGATACTTTACAGAGTTATTCATGGAGTTCCCTGACTGAACAATAGGCATATGCAGAATAACTGTTAAAACTTTAGAAATTAGGTTCTAAATTGAATTTACCTTTGCAAATTAATTCTAGTAGGTATATTACTTCTAAGGAAGTAACTAATACCTTGTGACATTTAGAATAGTAAGTCACGTCTGAAACTATAGAGGAAAACTGGGGGAAATGACTCTTTGAATGACAATATGCTGTGAACGTCAATTTCTAAAACTCTTGGAGGAGTTCATGTGTACACACATTACGAATAAATATTAAATGCAAGACTAGAGCTGCTTCATTTCTGCTGTGCTTACATTCTCTCTTATTTCCCCTACCCTCTAGGTCTCCAACCAGAGCAGCTACAAAGACAGCTCTGATCAGACAATTCACCACATTCCACCCCCGTCCTTGTAGTCCCCTGATGTTCTTGGCTTAGTTTTTCTTTGATGTCTCTCAGTCAATTTGTTTACCACCATGCAGCATAGCACTTTATGAAGTATTGCAGGCGCACCCTCTGCTGGTTAAAAAGATCAATACTTCATCGATTTAAATATATATATTTTTAAATGCATTAAAAGTAGTTTCCAAGACTGCAAGAGTCTCAATAGTCTTCTGCCAGTTTGTGGTCACTGTCCTAGGGTATTTTTATACATATTTTTTTTCCTATTGTTTTGTGAAAGTCATGCACAGACAATGGAGGAAATTAAGACTATATAAAGAGAAAGTGCAACACACACACAAGTATTGTCACATTTACAAACAAAAGACAGAAGAAACATATTGCTGTAAAAATTTTCAGGTAATGACAAAAGTTACTCCCACGCTATCAGATAAATTTTCAGATTTCTGATATGAGTTGACAATATCCATTTAACTTCTAAATTATTTCATAGTAAAGAAGACAAGGAAAGTATTAATGATACAAATGTTTAATGAGCTTTTCACTACCTTCTATAGAAGGAAAAATTGTAAAAACCAGAGAACTTCATAAAAATATATCAATGCTTAAACATCTGAAAACATTTTAAAATTCTTATATTTTACAGACAGATAGAAACGGGCAGGTACCTACAGAATGGAGAGTTGAGAAGAGCTAGATGCTTCAGCACCATAGGAACAGGGTCTGTTTACCCACGACATGACCATGTCAGTCCTGACAATCTGAAGAATGTACTTTACTATTAAGACTAATAAAACAGTCCAGAGTATGCCAAAGGTATTATTCAGATCTCCTAGTTTTGAAATATAGTGTACTGATTGTTCCTTAAGGCTTCTAGAACATTACAGCTCATGCAATTGATAGGAAACTTGGGGACAGACAGGATGTCAGTTAGTGATTTCTGTGGCAAATTATACACCAACTTCTCCAGGGCTTTCAGCAAATGTTTAGAATTTACTAGTTTATCTATTACCAGGATCAGTACAATGATAGGAAGCAATGATATGGATGGTTTGCTAAACAAAGATCCTATTCCACTGAAGACACAGAAGGAGGACAGGTAAAGGAGATTGTATTTGGAAAAAACATGAATTTATGATGAAATTTTTAAAAAGTTTTGCCATAAAGTATCCTTAAAGGTAAAGCAAAAAGTCTAGTAATGTCAGTTTCATTAAAATTACTAAAAGATTCTTTAGAAACTTAATTATAAAATAATTAAGCAAAACATGATCAATTTGACTGAAATACAGCTAAAAGAGCTGCTTGTTTCTGAGACCATAGTGCACATCACAAGACATTTTCAGATAGTTGGAATTTGTTTAGCTGGATTTGTTGTATCTATTATAACCATTTGTACCAATACTGCAGATAAAAAGAAAGCAAACACTATCTGGGACTCTGTTTAGGCAGAGAAAAGTCCATCTAATTAATGAAAATCACCACAGTTTTTTTTTCTAAGGAAACAGCTGCCTCAAGCAAGACAGTAACTAAATGGTGCTAGAAGAGTGCCTGTTAGATCCAGCCCTTGTGAACATCTCCTACCATGTCACCTGTTGAACACATTAAGCAAAAGCAGATTTACATATTTAGCCTTCTTACCCCTTTGAGAAATAGGGAGCCTAGCATAAGTAAGTGCATCAAATAGCTTAACACCGTAGCAATAGAAAAGGATCTACATGCAGAATGATTAGAACCAAATTCCACAAGGAAAAGTTCACAACTTGATCCATGTGACTTTGGGTTCTGTTGCACTGCAAAATCAATGGTTAGAAACAGGGATCTGTAACCTTAAAGAGAAACTTTTAACTTTGCATGCCACTTGTGAATTTCGTAAGTTATAATTTTGTCAAGCAGCAGAAACCAGAATTATAGTTTCTGTGATCTGAGAGACATTCCAGTCAGCTGATATAATCAAACTTAAAATCTGGGCTAGTTAATGATAGTAACTTCCAGTCATGCAAGCCTTGGAAGATAGACAATAGCCCCTGGTAATAAACTAGAGATAAATTATCAGGCTAATTCTGCTGGTTATAGGAGCTAGAATTTCTTTTATGTGGAAGTGTAACAAAGGGAAACCACAACCAGCAGTGGCTAGAAGGGTTGGGAAAGAGGAAAAAAAATATGAGAAAAGTGGGACAAGTTAATGGAAGCCATCTGAAATTCCTCCTTGGCTCTACAGAGATTTCTGCATTCCCTCAGCATGCTTTGGTACAGGAGAGGTGTTTGGTAATAGGCTTACTGAGATTTCATTTCAATGGTTTAAATATTGGACAATTCACAGTCAGTTGCTAAATCAGATTCTCATAGTACTAAAAAGAAGCTGGCAACTCTTGTAAGTTTGAAGAGGACAGACATCCAGCTTGAGAACTGTATTGACCTGAGTGGATTTAGTGAACGATCAGGGAACCCTGCAGCAAGTCATGATGAATCATTTTGACCATTCTCATCAGGTAGCTGGTGCCCAGTGGCACATTGGACAGAACAGCAGAAATTTCATCATGGCTGGGAAGACAAAAAGAAATTATCTCACATGAACTTCTGACAGTATATTTATTAGCATTTAACTTCCTGTTCCCTGCTTTGAAGTGAAAAGTATGCCCAAAGTCCTTTATTCTTCTGCTTGTGCTACTCACCCAAGGCTCCCAATCAGTTTTTGGACAGTGAAAGGGAGTGGAGCTGATGGGTAGTTGGCAGATAAAGAGAATGTCACCTCAAACTTTGCAAAAACTGTGGAAGTGGAGAACAAGAGCTTCACTCTGCACGGAAAACAAAATGTACATGCAGAGGGTTAAGTCATGGTTTCCTATAATACAGCTTCCTTTGAAATTGTGTCTTCAGATGTGAAAGCCTAGTGCCTTAACACAGACATTATCATACACAGCCTCACTTTATATTCTTGAAGTGCATCAATAGAATGTGTTTATCGTGTAGCAGTAGGTAAGGTTGAAGGAATCTTCCCATTTTAAGTAATAAGGCCCAAGTTCCCCTCAGAAGAAACCAATCTAATATGTCCCATTTTGCCTTAGGGCAGAATTGTTTTGGAAAGACTAGGGCAGGAAGGGAAGGAAAGACTCCTTTTCTGGATTTCTTCAATAAATAAAAAAACAAACAAACAAACCTCATTTCTCCAAATCTGTAACTGCACATTTGTTTTGTTGACCTCACTAAAGAGTACTGCCTTTTCTTTTGTTGTTATGTCATGATGAGGGACACAGGATATTAGTCAGGGATATTACCAAAAAACCCCAGCTTGTGATGATGTGTATATACCCCACATTAAGGAACATAGAGAAAGGGTTAACTAGAACAGGGATACAAAGAGGCAGTGGGAATCTGGAAGAAGGATCCTGCAGTGAAGAGAAAGTACTTGTCCAGCTCAGCCCAGCCATGCCACAGGACAAGGAAGCACCACGGGAAAGTGGGAACTGGGAAAATGAAGGATTATTGTGCTTTAAATGAACTTTAAGTTAAGCATTATGTTTTTCTACCTGGCTGAAGCAAACTTAAGATGTCTTCGCTTTGCTGTTTTGATTTTTTTCCCCCCCGAAGACCAACTGTAAAAAATAGTTACTTACTGTAACTGTGATTCTTTAAGATGTGATGCAGCTGTGTATTCCACTTAGATGTGTGTGCACCCAGTGCACCAAAGCCAGAGAATTTTGCCTAGCAGTATGTAAAAGGGGAGTGCTTGTGCCTTGTGGCCACAGCCCCTCCTTTGGCCATATGAGCTGGGGGTGCCCCAACCCCCCTCAACTCCTTCACACCAAACATGCAGAGAGTAGACTCTGATGTAGAGGGGACAGAAGTGGGTCACGGAATACACGTCTGCATCACATCTCAAAGAACTAAAGTTACAGTAAGTAACCATTTCTTCTTGAGTAGATGCAGCCCTATATTCCACTTAGGTGACTCACAAGCAGTACCCACCCAAGGAGGCAGGGCTTATAGCCTACCCAAACAAAGATTACAGGGCAGCCTTACCAAAGCTTGCTTATGCCCTGGAAGATGCAGTAACGGCATAATGATTAGTAAATGTATGCATGGATGCCCACATACCAACCCTGCAAATGTCCGAACTGTTGTGGAAGACTGAGAATACAGACTGAGGCAAAGGTGGCAAATTCCCTGAAAGCTCTCAGTAGGCAAAAATGCTCTCAAACTCGTAGAGCCCCAATGAACTCAATTTTCTGAGCGAAAACCAAAGTTGACTTACTGGTATTTAGGATGAGACCCAGACAGTCAAGCAAGCGCAATGTAGCTTCGACGTGGGAAAGGACTTCCTTTCTGGACCTGCCTCTCAGTAACCAGTCATCCAGGTACAGGAAGATGTTGATTTTTATTTCCTGAGGTACATCATCACCATGACCATGCAGCTGGTAAAAACTCCAGGGGCAAAAGAGAGGCCAATGGGAAGCACCATATACTGAAAATGGTGCTCCGCTATGATGAACCATAGGAATAGCCTGTGGCTCGGCAAAATCACCACGTGAATTATATCCTGAAGGTCTGGAGCAGCAAACCAGACATTCTGAGACAACACAGGGAGACTAGTCAATAGACTGACCATTTAGAACCTCATGTATTTGATATATTTGTGAGGCCGTGAAGGTCAAGAATAGGTCTCATTTCTTCCTTGGATCTGGACACCAGAAAGATTGAGATTAGAAGCCCCGACCCCAGTGTTCTGGCAGAATGTCCTCTACCACTCTCAAAGCCTGTAGCTAGCAAACCTGCTCGAGGAGCAGTATGTCATGAGATGGGTCCCTAAAGAGAAATAGGGAGGGAGGGTCAGGGAAGAGGTGGAAAGGAAATGGATGGTGTAGCCCAATCTGATGGTGCTTAGGACCCAGCTGTCTCTGGAGGGCAAACCCCAAGCATCGTGAAAGCGAGTCAGCCAGTCCCCAAACAAAGGGGACGGGAAGAAGGGAGTGATCATTGGAACACTGTTCTGGACCAAGGAGTCAAAACAGGTGCTAAGCGGGTGCCGGGTGAAGGTGTGTGGGACTGGCCAACCCCCAGACCCGAATGCCTCCTCCTCTGGGACCTATGCCCCTTTTTGGGGAAGTTCCACTGTCCTAGGGAAGGGAAAGGCTTCCCAAATGCATGCTGTTGATGATACTGCTGCTGCTATTGACCACAGCAGTGGTGCCTCTCCACTGCCGGCATGTACACCACCAAGAACTGTAGGGTAGCTCTAGAGTGCAGAGTCTCATTCATCTTGTGAAAAAAAGCACTCGTCCATCAAAAGGCAAATCTTCTATGGCCTGTCGCATGTTGGGAGGAATGGCCAAATTCTGCAGCTAAGATGCTTTTCTCAGTCACTGCTGAGGCCATCACTCTGGCTGAACTATCCACCATATCCAGTGCAGACTGCAACGAAGTCTTAGTCACCGAACAGCCCTCAGTGATAAATGCCTAGAAGTTCTTCCTCAAGGCTTTGGGCAGCTAGTCTGCAAACTTAGACATAGCCATCCAGTTCACAAAATTGTATTTGGATAGCAATGCCTTCTGGTCAGCAATGCACATCTGCAAGGAAGAGAAGGTGTAAATCTTGCTGCCCATCAGGACAAGTCATTTAGAGTTCTTGTTGTTGGGAGTGGAAATAAACCTGCCCTGCTGGGCTCTATTGTTCACTGCAGTTACAACCATGGAGTTTGGGGCATTGTGGGACTAAAACCCCTCAAATCCCTGCACTGGAATGAAATAGAATTTCTCCATGGGTTTCACATTAGGCAGTACTGAATCCAGAGTACTCCAGAGAACCATAGCAGGCTCTAGGAGTGCATTGTTAGTAGGGAGGGTGACTCTCACAGGACAGATGGCTGCAGGATATCCAACAACATATGGGTATTCTTCTAGAGAAATTTCTCTTGAATACTGAGGGAGGTCCTGGTATGCCTTGACATCCTCTGGTACTAAAGGAGAGGAAGAACTTGGCAATGCAGAATTGTTTAGGGATAAAGAGGAAGTGGTTAACTGTGCCAGAGCCAGATCCTGCTCCAGGACCAATGGACCTGGATGGACGAGACTGGAGGTGATGGGAAGGTTTACCAGTGCCTGGGCCTGTGGTGGACTGATGCTCACCACCACAGACCTGCCCGGTGACCTCGCCTTAGGGCGCGATGAGGAGAATCCATGGATTCCACAGGTATGGGCAAGGGCATTGGCGGCCAATAGGCTTCCTGACTGCAAGACAAGCACCAATTCTGATAGCAACAGCGTTCCATAAATGGCCCCTACTGTGAGTCAGGCAATGGAAAGTGGGAGAATAGGAGGAAGATCCCAGTCTGGATGCTGATGAGTCCTGAGCTTAAGGGGATAAAGGTGGATCCAGCCCTGAGGATGCGAGCAACCAGTCTGACTCATCTGTAGCCCACATCGAAGAGGAAACTGACACCGACGGTGGAAATGGTATCGCTGGTACTGAGTACACCTCTGTTGTTTCTGACGGTGGAAGCAGAGTTGACCCCAACATCGGCCCTGGTACCGAGGCGATTGACGGTGTTGAAGCAGAAGGTGATGAGTGCAACCACAGTAACATCTGCAGCGCCAACTGCAACAGTGCCAAGGAGTTTCCCAGTGCCAAGGTCCCTTGCATTGAGCCTGGTACTTCCCCAGTTCCACAGACTGTGGAAGGTAAACACCGGGGAGACCTAACGGTTCAGTGGCCTATCCAGCCAATGGGGCTAAAAATGACAGCCGTGGCAAAGTCCAGGACCAAAGGAGAGGTCGGGACAGAAAGGCAAAGGAGGTCTGCAGTCACCTGGCATGCTACCGACATGGAAACAATCTAACAGGGTCTCTAACCTCCCTACTCAGTCCTGGGGAGCAGTAGGGAGGTTCACACTAACGTGTGCTCTTCCTGGAAGAGGCGAAAGAGTCCCCACAAGATCTAGAGTAGTCTTGATTGTTCTTGTGACCTTTTCATTGGTACACTCCACAGGGAACGGTTCCTCTTTCTCTTCGGAGAGACACCTGCTCCAGGGCACAAAGTGGCAGCACTCTCAGAACCCGAGGACGACCTCTGATCCAACAAGGGCATTGTTGTCGAAGGAAGCCACATGACTTCTTCAAGCAGGTGCTGTTTTAGGCAAAGGCCTTTAGTCACTTGAGTTCATTTTGTGATTGATTTACAGATCGAACACTGCTCCCTGATGTGGGCATTACCCAAACACAGCAACCTCCACATCCGAAGGATTGTTGTTAGAGATCGCTCCCTGACATGACAGACAATGTTTAAACCCTGGTAAGGGCATCAGAAGGGAGTACTTAACTAATACAGCTAACACTAATTTAACTACCACTAAGGGTACTGATTAACTATATACAAGTAGAAAAAACACTAAAATAGTGAGAGGTTAAGACCACACAGAACTCCGACTCTAGCCACAAGTGGAAAGAAGGAACTGGGGGTGGGGGCAGGTTTCAGGGTGACGCTGCCCCATATAGCCAGAGAGGGGCTGTGGCCACGAGGTATGAGCACTGCCCCTCTACTAGTACTGCTAGGCAAAATTCTCCAGTTTCAATGTGCTGGGTGTGCACACACCCAAGAGGAATACACAGCTACATCTACTTGGAGAAACACTCTTGGTCCTGACTCCCTGTACGTTGCTGCTCCCTGATCTAATGCTTTGGATAGAGGTATGTGTCAAAGTGACAGGTAGCAAGTGATGAAAGATGTGTCAATAAGGAAGCTGACAGAATCCATGAACTGTTCATTTTCTGCTATTCTGAAGTTAGGGTTTTGTTTTTTAAAAAGAAGCTGAATTTGTTAAAAAACCCACCAACAACAAACAAAAACAATTAAGTTTTTGACGTCAGCTGGCTTCCATTATTAAAGTTGGACAGAAAGTGTGTTTCAAAGTATTCTGTTTGTGAGTAGTCACTAACAGCACTTTCTATGGGGTTGAATTGGAGTAGGTTTGATCTTTAATCACTCACTTTGTATTATCCACTTCTGTCTTTAGAAGATTAAACTTTCCACCCCATCTGTTCAGAAACTCAATCTCTTCTCCTAAGAGTCGACAGCGATTCACTACTAATGAGACCTCATGCAGCATCTAAGTGGACAATCAGAAAAAGTAATCACATTAGAGTTCACTCTTGAAAGCTACACAACATTTTAAACTGCAATTCTATTCTAGAAAGTACATAAAAAAACCCCATAATCTTAACTGCTAGCTCGACACTCAGTCTGGGATCTAAAAATGAAATTGGTCAAGTATTACCACAGATAAAAATTCTGCTGCCCAAATTCTGCCCTCAAATATACCTCTGCATCCTTGTGGGAAGGCCAAATTTGGTTATGCAATTAAAACTACTATTCTATTAATTATGTAGGAACCAGAATAGAATTTCTGTCCTGGATAGTTGTGCTGGCTCTGTAGTGCTAATAGAAGTAGTAAAACTTATTCCAATCATAAAGCAAGCAGACATCAATCAGGGAACAGATCTATTGACTGAGGAATCTACAGTTATACAGAGTCACCATTCAGAGCAGAACCACATACTTTACTGTATGATTTATGATTGATTGAAACTAGTTTTAGAATCACTTTCCTTATGGCAAACACTTAAGCAGCAGAATATTCATTAATTCAAGGCTGAACTTTATTTTAAGAAATCATTGTTAAAGAATATCATCCTTTTTCTGGTGAACAGAACAGATTCCATGATCATCTTCTCAGGGCTCTGTAGTTTAGCTTCTTGGAACATTACCTGGGGCAAGTGGTGCATTGTTGTGCATTTTGTTTGCCAGGAACCCTGACTTTCAATAAACTGGAAGATGAGCCTTTGGACTAGACATGATGAGAGTGGAGCTTTTTCTTCTGTAAGACAAAAGAAAGAAATATTCTTCAGAACTGTTTATATCTGTAATCAATAATCTTTTTGGGACTGTCAGGCAATGCACTTGCAGATAAAGTGCAAGTGTGAAGATACCTTCCCATAAATAGGCAAACCCAAGGACCAGAGCCGCAAGCCACTTCAGAGCCTTACCATCCAACAGAGATTCAAAGCTCATATCAACAATTTTTCTGCAGGGATTGTCTTTGAAAACCGCACCACCTGTGAGAGACCAAAAACAAACCGTAAGTGTGTATTTCCAGACTGTGCGCACTTCCTAACGCCTCAGAAATCTCTCTCCAGGAACAGACATTTAGGTTGTATAATTTAATCCTTTTGTTAAAAAAAAAAAAATCAGGCCTGGACTCCAATCCATAACTACCTTAAACTCACAGTTTGAGTGCTTCCACTCTAGTATGTTTGCCCTCTTCTACTAGTATAAGGCTAAAGACTATTATTCTCAACATCAGGAGAGATCCCAGGACTATGGATTTAAATTATGTAAACCTTTTGGTCTGTAAACCAGAAAAAGGTCCTGACAAATTTTGCCACTCACCCACTGGTGGTCCAAATGTGATAATCAGTTCTATAGAATCATAAAGGAAGGTAAACACTGCCTGTTGATCACTCCATTCACTGATCTCCCATTCAGTGAAGCTAAAGAAGAAAAACCTGAGTTACAACCAAAAGTGGAAAAAGATAAAGTACTTGATGTACATACAACATCTACCACCACATAAATATGCTAATGGTAGCTAGCACTTTTTTGTCCCTGTCCATCATCAAGTCAGATGGAAATAGTAGCATGACCTTCCAGGAAATATTGAAAAGTTTGTAATCTATTAAGAGGTAACACTAAACATTAAAACAAAAAGACTCATTTTAGAAGGGGAGGAGACTGTTATAGGAAGAGATTTTGCAATGTCCCTTCTGTACATAAAATCAGTTCATCCTACTATGCACTAAACTCACAGAAGCTTTACTGCTAATCCTATATTGCCAGGAGATAGGCTCCCAAATGTAGCATCAATTAAAAATACATTAGCACTACCAATGTGAGGATCTCTGGGATAAAAATCAAAGGTGAAGACCCTTTCCTTCCCTTACTTGTATTTGTCGAGGAGCTCCTCACAGTCACTTGCTTTATTCTGCAGATGGTTTATCTCAGAAAACCCCTGCTTCTTCTGAACCTCCAGATTTGACAGATCCCTATAGAAATATAGCAACAAAATCAGATGCTCCTGGGAAGACAAAGCACCCTGATACAATCTCTAGAACCTGAGTGCACATGCAGGCTTTAAATAAAGGTAAAAGAATCATTGTGTAAAATTCTACCTTTGAAGCTCTTCTTCTTGGGCTTTGAGGTTTTCAAGCTCTAAGAAATTTAAAAAAGCTATGAAAGAGATCTGCAAGCCGTATGAGAAGCATGAAAAAAAACCCCGACTGGCTGTGCAGCCCTGGTTCTCAACATCAGGAGAGATCCAGGGCGATGGTAATTATCCTTGCTAGGATGTCAGTAGAAATGGACAATTATTCAGCACTTGAGAACAATGCATTGTAGCCAGCTCATGTTCTTTTCAGCTCATTGTATTCCAAGTTCTGATTTTCCAGAAAAAAGGCAATAAAATGCAGAAAGGATGGTTTATGTGGATAGCCATCTCTCAACCCAGTGAAGACAACTGTGGTGGTAAGATGCCCACCTTCAGTGTTTGCTTTCACACTAGCCTGGAGGTACATATCCCCTACTCTGGGACACAAATCTTTCCATCCCCAGAGTTCATTAATAGAAATGTACTTCAGCTGGCCCCATTACCTTTCTCAGAGTTTCTCACTTTGGATTCCCACTCTGCCACTTGATCACTGATATCTGCTTCACATTCTTCCAACTTAGTAACTAAAAGAAAGAAGCATTAGAAACCACTCTCTACCCACCACACTATTCTGAGGCACAACAGTGACTCCTGCAGGAATGCAGCCTCTATTTGTAGCAATGTCAGGCTCAATGTTTAGGTTTCAGTTGTCTTCAGCTATTATAATAATGAGCTGCAGTTTTACTTTGTCAAAAATGACAATATGGATACACATGACAAGAAGCCTGTAGTTCTACATTTTACACAGAAAATTTCAGGTAGCAGTGGATGATGGGTAAAAAATCCTATCCCATTATAGTAGTTTTGAAACTCATGGCGCACATTTGTCTTGAGCACTGGAATATATTAGAAAAAAACCAAAAACTAGTCACTTAGTCTCCATGTCCTACTTACAGGGTTCCCTTAAGCCAAATCTACAATCACAGGACTACCCAACCAGCCTCATACAGACAAGTTACTCACAGAACAGGAGTTGTAATGCTTAAACACCCCTTCTCTAGTTTCTTTTAAGTGATCATTTGAATAATAGCTCTTCCAAAGAAGTTAAGAGGTGTTTACACTCCAGTAAATGAAAATTCTTGAACTGGGATCTGAAACACTTACTTGTTTCCAGAGCTAAAAGACAACTATCCATCTCCCTGAGGAATTCATCCACTTTTACTGTTCTTGATTGTAGTTTCTTCCATTGGATCTAAGGGTAAAATTGGACAATTATGTTTCATTTTTGTTTAGTAATATATTTTCGCATAAATCTATGGCTGCATTTAAATAACAGTTCTGTGTTTGCTAGGACTCTCACACTGATATCTGCTTGCCAGGAGATGGACCAATGAAACCAATGCAATCTATCATACTTTGACCTAAAACCAGATAGACAGCAGTTAAGATAATCATAGGATTTCAGATGACACCAGAGCTGCTTTGCCATAATCTTTCAATCACTTTTCTCAAGAAGAGGAGCAAAGACGCAGGGTGCTAAATGAGAAGATATTTTTTGAGCAAATGCTAACCTGTTTGACCCTTTAAGAAATAAGCAAATTCTGAGATGTCCTTCACAATGGGACAAATGCTCCATTTATTTCTCTGACTGGTGGCCTATGCCGATATCCCCGCTCTCTCATTACTTGTAGTGCAACATGATCACACTGTAAGAAGATAGTAGTGCCCATGTCATTGCTACTCTCCCTCCCCTCCACTGTGTAAGTGGATAGAAAGATATTGCCCCTGCCCTAAAGTGTTCACAATCAAATTTGAAATAAGATGAAACAATATGAGGGAGTAAGTAGGAGATTAACAGTAACAGGATGCATATTTACATAGGTTATGTGCATAACTTGATAGTCAGAACTCACCTTACACATTTTAAATATAAATTAAATGAATAAATCAGGAATCCCTAATGGCCCTCTACGACCCTCTTCCCTTCTCCAACCCAAATACCTGTGTGGTCTGCACCAAATTGTCATACAATTTCACTTTCCCCTTGTGAGCCAGGACTTTACTCTTCTTGGTGAAACAGGATTTCATTTTATTCAACTCTGTTCCAAAGTTCTTCAGCTGCAATGGATGAGAACAACAATAGGCAAGGTGAATTAGAAAGTTACACAATGTTAGTCTTTGGAACTGATTCAACTGTCTAGTAGCAGCATATATGAGTCACAAGTAGAGCCCTGCAAATGTGCAAATAACCATGGATCATGTTTGCGGATCACGGATGGATGCGGATCCAAGTTTTATATCCAGAGCCCTGCAAATCTGCAGATATCCTTGTGAAACTCTACACCCCATATTCACTATTGTGATAGGATTATGATATGATTGTGATATAATTATGATGCATCTTGTACAAAACATGTCATGTGAGGTGTCCATGGAAAAGTTGTGGTTTGCTGCATATGATTATCCTATTTGTATGACTGTATCATTTTTGTATCTGGAGTTATGAATATTGACTATGCATCTGTATTTCAAATGTGCTTGCTCCTGGGTAACTCCCATAAGTTAATTTACACCCAGTCTAACCAGCAAATTGTGAAGGGTCTATTCAAGGTAATCGCCCAGCAACAAAAACAATGGGCCATGGGAAAAGCTTAGCCTCACCTGATGAGCTTTCCTGTGGACGCTTGAGCCAATATATGGATAATGGCTGACTCATCTAAGCTCACAAGGGCATGTGACTAGGTCATGTGATATTAAACTTCATCCCGTGCCTATATTTTTCCACTAACTGGGCTAGGGGCTTTGCTTGGAACAATGAAGTTCCCTCCACATGGAAGAAGCTATAAAAGGGGGAAGTGACATCACCACTGGCCTCAAAGCCCCTACAACACATAACCTGGAAATACCTGAGGAAGACTGATCTGGGGATGGGAGTCCCAGGCAAGAAAGAAGAAAGCACTGCCTGCGTGGAAGACTGGTGGACTGTTGGTACTATCAAGGTAAGACACTGCTTATTTCAAATCTTGTCTAGTTTAATACATTTAGATTGCGATTTTGTTTATTTCTTAGGAAACCAACTTTGAGCTATACACTATTACTTATAATCACTTAAAATATTTCGGTAGTTAATAAATTTGTTTTATATTTTTACTGAAAGAGTGTGTTGTTGGAAAAGCAAAGATAAATCTGCTCAGGAACATGGGCTGCATTGTTCTTTCCACATTGAGGGGTGGACTGGGAAATAAACTTACATTGGTCAGGTTTTTGACCAGGGCAAGATAGTGCAGCTCTGGCTGTGGACTGACTGGAGCCTCTCTATTCTTGGTTCATGAGTGGCTAGGAGAAACATTCATGTAACTGCAGCTTGGGGTGTCCCTGCTTGTGTATGGCTGTGTAAGTATAAGGTCTGGAGAGGATTTCAGCTTGTCACTGCCTCACAGCGGAAGAGGGGGCCCAGGCTGGTATGCCAGAGGGCTCAGCGGTACCCCAGTCCCAGGTTGCATCCCAGGGAAGTCCATCACAATCCTCTTTGGGGCAGGGACCATGTTTATGAATCCAATGTAGATAAAAATTTTGTATTCACATGGGGCTCTACATACCAGGAATCAAAAATTTGGGTCAGGAAGTTCCATAATGATAATCGGGCTCAGTATAATTTAGTACTTTATTCTTTGCAAAGACTTAGCAAGTTGGAAATCCCTTATTCAAAAGTAGAGGAGCACACAAAGTATCAAAACACCAATAGCATTGGACACTTATATCAAATAACCAGAAAAGAGGGGCTTTCAGCACATACAAGGAGTAATGCGCATTTTTTTTTGCCTTAAGCACTCTGAAAGGTTATTACTCTGGTTATTTGAGACACTTAACACAACTCTACTATATATATATGGTATTGTCATACTGGATCACATTTGTGGTTCAACTAGTCCAGTATCTTGGCTCCAATAGTGGCCAACATCGGAAGCTTCAGGAAAAGGTGAAAGACACACACCATCCGCACTCTAGACACGCAGATGCAAGACAATCTACTTCCACATGAAGGTTTCATTCTAATCCCTAACAGAGATTGGCTTAGTATCCCTTGCAACATTTGTTAACATTAACTATAACAAAAATATCCAAGAGTTGTTATCCATAACGATGTCCAACCCATCTTTGAATCCTGCTAAGTTTTTTACCTCAATGACATCCTGTGACGAGTTCCACAGTTTAATTATGAACTGTGTGAAAAAGTATTGCTTTATCACTTTTGAATTTACCATGTTCTAATTTCATTGAATGTCCCCTTGTTCTTGTATTGAGACAGTGAAGCTCCTGTCTACTTTCTCAATACTATTAATTATTGTGTATACTTTTAGTGTGTCCCCTTTTTTCAGATCCAAATGTTTTCAATTTCTCATTGTAAGAATTTTTCCATGCCCCAAATCATTCTCATTGTCCTTCTTCAAACCCTTGCCAACTCTAATAGCCTTTTTTGAGATAGGGTAACCAATGCTGAATACAGCATTCCAGATGGAAGGAGGCCCACTGATCTATATAATGGCATAATATTTTCTCTATTAGCCATAACTAAGGCTATGCTTTAGTCATGGGTATTTTTAGTAAAAGTCATGGACAGGTCACAGGCAGTAAACAAAAATTCATGGTCCGTGACCTGTCCATGACTTTTACTATATATCCCTAACTAAAACTTGGGGCAGGAGGTAGAGGGTGCTGAGGGAGCAGATGGCCCAGTACCTCCGCTGGTGCTGGTGTTGCTGTGGCGGGAGGGGAGACAGGCGGCAACATACAGTCCGTGGCCCCTGTTGGTGTTGGGGATGGGAACAGGGTTTGGCAGGCCTGGCAGGCTCCCTACTTGGCTCCAACCGGCATGTCCCTGCAGCTTCTAGGGAAGGGGCAGCCTGGGGGGCTCCGTGCATTGCTATGTGCGTGGAGCCATCTGGCCCCTCCACCTAGGAGCTGCAGGGACATGCCAGTGGAAGCCGGGGTGCCCCTCCCCCAGGTAAGCGCCACCCCGACCCCAGCCCCCTGCCACAGCCCTGAGCCCCCTCCCACACACCCAAACTGCTGCTGCTGCTGGCCCAGGGGCTCCCTGGGTCGGGCAGTCTCTGAGCCAGCACCAGCCGCTGCAAAAGTCACAGAGGTCACAGAAACTCATGGAATCAGTGACTTCCATGACAGACACAGCCTTATCCATAACATTCATTACACATACTAACATCTTGTTTGCTCTTCTGACTGTAGGGGTGCACTGAGCAGAATTCTTCATTGCATGGTCTACAGTGACATTACGATTCTTTGCCTGAGTTGATGAATTAATTTAGAATCCAGAAAGGTGTATGAGTTCAAATTTTTCCACCCGATGTGCATTACTTTGCGTTTATCAACACTGGTCATCATCTGCCACTGTGTAGTCTATTTTCCTAGCTTGGTTAGGTCCCCTCAGAAATTCCTAACTCTTCTCTTAACTCAACTAACCCAAATAACTTTGTATCACCATCAAATTGAAGATTGAAACTAGACAAATTCAGACTGGAAATATGGGGTATATTTTTAACAGCTGTTTTAATTAACCATTGGAATAATTTACCAAGGGTCCTGTGGATTCCCCATTGTTGACAATTTTTAAATCAAGATTGGATATTTTTCTAAAAGCTATACTCTCGGGATTACTTTGGGAAAGTTCTACAGCCTGTTATACAAGAAGTGAGACACGATAATCCAAATGGTCCCTTCTGGCCTTAGACCTATGAAATTTTGCTACCTTACAACTCATTCCCCTTTTCCAGATTGTTAATATACTAAGCACAAGACCTAATACACAATCCTGAGACATTCTGCTGTTAACTTTTTGCCATGATGAAAATTGACCATTGTTTATTCCAGCTCTTTATTTCCTGTCTCCTAGACAGTTTTGGATCTATAACAATAATTTGCCTTTTGTGCCACAATTAGCTAGCCATGTCCAGTCACCATTCAAACTTTTATAACTGCATGCAATAAGACTGCAACAGTTGGCATTACCTCTTTATCAGAGAAGGTCCTCATCACCTCCCAGAGGCTCTTATTCACATCCACCAAAAGCTTATCCTGGACACCTGCATACAACTTTAAACTGAAATATGAAAAAAGGTCAGAGAAAGGTCTTGTTGTAGCCATGTAAGACACCACATATGTAAGATAGCACATATGATGTCATAATTCAATTTATTTCCATATCTGAACTGGCTGGTGCAGTGCAATGACTTATTTGGCGTCTAAGATTGGGGGATGGATAAGGTCAAGGTAATTTAGGATGAACTCCTGGCCCCCCCTGAAGTCAATGGAGTTTTGCCTTTGACTTCAGCGGGGCCAAGAGTTCATCCATAATGTTTACAGGATAAGCAAGGTGCCCAGAAGTGATTCACATTATATCAGAACCTACCCCAATTAACAGGATGAGCCTACTGTTTTATTCACAACTTGGAGATTTTATTGGATATCCATGTAAAAATTTGCCAAGAGTGATTTTTTTTTTTTTTAATCCTCGGCCTGGGGCATAAAGGCTGTACCATTTTTTTTATATGGACCACGCTATGGTTATCAAGACTTTTGTCACCTTGAAGCTGGATTATTGCAATGAAATCTAGAAGCTGAATTTGAAAGTTGCAGCTTGCTTTCATGCTGAAAGCACATTAAATATCTGCTGCTCCGATATCTCCATTGGTTACTAGTTGTGTTCCAGGTGAAGTTTAAGGTGGTGTTTTTGAGGTATAAATTCCCAAGCAGCTTTTTCCTTGATTACTTGAGAGACTGCCTCTCCCTGTGCGATACTGTCTTAGCTTTACTGCTGTGGATAATCTAACAATCCATTAGTTTAAACAAGAGGCAACCTGGAATTTATTTTCATCTCAAATCTGCACAGGCCCAGATTTAGTAACCCACAGAATATGATGCAAAGCTCATGTTTTCCCCAGCTGTCTTTTTTGTTTGTTGTTTGTTTGTTTGTTGAGGGAAGGCTGAGCATGCAGGGCAGAGTTATTAAGGGAACAAAAGAGGAGGAAATGGAATTGGTGTTATGGTTGTTAAGTTTTTAGGAGAGCTTTTACATTCCATTTCCTATGTTTAGTTTTAGCAGTTTAACTGCAGCGTGACTAAAGAATCAGATACACCTCCACCCCGATAGAACGTGGTCCTCAGGAGACAAAAAATCTCACCGTTATAGGTGAGACCGCGTTATATCAAACTTGCTTTGGCCCCTCGTTCCTTGGTCCCTGACCGCCCCCTCCAGAGATCCTCATCCCTAATCACCCCCAGAATCCCACCCCCTATCCAACCTCCTGTCCCCTGACTGCTCCGACCCCTATCTCCCGCTCCCCCCCCGCCCCAACAGGCACTCACTGGCAGCGGTGGGAAGCGGAGCAGACCAGCCCCAGCTCGCTCCACTCCGCCAGCTCTCAGCCACAGCACTCTGTTTCCTGCCGCAGGTAAGTATGAGAGGCGTCCTTTCCCCAACCTCCCCGCACTCACCAGTGGTGGGAAGCGGAGCAGCCCAGCCCCAGCTAGCTCCACTCCGCCAGCTCCCAGCGGTGGCGCTCCACTTCCTACCGGGCAGGTGAGTGCAGGACCTTTCCCCAGCCGCCCCACAGCGACACAGCTGGGGCTGGGACAAGGAAAGCGGAGAAGGCTGGGGCCGCGTTGCTCCACTTCCTGCTGCAGGTTTGTGTGGAGAGGTTGGGGAAAAGACGCCCCCCACACTCACCTGCGGTGGGAAGTGGAGCACTGCAGCTGGGACCTGGCAGAGTGGAGCAGGCCAGGGCCGGGCTGCTCCGCTTCCGCCACTGCTGGTGAGTGCCGGGGGGATCCCTTCCCCCAAGCTCCCTCTCCTGAGGGACGTGGCTGGGGCCAGGGTGAGGGAAGCAGAGTGGGCTGCTCCCAGCCCCCTGCTAATCCCCTGGGTCTCCAAAAGTGCCCTCCCATAGCTCCTGCCCCCAGACCCTGGGTGGGGAGGAGCCCCTGACCGCCCCCGAGACCATCTGCCCCTTATTGAACCCCTCGGACCCGGCCTGGCCTGTCAGAGCTTTACCACCTTATATGCGAACCCGTCTTATATCAGGGTAGAGGTGTACTAGAATCAATCATGAACAAGAAAACTCAAGACTCTGGGATATCGTACTGTCTGTATTTTAACTTGATAAATTCTGAAGAATTAGAACAGATAATGGCAGATTGTAATCCATCATGCTCTTTCTTCTGTTTGCTATCTTTTATTGGCTTTGATAAAAGTGTCCAAAAATGTTTACTTTTGCTAACATTAAGTTACATTTACAGGTCTGATGAGATAAAGAACAAATTAAATCACTGTTGGCAGATTTGTCTCTACTCAACTCCAGACCCACAAGTCCTACCAAGACTTTCCCACATTCAGCTTTAATACATATGTTTAAATTATTACTTGTTTAAAATTAATCAGGCTTACTATTGTCTTGAACTTTTTTCCACCTGTCCAGTGGAAAATAATGGAATTACTCCCTTCAGATCATCCTGCATGCAGTCAAATCTAAGATGATGGGTTAAACAAACAAAAAACTAATATTCCTTGTGAATGACAAAAAACAAGCCCTCTCTTACTCTTCTATCATCTGAGAAAGAACCTGGCAATCTTCTTCATAAATCTGCAGCTTGGGGCGATAAACGTACTGGCTGAAAATCAGATCTTCTGGAGTAGGAGCCGTGTTCACTGCATACTAGAGAGGGAAAGAGGAATGAAACTGAAAAATCCAAAAGAGTGCATTTCAGAAACATCAACTTCAAGTCAAATCCACATCCAGAAATTAGTACCAGGATTGAGAGTTATTTAGCAGAAATTTTATTGCAGAGAAAGTTCCTATGGGGGGCAGCATGGCCTAGTGGAAAGGGCAGAGCACTAGAGTTAGAAGTGCTGAGTTCTATTCCATCCTGTACCACATTTACTACGCATCTGAAGGTAAGACACATCACTTCTTTACCTTGAATATACTCACCTTTGTGAAGCACTTTGAGATCAAGGGATGAAGCATGCTATATGAGTGCCAAGTATTATTTTTATTCTTAAAGGTCAGCCCTAGAGTATCTGTACACAGGTTACAGTTCAGGAAAATTGCTATAGTAAACCATGTAGGATACAATTTTCAAAAGCACTCATGTGACTTAGAAGACCAAGTCCAATTGACTTTCAATCAGACAGACTCCTAAGTGCTTAAGTCACTGGATGCTTTTGAAAATGTTATTCATAGACAAGAATTTATGTAAGCTGTTCTAACTTGAAGCAAGGATGGACGAAGGAAGCTTCTGGTTTTGTTGACTGTTCATTCACTAGTGAAATGGCTAGAGTCCTGCAAATCTGTGTATATTCGCTTTATATCAGGAGATATCCGCAGACCATTTTTGCGGATCATGGATCGGATTTGGATACAAATTTTGTATCTGAGCAGAGCTCTAAATATAGGATCTCAAAGGCAGGGAAGTAACTGTCTTCAGCTCATAGGCTATGAGGCTACTTCCACACTTTCCAGATCTTATATTCCCTCTCCCCACATGTACAGAAAAAAGGGAGGTGATAGATCAAGACAGGTAGCAAAATCCCCCATCTCCTATCACCACAGTTTGAGCAGCCAAGCAATTTAGGAAACCTCTCCCGACTTCATTGTCATATCAAGTCAATTGGAGGGGGAGGCAGCTACTTCTGCAAAGTAAATCAGGAAGCTATATTGACTTACTTTGCAGAAGCAGCTGCTTCCCTCTCCAACTGACCTGATACAGCACAAATTAAGCACTGGCTGGGCAGCCAAAGAGCCACTTCACCCCCCTCCTGTGCTCCTAACCCCCTGCACCAACCTCCTACACCCCTAAGCCTGCACTCCCCTCATTGCTCCTATTCCCTGTACTGTGCCCCCTTCACCCCTAACCCTTGCACCCCCTCCTGTGCCCATTTGGGGAAACTGATCTGGAGTTACGGACCACCTGCTATCATTGCTCCTCTCCCCTACTCACAGCCCTCTAATGGGCTGTGGAGGATGACCTACCAAAACATTGGCTGGGCAGCTGGAGAGCATCTTCACCCCCCTCCTATGCCCATCACCCCTGCACCACCCTCCTGTGCCCATGTGGGGAAACTGGCCTGGCATCACAGCATGCCTGTTGTTGCTCCTCACTCCCCTGCTCACAGCCCGCTTAGGAGGATGACCTGCTGAGCCCCAGAAAAAGTGAAGCACTGTAGCCCTGAGATAGTATTATCCTTGCATGGTTCCACAAGGAGAACAGTGGCTGGTGGAAAGAAACTGGGACTGATGTGAGGACTTAATAAAACTGGGACTGGGACTAAGTGTGAGGACTTAATAAATCACAAGCTAAATAGGCAGCAGACTTTTATTTTACAGTTCAGTTTGTCATTTTGACTTGAAACTTTATTATTTTTAATGTAAAAGGCTATTTGTTCTCATGTCTGTTCTATAATGAGATTGATGTTTAAAATAGCAACAGTAGTGTGTAAATTTATTAAGCCATACAGATTTTTTATCCAGTACACACGCATGCACACAGACACAGATGCTCCTCCTGAGCGGCACTGTGAATAGTGTGCTGCTGCAGGTGCAGTGTGGATACAGGTAAAAGCTGGACTGTGGATCGTGGGTCAGATACAAGTTGATTCTTGTGGATGCAGATCCACATTTTTGTATCCACGCAGGGCTCTAAAAATAGCTATGTTAGTTTGTAGGCCCACAAAACTCACTATTTAGAGAGAGTATTAGCCATTAAGGGACTTAACATCCATGAATTTATCTAGTTCTCTTTTAAACCCTGTTATAGTCCTAACCTTCACAACCTCCTCAGGCAAGGAGTTCCACAAGTTGACTGTGTGCTGTGTGAAGAACTTCCTTTTATTTGTTTTAAACCTGCTGCCCATTAATTTCATTTGGTGACCCCTA
>NC_133772.1:91985682-92185788 GCF_003597395.2 Chelonoidis abingdonii
GTCCATGCAGCTTGCAGGGATTTCACTCTAGTCACTGTACCTTTTAATTTCTGTTTAACTAACCCCCTCATTTTTGCATAGTTCCCCTTTCTGGAGTTAAATGCCACAGTGTTGGGCTGTTGAGGTGTTCTTCCCACCACAGAAATGTTAAAAGTTATTGTATTATGGTCACTATTTCTATGGGGTCATGTTTAGTTATGTCTTGGACCAGATCCTGCGCTCCACTCAGGACTAAATCAAGAATTGCCTCTCCCCTTGTGAGTTCCTGTACCAGCTGCTCCAAGAAGCAGTCATTTAAAGTATCAAGAAATGTCTCTGCATTTCGTCCTGAGGTGACATGTTCCCAGTCAATATTGGGATAATTGAAATCCCCCACTATTATTGAGTTCTTTATTTTGATGGCCTCTCAAATCTCCCTTAGCATTTCATTGTCACTATCACTGTCCTGGTCAGGTGGTCGATAATAGATCCCTACTATTATATTCTTATTAGAGCATGGAATTACTGTCCATAGAGATTCTATGGAACATATGGATCCACTTAAGACTTTTACTTCATTTGATTCTACATTTTCTTTCACATATAGTGCCACCCGTCCACGACCTGTTCTGTCCTTCTGATATATTTTATACTCTGGAATGATTGTGTACCATTGATTGTCGTCACTCTACCAGGGTTCTGCAAGAGCATTGACACACCATTCCCTAGCAGCACGGGTACAACATTTCAGGTACCCAGAGCAGCTGGTGGAGAGGTAAATCACTGCGGGGTTGGGGACACCCCAGCCAGTGGCTCCTATTCTGAGCAGGGATCAGCTGCTAGTCTTGGCTGGGCTGGAGGCAGGAAATGTTGGGACTTCCCTTTCCCCTGCAAGGAGTGGCTGGGGCTGTGTCAGACCCACCCCTAGAAACCTCCCCCAGCTGCAGGAAGCTCAGTATCCTCCCCTGCTTCCTGCCCCCATCACTCCTCAGCTTACGGGGTGCTGCTCTCGCATTCACCCAATCCCTGTGCATCCAGACCGCCCATACCCAGATATCCCTGCTAAGCCTCACCCAATACCTCCAGAACCCTTCCCTACTGTACCTCAACCCCTGCACCCAGACCCTCTGCCTCTGGACCCTCACCCCTGCACCCAGACCACCCCCCACTGAGATCCTTGCATTCAAACCCCCAACCTGATGCCCCACCCCCTGCACCACCCTGAGCCCCCACATCCAGACCCCCATGAGACTGACCCCCAACTAGCTGCACCCAGACCCTCACCCCACCAAGCCCCACTCCCACAGCACCCAAATGCCTCTCCTGAGACTCCCACATCCAGACCACTCCGTTGAGTCCCAACAACCTTCACCCGGAAGCCCCTGTAGAGTTCCATTGCCTTTGCACCTGGAACAAGCCACTGTGCATCCAGATCTCCCCACACCTAGACCCCCCCAACTGAGCTGCCTGTACCCAGACTGTCCCACACAGAGTCTTCTCACCCCACATGTGGATCCCCCCCACATTGAGCCCCTCCACACTTAGATCCTGCCTTGTTGAGCCTACTTGCCCCACACCAGGGGCAGAGGGGCATGGCCCCAGGGTGTTTCTGGGGCAGATTCAGGTCTTGTGCTATGTCAGGGTTGGGTGCAGCCTCACTGCTGAGTCCGTGTCCTGGGGGTGGAGAGGCAGCAGGGTGACCTTCCACCTTTGTGCAGCCAGTGGCCTGTGCTCCCCACACCGCTGTGCTGAAGCCTCTGCATTTATTTATTGACAGATAAAACTTGCAGAATTTTAAAATATTGTGTGTCTAATTTTTAATTTTTTGGTGCAGAATGCCCTCAAGACATTAAAATACAATAAAATATCCTGCCAAAGCTACTCCTAAACTAGTCAGAGATTGCTGTTGTAAGAAGCTAAATGTTCCCACTTTCCAGGAGTGCTGTGGCATTATCTCTGGCACAACGAGCAGTTCCTACTGGCACAAGGAAGAGATCAGAAACAGAAATTGGACTAGACCAGCCCCAATGTAACCATTGTCATTTTACCAAATAAAAGCTGCACTCCAGAATATATTTACAAAACCAGTTTCAAAGCAGAGTACAGGATACGGGAGTAGATCAATGCACACAAAAGAACTGCTAGTGCATGTCAGAAGTGCCCACACAGATACTTAGCGCGCAGGCTAGTGGGGGTAGATTCACACCCTGGCATGCCACAAACTAAGTATTCATGTAGGTAAGCCCTTAGTGTGTAATAATTCTGAGGTGACCTGATCTACAGGGCTGGAAAATAAACTGTCCATATTTATACAGAAGTAAACTGGGGAAAAGGGCGGTTAGTCTGTGGCCCTGATAACAAAGATCTTTACAATTCAACTTCTTTAGCTGTCTTTAGTCAGATTCTATAAAATAATTGAAATAAAGACCGAGAAACACATTTTAAGTGGCAGTGATAAGTATGCGTTTGAGAGGTTAGATACTCACATTGGCTGGAAGATGACTCTGCCGGGGCTTCTGAATTAGAATATGGACCTGGAGAAGCGTAAAAAACTCCCCTACTGTGATAACACCATCCTGAAATTTCTACAGAGAAAATAAAGTGCTAATTAGAGTATGCTCATTAGCTGGGGTGCATCCAAAAGAGTATCCAAAGAGAAGACAGCAACATGTTTCTTACTAGGAAAAAAATTAAAAGCCTTTTAGATATCTACATACCTCAAATAAATTCTGTTCGCAAATACTGTCCATGAGAAGCTGAGATTCCATCTGACTGCTTCGCTGCACTAGAGAGAGAGGAGACTGCTGTGGTTCAAAAATAAAACTAGATGAAGTCATGACTGTAGGTCCATACCAGTTCAGATTACCAGAACAATTTTCATATAATTCAGAGTTTGACCTTCAAACCATATGAACAATGCTTTTTCTGCCTAAAAAATATGCATATGCAGAGCTTGTCTACACGTACAGTACAACAGCAATGCAGATGCACTGCTGTAGGGCTTAGTGCAGACACTATCTACGCCAAAGGCAGAGCTTGTCCCATCGACATAGGTACCCCACTTCCCTGAGAGGCAGTAGTTATGTTGACAGGAGAAGCCCTCCCGTCAACATAGTGCTGTCTACACTGGGAGTTACAGGCTGGTATAACTATGTCGCTCAGGGCTATGGATTTTCCACACCCCTCAGGAATGTAGTTATACTGACGTAAGTTTATAATGTAGACCAGGGCTTAGCAGCAAAAGAAATACTGTTGGGGAAATTTGAGGTAATAGGAAAGTTCATTAGTAGTTAATGATATGAAGTTTCTAATGTTTATGTTTTAGAATATATCCTAATACTATTTGAATATTATTCACATGACTTATTAGGCTGGTGGTGAAAAGGGTTATGGGATCAGAGTTAAGTTGCTTATGAATCTTCACTCCAACATTCTCAAATTTCAAGGATGTTTTTGTTTTTAAGTTACATTTTAATTGGATTTTCTGTTCAAAGTATATTTCCAACTTTCAAATCTTCTTTGGCTGAATAATCAAATGAAAGAAACTTATCTATATTTTCTTCAGTTCTCTCTAGTACATGTTCCCCTTGTGTCATCTCAATTGATCCATGACACATGAGCCTCTCTATTATGAATATAACCACCATTTCTGGTGAGGACAGAGAAAAATTATTGTAGGCCTTCCTTCAACTAGTAACAAGAGTCTGCTTTTTCTAAATCACTTCTTAGGAAAAATGCCATTACAATTTGTACTCATTCACAGAGTCAAAGAGCAATTTTAACTGAAAAAGATTAATACATATTACCATACAGAGATAACATGACATGCAGCATTCCCAGAGAAAATAAATGCTGGTAAGAGACCCTTATCTACTAAGTTGATTAAAACCCAAATAAGTTAACAGTTTTAGGTGAATACTGCCAAGAGAGTCTTACTACTAAGATCTATGTCAGCTTTAAGAGAATCCAGACAGCTGCTGTTGCTAGAGTTGGTCCTCTCCAGGCTTTTAGCTGATAGACTTGGAGGATTTTCACTCTCTTGAGTTTCTGCTTGGGTATGAGACAAAATGATGCTGGAGGTAGCCTGAAATCAAACAGTGTTAAGAAAACAGATATTTATTTGGACACTTGCTATATAACAGCTACGTTGTGACTTTCCATAGCAAATCATGTTTAGCGTCTGCATATTATAAGAAGGGCCCTACCAACTTCATGGTTCATTTTAGTCAATTTCAGCCATATGATTTTAAAAATCATAAATTTCCTGATTTCAGCTATTTAAATCTGAAATTTCACGGTGTTGGAAATATAGGCGTCTTAACCTAAAAAGGAGTTGGGGGGGGTCCACAAGTTTAATGTAGGGGGGTTGCGATACTGCTACCCTTACTTATATGCTGCTGCTGGTGGCAGTACTGCCTTCAGAGCTGGGCAGCTGTAGAGCAGTGGCTGCTGGCAGGGTGCCCAAGGCTGAAGGCAGATCTGCCGCCAGCAGGCAGTGCAGAAGTAAAGATGGCATGGTATGGTGTTGCCATTCTTACTTCTGTGCTGCTGCTGCAGGGCGCTGCCTTCAGAGGTGGGCACTCGGCCAACAGCTGCCAGTCTCTAGCTGCCCAGCTCTGAAGGCAGAACAGAAGTAAGATTGGCAATAATGTGACACCTCCTATCTTCAAAAAAATAACCTTGTGACCCCCTGCAACTCCCTTTTGGGTCAGGACCCCCAATTTGAGAATCATTGGTCTCCACCATGAAATAAGTATAGTATAGGGTAAAAGCACACAAAAGACCAAATTTCACAGTCCGTGATGCATTTTTCATGGCCGTGAATTTGGTAGGGTCCTATTTATATGTACTAAATAGTAAGGCATCCCACCATAAGGCCATACCAGCCACCTGTCTAACTCCCAGTTCTTCTGGCAGCTGGGGCTGCAGTCACCTTTCCAACTTTTGGACATTCTCACCACTCTTTGTGAAGTAAAAGCCCAGTTCAGTCCCACTCCAGAACATCACTCTTCCAAGGACAACCAGTCAGTTGCACCTTGTTTTGTATGCGGTTGGTAATGTTAACTATTTTGTTCTTTGTCTGCTCTGTTTCATGCCCCCCACCTGCTCTCATTATAGAAATAGTCTAAGGAATTAAAAAACATAATTTTAGAAAAGAGCCAGGCAAAGTTATAAAAATAAAAGTAGGCACAGGAATTACAAATAAAGAAACAGAAAAAGCTAAGAGATTAACTAAAGCCAAAGAAAGGCATGACTTACAACCAGTCTATATAACCACATGACCTCATTACTGTTATCCTTGTTCTCCCTATCCCTTCTTCCTGCTGTTTGTCCCTCACTTGTTGAGCCTTATCTCAGATAAAGCTATTCAGGGCAAGGACAATGACTTATTCCTTGTTTACATTCAAAGTTGCATTGTAGTTTAACTCAAGGTATGATTTTAAACCAATTTAATTAAATCTGTGTAAAATCCTGTATGGAAACGGCAAATTCAATTTAAGCCACGATAAGGAATCAGTTTAAGCTAAATCTCTATTACACACAAAGAACTAAGAACATTATTAAGGTTGCAAATTCAAGCACTGAAAAATGCTATAATTAAGGTTGCCTGTGCATTTGGCAGGAATGAAGTTAAATATTCTGCTGGAGAACAGGTCATAATTCTAAGTATCAACAGCATCCTGCTCCATCTTTCTTACTAGAAACACAAATGTTGCTAAGTTTGGGTCTGTAGGGAAAAGTTAACGAAGCAATGTGACTCTGCCAAATGGTTTGATGACTATAAACACATACCAAAGAAAGAATTAGCATGAAACTATTAAGGGTGGGTGCTTTAAAACTGGCATGAAAATCAGTACTCTCTCTGTTATCCCAAATTCCTCTCACTTCAGTAGGGAGTTCCACACATCAATTTATTTTGTGGCTAAGGCAAAAGACAGGAAAGACAGTGGGGAAAGGCAGAGAACCATAAACATTAATGAACTAGTAACTGAGAGAAAACCAAGAGTAAAGACTACACTAAAACTTTTTAATTCACACTCCTATAATTTAGGCAGAATGAAACCAAAGCCCTGGGATAATTGACCACATTCTGATTACTGAGTGATTAGGCTCACCTGCTGTTCTTTTGTGGTATCGTCATCCCAGCTCTCAGCCCTCTTGATCTTCTTTCCTTTCTGGAGTTCCTCTTCCTCTTGTTCCCAAGCTCTCTTCTGGTTGCTGAAAGTTTCTTGCTCCTCTAATGGATAGTTTTTATTGTGAAAGATCTCTTTTTTGTTCATCTCATTACAGGTTCCATCAAGGGGCTCATAACTTACAAACTCAACTGAATCCATTTCCTCTGGGCACGTGGGAAGCAATTCCTCATCTATATACTGAGAAGGGCTCAAGTTCTGCCTTCCAATGGGACTGATGTCAGAGGTTTTGCTGGTGACTAAATTTATTTGTGGAACCTGAGCTTCTACTCTGCCCACTGATTTGGCATTGAGGTCTTCTACACTTGGAACACTGGAATTCCTTTTGTTTGGCAATTTAGGCGGGAAGATACCTAGGGGTAGCTTTCTCATTTGACATTTATCTGTAGGTATTCTGTCTAACAGAGCATCTCCAGTTTCAAAATATATATTTTCCAGTTCTTTGAAATAAAATGCTTTATTAGACTCCTTTTCAACATCTTTTCCTAAACTCAAAGGATCTTCTGGCTGTGTTGCCAATTTGGGAAAAGTTTCAGCAAGATTAGACACAGTAACAGTTTGAGAGACTGGGACAACTTCAGACTTCCTTCTACAATTTTTTAGCCTTGAACAAATATTAACAATACCTGATAATTTAGACACAAGGCTGGGATCTATTTGTTCTGCAGGAATGTCATTGACTTGGGAGAACGGCTTAGTCTGTTCAGAGTCTTTTTGGGAATTTGTTGTAAGTTCTTCCCATTCAGCAGACACTCCTTCATTTTCCTTAGTCTCTTTGTAATAAAGTATAACAGAGTCTGGTCCATCAAGGTCTAACTCTGTGGGTCTGTTTTCATGGCCAGATGAAGTCAACTTCCCTGGATCATCTTTCAAGTCTATACTTCCAGTATCCAACACATTAACTGCACCCCTGTTCAAACTATCAGTGATCTCCTTAGATAAGTGAAACTGCTGGACTGGAAGTTGAACCTGGGACACATCATTACAATTTTCTTCATCACAATCCAGGAGGTTATTCTCAGCAACTTTTCTTTCACTTTCAGTCTTGTAAGTCGGGGATTCTATTTGGTTCTCTGGAAGCTTGAAAGACACTCTCTTTGATTTAGGTTTTACTTGTTTTCTCAGATCCTGGCAGTATACAGAACTTGGGTTGCCCTTGGGAAGGTTAACAACATTCTGTGGTTCCTGAACAATATCCAAAGTGACTTCAGGAAGTGACAGAGTAAGAGGACCAATGGACTTTTCCATGGCAACATTGTGGATATTCAGTGTATCTGCATCTTTCTTTTTATAGGGAAATACTAAAACTGATAAAGTAGAGAAATCCGATCCATGTTTATCCCTAAAATCTGAGTGGCATCCATTACCCAAATCTTCTGCATGCGTAAAATGCATTTTCTCTCCACAGATAGGGGCCGATGTTCTACATAAATTCTGCTGGTGGTGGGTTTTACTTGACACTTCTTGATTTTCAGATCCTTTAAGATTATTATTATTAATAGCAACAGTGTGAGATGCAGTGATATCCATCTTATCCTGGTTACATGTAAACACAATGGTTTCATTAATAGGAAGTACAGGACCAATGCGAGTGGTCTGCCCACCCTGTACGGCAATTTTATCATCTAAGGACACTGTATGGATTTTAGTAGTCTCCATGTCATCACCCATTGCAAACACAACTGTTTTGCTATTTGAAGAAGCTTCCTGTCCAACCCACTTATCCGGTTTTAATCTATCCACATGCACGACTCTTTCCATAATTTTATCAATAGTGTGAGATTCAGTTATTTCCATATCATCCTGATTAAATACAAACACCATTTTATCTCCAGGAACTACAGACTGGGTTTGAGGTGCACTCTCACCTTGTGGGGCAATTTCACGATTTATTGGTGCTGTATGGCTCTTTGTGATCTCCATGTCATTCTCATCACTCAGTGAAAACACAACAGTCTTTTCACTGGTTAGGCCAATCAAACTTTTCCTTCCAGTGCCTTTACCTAGTTCTGGCACAGTCTGGGATGCAGCCTCTTCCATAGGTTTATCAATTACAACAGTGTTGGGTCTAGTTATTTCCATGTCATCACTGTATGTAAATACAACAGTTTTATCTGCAGAGATTAAGGGTATTACATTACCTGAACTCTTGCCTTGTAGGTAAATTTTATCGTCTGTTGCCATGGTGTGGCTTTTGGTCAGCTCCATGTCATTCTCATCACCCAGTGAAAACACAACAGTCTTTTCACTGGTTGATTCAATCAGACTTTTCCTTCCAGTCCCTTTTCCTAGTTCTGGCACAGACTGGGATGCAGCCTCTTCCATAGGTTTATCAATAACAACAGTGTTGGGTCTAGTTATTTCCATGTCATCATTGTATGTAAATACAACAGTTTTATCTGCAGGGATTAAGGGTATTACATTACTTGACCTCTTGCCTTCTAAGTAAATTTTACTGTCTGTTGCCATGGTGTGACTTTTAGTCATCTCCATATCATCATCCACTGAAAATATGACAGTCTTCTCATTTGAAAGTGACAATGGCTTTAAGGGGCATTGGTCACATCCTTGTTTCTGCAGACTATCTGCAGCTATAATGGTAGGGCATGAGCTTAAGTCCTTTTTCTTTGGAAATAAAGTATCTTTTCTTTCCGTTAAAACTGTATCAGGAACATTTACTACACAGCTACCAGTCAAATCCATATTTTCCTCAGAGAAAAAAACAACTGACTTTTCCAAAAGAGACACCATCTGTGGATTTTTAGTATCTGGCATCGATGTTCTGGCTGTTTTAGTGAAGTCCTGTTTTGAAGAAAGTGAAGATGCTTCACTAGTTGAAGAAAGTCTCCCAGAATTTGCACTATTTAACAGTACCTTGTTTAATGCTACCATAGTATGGCTTTGCTGTTCCAATTTGGAATTTTTTGAGTCAGTGTGTATTCCCGCTGTCTTCCCAAAATGCACATTTCCTTTAATATCAGAGGGAATGGCTTTATCACCGGAAGTGAAAGAAAATCTTGGAGCAGCAAGGGCTGGAATTTGGTTATTTCCAGGAGTGTCATTCTTTTGATTTGAGTTCATTCTGAGACTCCCACATTCTATTGCTGCAGTCTGACTTCTAGTAATATCTATATCAGAATCACCAGAAAATAAGAGGGTCTTATTTTGTAGTTGTTTTGGTTTAGATATTACACTGTTCTGAATACGTGTACTCTCATATTCTTGTGCTACTAGAATAGGAGCAAAGTCAAGAGCAGCAGTATGATTTCTGGTTATATCCATACTTTGATCATCTGGAAAAACAACAGTTTTGTCATTAGTATAGGCAAGTGAAGGGTTGACTAGACTTTTCCTCAATTGTTGAGGTATTTCACAGTTTTGCCTTTGCAAAGGTTTCAGCACACAGTTGTTGGTGGCAATGGTGTTGCTTTTAAGGACTTCCCTCTCTTGCTCTTGTGATGAAAAAATAATGGTTTTGAGATTGGGATGGCTTCTTTTAATATCTATGTGATCACTCATTCCTGAAAGAGGATTTTCCTTGTCAAGGTTTAGAAGACTTACAGCTTCATTCACTTCTTTGTTCCAGTTCTCTCCTGGAACAGTTTTAGGCTGCATTTGTTGTTGGCTTATAGTTATTCCAGTGTTTTGATTGTCAATGACTACAGCATGACATTTAGTTATTTCCATTTCTTCCTGCTCATTTAAATTAGAAGAGCTAGATTTGTTAGCAAAACTTTGAGGTTTGAATTTCACAGAGGTGGACATACCACCAGAGACAGGAGGAAGTTGACTTGCAATGCCCTTTTCAACATAACTTCTAGTCAAGTCCATATCTTCCCCTGAGAAGACTATTGTTTTGTCACTTGGCCCTGAAACAAGCAGAGGGGTCACTGTGCTGTGTTGAAATCTGCTCTTAGAAGTCCAAGAACCAGGATTTGTATTTGAATCTAGCCCCAGAGTCTCAGAAGCAGCTCTGCGATTTTGGATCCCTTTTTCACTTCCATTATCTGGCACAGAAGATATTGTGTGTGCATTCATTTTATATTCCCTGGGAACTTGATTATCTGAAGTTAGACATTTTGTAATGTCCATGTTGTCATCTCTTGAAACTGTTTTTTCCATTAGCAAAGAGATGGCATTTCCTGGTTTTTGAAAAGCTTCATAACAAGACTTGCCAGTTGCCTTGGAAGTTTCATTACAGTTTACAACCGTACAATTCCCAGTAACTTCCATATCATTACAGCTGGAAAAGAAAATGGTTTTATCACCATGGAAGACGGGCTCAAAAGAAACACATCCAGGAACCACAGTCCTTGTTCTGCAACCTTGATTGGAGGTCTGTGATGCTTTGTGACTGTCTATCAAGATAGTATGGCTTTGAGTAATACCCTCCTCATCTTCTACACTTACAGTTTTCTTTTCAACATGCCTTTGGGGGTCCTGTGGAACAATCATTTGATTGTTTGATGTTCTCTTTAATCTAGAATGGTCAGACACAAAACTAGATGATAAATCCATTCTGATGGTCTGACTGTATTTCTCAACGTTGAATGTGTTATTTTTGGAGAGGGACATTTTTACAGTTTGGCTGGCAGTCAAATCCATATCTCCACAAGCCACAGTTACATCACCACATTCTAATTGCTCTGATAAGGCTTCAGAAGTATTGGAGAACATGGTATTAATGTCAGATACATGACACTTCGTAATATCCATTCCATCATCTTGTCCTCTGAAGAGTCTAGTCACATTGCCAGTGTTCTCTTGTGCATGGGAATATACACACTCCACTGGAGGAAATGCATTACTTTCTGGAAGTTGTGAAGAGACAAAAAATAGGTTCTCCTTGTCAGGTCCTTCAAGAGTGGGGCTGGCAAACATTTCACTTGACTTCAGGCTTGTCAGAAATTCGCTGAAATCTATTTTCTTTACTGGGTCAAAGTCTGGCTTCTGTTGAAGAGACGGACATGCATAATTTGCCTCTGTAGGATCACAGAAAAAACGAAATTCCTTGTTCATTTCTGGCCCTTCATTTTTAGATGTTAACCCAGCTAAAAACGATTTGATGTCTATTTTCCTAGGTTTGTCAATTTCTTCATTGCTTTTAAGGTTACGTGTGATCACTGCAGTGTGACTAGCTGTCATATCCATTTCGTTTTCATCCAAAAAGATAAGTGTTCTGTCATTTCTATTCATTTGATTGTTGTCTGTATC
Source organism: Chelonoidis abingdonii (assembly GCF_003597395.2). NCBI lineage: Eukaryota > Metazoa > Chordata > Testudines > Testudinidae > Chelonoidis > Chelonoidis abingdonii. The sequence goes on from NC_133772.1 coordinate 91,997,070, forward strand.
ATGCCACTAATGAAGAATAGGAAATGAAAGTTACTGACATTTACAAGAAGTGCTAAATCAATTATTCTGGTTAATACAAGGCTCAATTAATGTAGCATAAAGGCCAGTTTTATTTATTTATTTAAAAATACACTTGTATTTGACCTTCTGGGTGAGCAGTAAGTACAGACACAGCTGTAGCTAAAAATGAAGGCTTACACACCTTCAAGGAAAGGGACAGAACTCCATTATTACAGCATAATGCTATGTAACATTTTAGAGTAAGAGTTTACTTCAGAATTTTACAGTGAAATATAAATTTCTGATATGTTGGATCTATCTTGCTTAGATTATAGCTGGATCACTGATCCTTATTCATAAAGTTGGGTCAGTTATGGATCAAAAATCTTCCATTTTTCTTTCCAGTCATACGTTGTGGCCTAATCCTTTCTTCCTCGCTGCAAACAAAAGTCCTGCCTTGTTGCTGGCATATGTATGCTCATATCAGCAATGGGGTCTGGAAGTTATACAACTCTTTTTCCCACAACCAAGAAGATAATGAAGAAAAGATTTAGACAACCAAACACAGTGAAAGAAAACTGACCAATAATGATCCACAATTGACCAGGGTCCTCGTATTTTATAAAGTGTAGATCAAGGAAAAATATTCTATACACACTTTATTTAAAGTACAATTCTTTTATGCAATGTAAGCAATAAGCAGTATGCTAGAAGAAGCATAATCTGTTTGGGTTTTTCTAAAACAATCAGGAGCCTAGGGTTTAACTTGACCAGTTTAGCATGTGTTAAAGTATACACTGCCTCATCTACACTAGACTTTAGAACATTTTAGTTAGCTTATACTAGATAACACAAAATTAAACCCTAGTCTAGAAGAAGTTAAATGGCATTGCAACAGCAGCAAGTATCTTGGCAAATGCCTGCCTGGAAAAAAAAGAAGCAAGAGCATGTTTCACAACACTGGATTACATCTTCCCAGGATGCATGAGTGAAGCGTAACACACAAGCTCACTGATTTACCTGACCATGATTACAATAAGATTAGCTGCAAGGTTGGGGTTTTCACTGCCTGAGTCAGTAGGGAAAACTACAGAGACATGCTCAAACACCAACTGTTTACTATCTTTCTGGAACAATGCAGTGGCCATAGGGATTATGGGTTAATGTATCTATTCTTGCCTCCATCTTCAAAAGAAGATCACTAGATGAGAGAAGCATGGGTGAGCTCTCCTAGCTATGAAAAGGCAGTTGGCACAAAAGTCTCTTCTGCATACCTGAGCTCACAACTTCCTACACAAATGAATGCAATAGATTTTGGACCCAAATATTCTCAGCATGAAAGAGTGAAAGTCTTCACATACCTCCGTCTGCTGCACAGGTGTCTGAATTGGGGCATGAAGCAAAGTGTCCATCCCTTTTAAGAGAAAAAAGTATTGCATCCATTGAGTTTGGGATCATAGGAAATGGAGATCTGTGAACTTACTCTACATATATCAGTAACTGAGTGTGGACTGAACAAAAATACAGCCAACTAAGACAAATATACCCTGAAATAAGTTTTCATCAATTTCTTGTGAGGAAGTAGCTGAGGTCCTACAGCAGGATGCTTGCCAAGCAGTTTATGGGGCAAAAACCCCAGTTACACAACAGTTCTCTTCATTAACAGACAGACTGTTCCAGGACTGCTCACATCCTTTTTCACAATAAGCAATTTTGGCCAAAAGTAACTTGTTAATAAAGAAATCTACTTTCAAACTTACCAGTAATCTCGCACTGAACAGTTTCAGGCCCTTCATTTCTAAAAAAAATAGTTTTACATAAACAGTTTACTAAAAGATTTCAAAACACAGGGATCTTATTTCAGTAGTATAACAAGAAGTGAGCATTAGGCATGGAACAGCATTCAGGTATGGAACAGCAGGTAACAGATGCTATGAGTAGATTTGTAACATACAAAGTTACAGTCCAATAAGGTTGAAGAAAGCCCTTAACCCAAGGAATTATTGCAACATTACATGTAAAGATGATACTGCCCATCCCAAATATTTTGCGTACGGGTGAATTATTACTTGCCACTGAGAAAGAGAGAAGGGCTGAAATTAATTCCTCATTCTAAGCCCAGACCTTCTGCTTTAGGTTATCTCCTTCTGATCCTAATGAGATACAAGGCAGTTTGAGTTCAATCTTCTGTAAACTAAAAGGCTCCAGTCATTCCATCTCAGGGAAAGGGGAGTAACAAGTGAACTCCTCTCAGTGTGACTTCTGATGCCCCCTCTTTTCAGAGTCCTTTACTGCTCTTTCAGGACTGATAGACTTTCGCACAATGAAGGAAAAATGGGGGGAAGGAGAGGGGTTGGGAGAGGTGGGAAGAGGGTTGGTTTAAAGCATGTTAGTACCTAGACAGGGCTTGACTCCTTTAAAAATGTTAGTTGTTCTTAGCCAATCCTAAGCTCCTCCCTCACCAACTAAAATGTTTTAAAGGCATCAAACTCTACATCCATGAGATGCATCAATATGTTTTACACACTTTAATCAAAATCACACTAATATTTTTTTTAAAACACTACCACATTCCCCCTCATCTAGATAAGGCCTTAGAGCCCAGATTCCATGGGCTTGTCTTCACTATGAAAAGAGATGTATTTTTAGCATGAATTAGTAAACTCAATAGGGGTCACCTTAAAGAGCTAACATGTTAAAAATATTTTTATCTAGTATAGATATGATCCAAACTATCTTCCCTGTCCTATTAATTGTTTTTTAAAGTGCAAATATCACCACTGTGGTACTGCATAGGGAGTGGAAGCCTTTGAAACATACACATCTTATTTCTGTCCATCCTTTATAAATCTCTGGGAAAAATCTAGGCTTTGTTATTTTCTAAAGACTTCCACTATCTTCATAGAACTAAACATCACTAGCAGCAGAAAGCTTGAAGAAGAAGCTGTTCTAGATTCTTTGGGAGCTATGACTAGTGGTGAATACCGTGACCCATGCAGCCTTACTATTCTGAGTGGCTGAACTGAACATGTGCTTTCTTCAAGATTATCGTTTCCATAACCAAGCTAAACCCCCCAAACTAATTTTTTAAAATAAGAGTATGCCATGTTTAATTTTGTTTTTGAGAGAAACATTAATTTTGATGGTTGTATCATGCAAGGAATTTTCCTCCCTCAGAGCAGAGCTCTTAAGGTGTGCAAAAAGCAATTTTCCAAACTTACTGATTAAATAGGATTTGATTCCTTATATTTGCTGCTGTCTCTAAAAATAAAATGAGAATACAAATATTAAAGCAACAATATGAAAAGCGACATCAAGACATTCAGAGATAAGAACTAACTGCAGGAAAAAGTTGTTCTACACTTTCTGACTTTTGTTGTGCCCTCTCACAGTCAGAAAACCAGAGGAACAGAACAGCTTGAAGTTCTGTTAACTCTTTTCAGGTACTTGCTACACAAACTTTTGGGAGCTGGGAGTAGATAGGATATTCTGCTGGATCTGTAGAAATTGAATACAAATGGCTAAATATATAAAATAGGATCGTTTATTTTGATCTATCAAAAGTTTCTTTTCTTAGTTACATGATCTACAAAACTGTTAACTAATGGGCTCTCAGACTGCATGCAGCTACATAGGCTGAATCAGACCTGTCAGTCACTGACAGCTGGCCCCCTTCCCTATCAGTGACTGACAGGTCTAGTTCTGCTTATGTAGCTGCATGCATGCTGAAAACCCACTTGGCTAACAGATCTGTAGACCCTGTAATTGAAAGAGAAATGAGTCTTTACCTGTATTTTCTGGCTCTATCACATTAATTTGAAGATCTGTCTGGAAAACTCTGAAACAAAGAACAGAATAGCCATTGTATAAGCTACATAAAATTCTCTCTACTGGAGCAAAGGATGCTCTGTTTAAAACCAAGTAAAAAAAAAAATTACTTTTGGTTTCAGCCCTTCTCTGTATTGTATGTTCTACAAAATACCTGAAGACAAATGCTCAGAAAGACAAGAACTTCCGGAAATTACTCCAACTTCCCATGGGAAATTATTGGACTTAAAATGAAAGCCACAAAAGTGAATTAATGACACAATGAAAAAATTCTAGTTATAAAAATCTTTCCTTTTGCCTTCTTTTCAAGACAAGCAGAAGAATGGGTTACGGACCTCTTCAAATTCCTGAGGTCTTTGACTTTCAATTTACTCCCGCCACCAATATTCAATTCCTTCACTTGAATTCTCATGCATTTATGCAAACCTATCAGTTTCACTGGCCACCAGCTCACTGCCTGGGATGTACATTTATACATAAACAATCTGTAGATCAGATTAGACTGTTCAGATTAAACGTACTTTATGGTATCTGCAAAGCTGACGCGGCGAGAGTTCTTCCGACGCTTCTCAGTGTCATAATCCTAAAGATAGAGAGAGACCACAACAATATGATTTACAGGTGACTATTAATCTTATTCCATATAAACCAGCAAACCATTCCTTGGAAAAGATGGGTGGACAATACATGGAATGCATTTACTATCATCTTTAACTGCTCATCAGAGCACAACAACTGGAGTTTACATATAATCCACAAAGTTATACAGAAGAGAACCAATTAGATTTAAGGATGCAGCCCTTAAAGTACATCTTCTGCACTAAACTATTCTCCAGGCTAATGTGATATATCTGATGCACGGTTTCAGATTTCAATATAGTGAGGCCTAATTTAGCTAGAACAGTAATTCCATCTACAGCTTTTCTCAGACTTCCCTTTCCCTAACCTACAGATCCCCACCCTAGAGCAAGCAGCTATTGTGGAGTCTTCCCCTCAAAAATCAGTCGTCTCTCAGGTACAGTACGTAGAAAACTACGGACAGGGAATATTTCTCATACTTCCTGACATACTAGAAAATGCACATGGTGCCAAGAAGGGATTTACAGAATTTCTCTCAATCCTACCAAGTAGCCAAGAAGGATGGGAAGAAACAAAGATTCACCATCCTCACTACTGTGGGAAAAGATGTATCAAAGAATCACAAAATAACCGCAGTACAGTGTCTTGCAATAGCACTGTTCATATTACGTCACTGTGATGACACTGTCACAAGATAAACAGTGCAATGGAATGTTAGGACTTCACAGCTCTATGACTCTCTGACTCCATTCACAGATCCAGCAGCTCTGAATCTCAGCAAGGTTGAGGATCACTTTTTAAGGAAATATACAGAAGACTTATATGACAGGGTCTAATATATATACCTGCAACAAGACTAATTCTGTGGAATTCTTCTAAATGTATTTAAAAAATCATAAACAATGCCAGCAACATGAGCAATTGTGAGTAAAGTCAAACTACTAAGAAATGATGGAGTTACATTGATCAACATCTCTCTTAACAAAAGCCTTGAGAGTTGGAGACATCTGTTCTTGGGAAGATCCCTAACATGGTGGATTGTGAGCTGTTCTTCACACTGGAACCAGATTTGGCATCTATACTGTATGTAAGTATCTCAGGCCTTATTTGCATATACTGTTGGAAAACATCCACCTTTTGTTCACTGACAGTGAACATATGCTGAATGACATTCATTAAGACTCATTGTAATTGCTCTTGCCACTAACTAAATATGAAGATAAACAGCCTGATCAATAGTGCCTCTGTGCCTTGCCCTTTTTCATTTGCAGACCCCTAAAAAATTTTAAATGGAGGTATGTACCCCCTTTGGAAATCTTAGATAGTCTGTGGACCCCCAGAGGCTCATGGACCACAGGCTGAAAACCACTGTTCTATGGTAACAACAACCGTTTGCAGACCTCTTAAACATAGTCTGAAGACCCACAGGAGTCCGCGGACCACAGATTGAAAACCCTACTCTACATAATACAGGAGGAGACTGCTGGGGTAGACAGGAGTTGAAGAAACAAAGAAAAATGGCCAACATAGTGATTAAGTAAATAGACAATAAAAGAAAGAAACAGAAACTAACTAGCCACATTCAAAAGCTCAAAGGTCAAATACTGGCATCCTGTATATCTTTCTTGTATTCCTCAGTGAAAAATGGGACACGCAAACAATTGAAAATTTTGATTCTGTGATCAATGAAAACCACAAATACAGAGCAAATACCTTCTGGTGAGTAAGTTAAATTTTCCACATCCATATTTATCATAGTGTAACAAACAGTAGTCCATGTATATCCTAGAGCACAGATTTAAAGGAGTGCATTACAAACTTGCAGAATGGCTGGGACTACCTCCACACGTACTATGGGGTGGCAGACGTATACTTGAACTAAATCATGTACTAAAAGTTACTCTGTATAAAATGAAAATATTAATGTTTGTTAACCTTGACCTTAAATAGAGAGTTTGCTGCCTAGTTTTTAATAAGTTAATTTTAGCTTTACATATGTAAAATCATTTTAACTGCCACAATAGTCTATAAACACTAATCAGCCTTAAAACTGTAAGTCTCGTGGACTGTAACAAAAGCAATTAATATCTACTAATTGTTAATTATTGTTATTTTCCCTCTCCTTTTACTTTAAATAAGTTTGCTTTTTGTTAACTAAAATACAAAAAATAAAAAAACTGACTGGAAATAAACACTTTAGTTAGCCTACAAAATATCAGATAAATGTTACAAGAAGTCCACAGAATTTTAGCAACTGAAGCATTCATGTTCTTGAGCAGTTATAACAAGAGTTTCTGCATGTGCAGCAATACCAGTGAGGTGACTCAATCAATGACATTTGTTCTGAACAGACTGCAGCCATTAAAAATATTAACAAGTAAAGGCTTAATGCCTACCTGAGTGAATTCATTCCCACTCCCAAGGTCCTTGAGAGGACTCCGCGGAGCTTTTAAAATCTAAAAAGAAATATTTATAATAGTTGAGAAGATGATTTCTGCAGCTTCAACAATTGGTCTCCTACAAAAGATCAGGCACTCAGGAAAGCTAGCAAATAAGTAACATGTTCCAATACAGACCATCTCTCTCCTCTACTCTACTATGATCAGAATGCTAATCAAGCAAACATTTTGCTGCTGCTTCCTGATTTCTCGAACTTCACCTACCACAAAGGACAGTTTCCAAAAAGCAAGACAGTACAAAACTCCATCTGAGAAAAGTAGTGCACAGGATTGGGACATTAGAAAATGGATGAGACAGTAAGGTTAATTTGGTATTGCACACTGGTGCAGAAGATAAGATTTTTTTAAAGAGATGTTAATGACCAAAGGAAGATGAGTGTGCAGCAACTCTTAAAACCTCTTAGGAATTTTTAAAGCAATCATACAAGATGTACATCTCAGGCAGAGAGCTCATTCTGAATTTCTGAGCATATGTTTCATTTCACTGTTTTAAGCACTTCCAATTCTTCTATTAGACAATAAGGTACATAAGGCTGTCCCTTTCAATAATGAGTTCTTTCACTTTTGTCAGAAAGATACTAGATGAGCTCCATGTATGTTTTTTCTTAAATTATAAATCTTTCCACAGAAACCATGTCAAACTGTGTGATGTCACTTTGTCAATAGAAATGCTTCCATTCTCTTCCATGATGCAACATATGGACTATTAAATAGTTGTCCGATCCACCAGTATATCCACCAAAAGGCTATTTCTATATGCTATGGAGAACACCGAGGACATTTCTACACTACAAAATTAAGTCAACATACAGCCACTGCAATAATTAATTTGATTTTTAATGTCCACACTATGCTCCTTTGTCAGCGGTGTGCATCCTCATCAGGAGCACTTCCACAGATTTAACTGACAGTGTGGGGGCACTGACAGCCCATGCTCCGCCACCTGCGCTCAGACTCTCCCTCCACCCTCCCCACATTCCTCACCGGGAGGCAGATGAAGCTCAGGCTGTCCTTACACACACACACACACACACACACACACACACACACACACACACACACACACACACACACACACACACACACACAAGAGGTAGCTGGCAGGGGTCCAACTCTCCTTCCCCTCTTACCCCTCCTCAATCCCTCACTAGGAGGCCACCTCGGCTCAGGATCTCCTTCTCACCTTCTCTCAAATTATCACTGGAAAGCAGAGATGAGGTTCCGGCTCTCCTCCCCACCACCCCCAATTCCTTACTGGGAGGGCAGCAATGGGCTCTGGCTGTCAGCCCCTGGTGACAAAGGGCAATGTAAGCAGCACAGTGCTTACACCAGGGATCAGCAACCTTTGGCACGTGGCCCATCAGAGAAATCTGCTGACTGGCCGAGAGGGTTTGTTTACCAACCAGCGTCTGCAGGTTTCGCCTATCACAGCTCCCACTGGCCGCGGTTTGTCATTCCAAGTTAATGGGTGCTGCGGGAACTAGCGTGGGCCATGGGATGTGCTAGCCACTGCTTCCCGCAGCCCCCATTGGCTTGGAACAGCAAACCACGGCAGTGGGAGCTGCATCAGCCAAACCCTGCGCATGCTGCCAGGTAAACAAAACTGTCCGGCCCAACACGCGGGATTTCCCTGATGGGTCCGCGTGCCAAAGGTTGCGACTCCGGTGTTGAACAACTTTATGTATAAACAGATAGCTAAGGGTTAATGTTTCTTTTACCGCTGTAAGGGTTAACAAAGGGAAAAACACCTTGGAAAGAGGAGCAATCAGGAAAAACGGTGATTCAAAGGCTTAAGGGAGCGAATTTGCGTGGTGTTTCTTGTGTTATGGGTCTTTTGTCTGTTGGTGCTCTCTCAGCTATGAGAAGATCTATTTCCCGTCCTTAATCTTCTGTTTCCCAAGTTGTACTAAACAAAGGTAGCAAAAAGAAGTCTTTTAAATGGTTTGCTGTTTTGCATCTGTTGGTAATCGGCTGGTGAGATTCTTTAGAAGTGTATTTGGCTAATAAGTCTTTAAATCTGTATGTGTTTTGGATAAGGCGCTGCCTTATCCTTTTCTATTTTATTATTTTCTATAAGTTGAAACCCTGTTATCTTACAATCTAGATTACAGAGAACTGTTTATTCTTATTCTTTCTTCTTTTTTTATTAAAAGTTTTTGCTTTCTTTAGACCTTTTGATTTTTTGTTTTAGTGACCACCAGGAAATTGGTGGGAGAAAAGGAAGACGGGGGTGGGGAGGAAACTGTCTATGTGTTTAACTCTTCTATGTCCCAGGGGGAAGAAGCAAGGGGGAAGAGCAGATAGAATCTTTTCTGTTTCCTTGTCTTTGGGTTTTCGTCTTTGTGAAGAGAGGAAACATGCTTTTGGTATTGTTGATGTAAAGACGGTGCATCATAACGTCTCAGTTAGCCCAGAGATCGCTGATTGCCCTGGGTGGAGAGAGGTGGGGGGAGATGGTTTATTTCCGTTTGTGATAAGACCAGGGCTTCTGAGTCTTGGGGTCCCCCACGAGAAGATTATGGAGACCAGAGAGGGAGACAAGCCCTGGAAATCACTTGGCTGGTGGCAGCGATATCAGATCTAAGCTGGTAATTAAGCTTAGAGGGTTCATGCTAGCTTCTCAGTTTATGAATGCTAAGGTTCAAATCTGAGTAGGAAGCTATGACAACACAGACATTGCATTGACTTAATTACATCAACTTAAGCATTCCACTTTCACAGAAGTGGAATTATTAAATTGATGTAGTGTGTGACTTACATTGGCAGAAACGACACTTTAATGTAGATGCTTACTGAGTAAGTGGCCACACTGCACTATAAAAGTAATTAGAATGACCATCAGAAAGAGATGTGTAGGCAAACCCTGACTCACTCTTTTTTGACTCTGAGGATTTTCCGTATGCTAGGGAAAAAAGCAGGCTCATCTATATCAGCTTCCAATATTGATAAAACTTATTCAGTCACACTCACCGAGGAACGCCTTTGCCTTCTGATGCGTTCTGTATGATCACTGAGAGAAAAGAAAAACTGTTAGTGTGTAAACCCACACAAGGGATGTCATTCTTCAATGATACTATCTTTAACAAGTTTCTAAAATGGGCAGGATTTAATTATTTTTATGTTTAGAAAATAATTCAATCCAAGCCCTCTTGGCAGAGCTGATCCCAATACTAGAGAGCAGAAAAGAAGTTCCGGAAAATATAGTGCTGTTCCCCCCAATCCCCCCTCCCCCGCTTTTTTTTTTTTTTTTTCTGATGACACCTTTACTTGTAAAGAATTAATCCCTCCTTTACCTGTAAAGGGTTAAGAATCTCAAATAACCTGGTTGGCACCTGACCAAAAGAACCAATAAGGGGAGAAGATACTTTCAAATCTGTGGGGGAAGGTTTTTGTTTTTTGTTCCTTTGTGTTCTCCGGGACAGCGAGGAACCAGGGCAGGGAAAATACATCTCCCTAAGCCATATCTGAACTAAGCATCTAATATTACAGAAATAGTAAGTAATAGCAAGGAAATGCATTAGATCAGGGGTCGGCAACCTGTGGCACGCGAGCTGATTTTGCCTGGCACGGGGGTGCCAGCCAGGGTCCCGGCTGCCAGCCCCGCTCAGCCTGCTGCCAGCTGAGTAAACGGCAGGAGGCTAGCGGGGCCGGCGGCCAGGACCCCAGAAAGGCGGCAGATGCGCTCCCTGGCTCTCTCCTCATTGTGCTCGGGTTCTGTGGCTCCCGGGATTGAGAGCCGCCGGGGCACGGGGCCCTGAGTCTGCTGGAGGGGTGGCGGCTCACACTCCCGGGAGCCGCAGAGCCCAAGCACAGCAAGGGGAGAGCCAGGGAGCGCATGGGGACTGCCGCCCGCAGGCATCCACTGCAGGAGCCTCCTGGGGGCAGCACTGGGCCGCAGCCCAAGTAGGCGCACCCCCCAGCTCCTTCCTCACTGCGCCCGGGTTCTGCAGCTCCCGGAAGTGTAAGCCGCCGCCGCTGCCCCTCCCACAGCTCTCCCCCTCTCACTGCCTCAGCACTCTGTTTTGCCGCCACGTGGAGCCAGCATGTGTGACCGCCATGGGCATGATAAGGGGAGGGGGGAACCTGGTCTAGGAACAGCCCCTGGGCACAGCTGGCCCCTGGGGTCTATAAAATCTCATTGGGATTTGCCCTTCAATGAACTGATGTGCGGGGGGCAGGGCGCAAGGTGGAAGTTTCGCCTAGGGTGCAAAATATCCTTGCACTGGCCCTGCCCCGGGGGTGGGAGTGCACCCCAGGTTAAGAACCACTGCACTAAACTGATAAGCTCTGCATTTTAATTTAATTTTAAATGAAGCTTCTTAAACATTTTTAAAAACTTGTTTACTTTACGTACAACAATAGTTTATAGATTTATACAGTAACCTTCTAAAAACGTTAAAATGTATTACCAGCACGTGAAACCTTAAAATGAGAGTGAATAAATGAAGACTCGGCACACCATGTCTGAAAGGTTGCCGACTCCTGCGTTAGATTATCTTTCGTTTTAGCTTGTGAATTTTTCCTGTGCTAAGAGGGAGGTTTTTGTAACATTAAAGTTTTTGTAACTTTAAAGTTTTGCCTAGAGAGGAAATCCTGTATTTTGAATCTGATTACCCTGTAAATTACTTTCCATCCTGATTTTATAGAGGTGCTTCTTTTACTTTTTCTTTATTATAAAGTTCTGTTTTTTAAGAATCTGATTGGGTTTTTAGGACACTAAAAACCCAAGGGTCTGATCTGTACTCACCCTGGTCACTCTCAAGCCTTCCCAGGAAAGGGGGTGAAGGGGCTTGCGGGAATATTTTGGGGAAACAGGAACTCCAAGTGGTTCTTTTCCTGAATCTTTGTTTAACTCACTTGGTGGTGGCAGCAGTACTTATCCAAGGACAAGGAAAGATTTGTGCCTTGGGGAAGTTTTTAACCTAAGCTGGTAGAAATAAGTTTAGGGGGTCTTTCATGTAGGTCCCCACATCTGTACCCCAGAGTTCAGAATGGGGAGGGAACCCTAACACACCTCAAAAAACCTACTGCTATGAAATATTTGTAGAACTTCCCCTTATTGTACCAACGAAGCTCCCTCTGTCCTTTGGGTTTAATGGAGATGTTAGTGACTCTGGGGACAGCTGCTGTGTGTAGGGCCAAGGACAGGAAATAATTCACCTTTATCCACTAAAACAAAACAATGTATGGAACCTTAAAATTCTCAGCTGGAAGCTTCCACTTACTTTTCCTCATTTGATTCTGAATAAATCCTGTCCATTTCTGAAGGGCGTGCTTTTCCTGTAACAAACAACGTTAAAATCCAAAAAACAGCTAAGAGTCAAGGAATAGGGAAATCACATTAAGCCTCGGCCCGCGCCGCTTCCCGCAGCCCCCATTGGCCTGGAACAGTGAACTGTGGCCAGTGGGAGCTGCAATCAGCCGAACCTGTGGACGCAGCAGGTAAACAAACAGGTCCGGCCCGCCAGGGGCTTTCCCTGAACAAGCGGCAGACGGGCTTTGAGAACCACTGCTCTAAAATCAACATGCTTAGCTGGATTTCTTTGAAGTTTGGCATGCCTCACGAGGTGCAGGGCAAGGTTAGGGATTCAAAAAGTTGGAGTCATTTAAGCCAGGAGTTACAGAAAAGTTGAAAAGTTTCTAGGATTTTTTTTGTTTTGACAGAACTATAGTTTGACAGAACTATTGATGCAATGTGGATCAAAATGGTCTCATCTGTCAAGTTTTGCCCAAGGTGTTGTATGGCATTCTCTAAATCTTTGGGGGACCCAAGTTGAGAGTGGTATTTAAGAAAATGTACATTTTTACACTGTGCATGTGCCAATACTAGAAAAGCAGCTAAGAGTTCAATTCTTTGCATTATAAATGCTTAAAACTTGACTTCTGTAAGTGCTCTAGAATCCAAATTGTAACACTGATTGCTTTGAAATTTGGTGTGCCTCAAAAGAGGACATGGTAGTGTTAGTGATCCAAATTTGGGGTCATTTGACCCAGGGCTTCCGGAATTAAAGCCCCCATCACCAAATGGTTTTCTTTTGCTGCCTTATACTGTTTAAACTGAGAGGTACTAATAAAAAAAATAAAAAAAGAGCTACCATATCAAGTCACACCAATGGTCCATCTAGCCCACTATACAGTCTCCAACAGTGGCTAATACCAGAGTTTCAGCGGGATGTACAGAACAGGGCAATTCTGGAGATATCCACCCCGCCTTCCTCTCTTGACTTCTGGCAGTCAGAGGTTAAGGGTCACTCCAGGCATGGGGCTACCTCCCTGACCATCTTGGCTAATAGCCATTTATGTACCTTTCCTCCAGGAACTTGTCTAGTTCCCCCCCCCCCACACCCCGCACTCACCCACCCACCCAGTTGTGTTTTTGGCTATCACAACATCCCATAGCAGTAAGCTCCACAGGTTAATTGTGCATTGTGTGAAAAAGTATTTCCTCTTGCTTGTAGTAAACCTACTTCCTATTAATTTTATCAAGGACCCTGGTTTTTGTATTGTAGGAAAAGGTAAATAACATTTCTCTGTTCACTTTTTCCACACCATTCATGATTTTATAGACCTCTATCATATATCTCCTCAATTATCCCTTTTCTAAGCTGAACAGCCCTAATTTTTTTCAGTCTCTCCTCGTATGTAAGCCATTCCATATCCCTGATCATCTTTGTTGCCCTTCTCTGAACATTTTCCAGTCCCACATCCTTTCTGAAATGAGGTGACCAGAACTCGACACAGTATTCAAGGTGTGGGCATACCGTGGATTTATATAGTGGCATTGTACTTTGTCTCTCTTATTTTCTATCCCTTTCCTAATAGTTCCTAACATTCTATTAAACTTTTTGACCACTGATGCACATTGAACTGAAGTTTTCAGACAGCTATCCACCATGATTCCAAGATCTCCTTCTTTAGTGGAAACAGCTAATTTAGACCCCATCATTATATTTGTGAAGTTGGAATTATTTTTTCCAATGACTGGATGAATGACAGACCTCTTAATGGCCGTGAGCCCACCCTTCAATTAACAGAACTAAGGAAAAGTAAATCATAAGTCCCCAACTAAGAGAAAAGGAGTTTGGGACTGAGCGGCTGGAAGTTGCTGCAATTTGTGAATCAAAGGTGGCAGTTTCATTGTGGGGGAGGAAATTAGACATATGAATGCTTGTTGGGAGGGAAAGGGAAAGATATTAGGGGACAAAGGAGTGGGGGAATAAGGGGTTGGGGTTTGGAGCTTCAGCAAGGAGAGGGGGATAAATAGGGATGAATACTAGGGAAGACGAGAGAGGCTGCCAGCTAAGATGAGAGAACTATAGCACCCCAGCTCTTCCAGTGCACCCCAATACTCTGCAGCCCACAGCTTTGCCAGTATGCTCCAACCACTCTGCTCCCGCAGATGCCAGTGGAGCCCCACCAGCCTACACCCCAACTCTCCTGCACCCCAGCTCTACCAGTGCCCGCCAACCTCCTGCATTACCAATTCACCCCAGTCCCATGCACCTCAAAGCTCTGCCAGTGCACCCTAAGCTTCCTGCATCCCACAGCCCTGTCAGCACATCCCAAGACAGGATGAAAGTTATTAATACGTGTTGGAAGTATATTGATTAGGTCCATGGCTGACTGGAAATCTGTACTGTATGGCATAGAAATATTACAAGCTCTGATATCTCAGTGTCTCTCTGATATGAGGTACATCTATTGGACAGAGGTCAGAGAATCTCTCTCTCAAACATAAAACTGGCCTGGCTCAAGAGGTGTGCCAAAGCTGGACTGATGGGGCACAGGTGATCCATGTTTGGGGTGAGAGGGCAGCTGGCTTAGTATGCTAATTGCAGGATATGATATGTACAACTACTTAAATAACTACTAACTCCTATCAACAATATAGTTTATCACGTTTAAAGAACTAGAAAATTCAGTGGCAAAAAACTATGTTAACACTGAGTTAAGGTTGCTTTGCAGTAGTTTTTTTGCTGACTTGAGCACACCTCAAACATCTGCAAGCCAGGAAATGTTAAGTTAAGGTGGCCTATGCAACCTTAATTCTGTCCTCTTTCATCTCCTCCTGTTAACACACATACTTTTAGTCTGCCAACACCACAGTTGCAGAAACATACAAGCTCTTCACCTCCTTTTACAACCCATTCTCTCTCACCCACAGGATTCCATATAACACTATTAAAGGATAAAGCGGGGGGGGGGTCCCCCACATCACCTTCCCTTTACCCTCCTTGTGAATATTGAGGCATTGCTCAAATTCACACTGGCCCTTGGCACTATAAGATTCAACAGGTGCCAGATCTTGGCCTACACTCAAACACTTAACCAACTCCCTAGAAAGAATACCACATGTGTAGAATTTAAGAACCACTTTATGGCCTTTTACAACTCCTTTACCCTGAAGGTACATCTACGTTTGAGCTGAGAGCTGTGATTCCCAGCTCACATAGATATACCCATGCTAGCTCTGCTGGAGTTAGCACGCTAAAAATAACATTGTAGCCAAGGAAGCATGGGCGATGGCTCAAGCTATCATCCTGAGAATGTACTCAGAGAGTCCAGGTGGGCTTGTACTGGGAGCTCTCATGCATGCTACCCCAACTATACTGCTATTTTTAGCTATCATTAAAAGCATTAGAATTCTCTCCTATTCCACCTCACTGTTGAAAATATCCTTTGTAATAAAGACTCTATGCCTTGCTACTGACATTCTACTACTTTCTGCTGCTGCTACACAATTCTGCTGCGAAATAATGCATACCAACAAAAGTTTCTAGGGTAGATGTGGCCAAAGAAAGGGGAGGAACAAAATATCGGCACAAAATAGCTGTAAAAAACAACTCTCTGTGCTTAAGAACGTTAGTATGCAAACGGTCCCAACACTTACTAATGGGACAGGCTGCACTGAGGTCCCCCCCAAACTGCTGCTGTTCGGCTGAGAGCAAGTTTCGATCAGCGGTGATGCCGCGTTCGCAATGGAAAAGAAGCAAGACGCGTTTTAAGAACCGAACGCTTCGCACGTGCAGAGCTGCACCGCACAGACCTGCATGTGCGGGACCCCGAGGTCTCGGCTTCCCCCTCACTCCGCTCCCAACACCTCTTGCAAGACTGAGCTGTTTCGATGAGACAGTTACCGTCAGCTCACGACACGCAGAGGAGCGGGAGGCGATCCGCCCTCAGCCCCAGACGGGGAGAGGGGCCCATCAGGATCCAGGAAGCCCCCCGCCCGGTCACAGACCCTCCCGCCCTACACAGGGCGGCGCGGCGGGTCGCGCGGCGGGGGGGCTCTCGTGTGACCCGCCCTCCCTGCACGTAGCCGGGCCGGGCCCGCGCCCTCCAGTCCCACCTCTTTCCTCGCCGCCCCGCTCAGGGGCCGCCGCCATTAAGGACTCCTCACCCTCTGCGGCTCCGCTCCAAATCCAGCCCTCAAGGCACCAACGCCTCCTCGCCGCGCCCGCTTACTCCAGCTGCGCCCATTAGGCTCGGCCGGAGCCGCAGCTTCACTATTCAAACCTAACCGCCTATTCTTGCGCATGCACCCTGGGCTCCCGGCAAACCGATACGACAGTACAATATGGTGGCCCCTAGACACTCTGCCGTACAACATGGCGGCCACCGAATTTCCGTACAACATGGCAGCCTCCGCTCAGTCAGCTCTACGTACTGCACTGCAATGCCTCGTCCTAAACTATTTCAGGGCTCCCCTCCCGCGCAAAAAGCGCTGCTGGGAGGATTGTTCCTCGTGGCGGGAACCTCTGTATGTGTATATTGGATAGGGATCCCAAAAACAAGCTAAGCCTGACTAGAATCCTTTCTTATAGACTACAGGAGGCCCTAGCTCTCTGTGACGAGGTGGCCGAGTGGTTAAGGCGATGGACTGCTAATCCATTGTGCTCTGCACGCGTGGGTTCGAATCCCATCCTCGTCGAAAAGGGTTCTTTTTTTTTTTTTTTTTCTGTTCAATAAATAAATGAACTGACTGGATTTAAATTATTGCTTGCTGGCGGGGGCGCTTGATTATTTAGCAGGGAACCTAACACTTCCGCCAGGTTCACTGAGCGCAACCACAATCTCGTATCAGGGCGTTGGGTGACTATAGTGATTGGGGAGCTCGCCAGAGACAGTTCGTGCCTCCCGAGCTGAAAGGCAGTTTGGTGCCCAAGCAGCTCCGTCAGGGGGACGTGTGCTGCCTTCCCTCCCACCGCGGCGGCCCAAGCTGCTCTGTTATAAGCGGGACACGCGGGCTTCCTTCTTACAGGGGGAAGAGCTGATCCGCACTGTCACAGGGGAGCGCGCCGGCTTTCTTCTCAGGCGGTACAATCCGAACCGCTCTCTAGTATATAGGGGAAATATCTGCCCTGTTTGCTTACAGGGAACATTTCAGGTCTCCTTCATGGGGTGGCGGGGTGGGGACGACACAGCTGGACTACTGAATTATAGCAACAAAGAGTCGTGTGGCACCCTAAAGACTAACAGTTGTATTGGAGCTTTCCTGAGTAAATACTCACTTCCTCAGAAGCATTGTAACACACGGTGCCACAGGACTCCTCCTTCCTTTTTACAGATGCAGACTAAGGCGCCTACCCCTCTGATACTTGAATTATGGGAGACAGCCCACTTGCTCCTTGTTAGAGGGTGACACCTGTCCTTTTTGTTACTGGGAAATACAGTATCTGGCCTTCCCCTGTGCTGTAGGGGAACATCTGGGCAGCTCCTTGTTACAGAATAGCTGCTTTCCTGTGGAAGGAAAGACACCTGTGTTTCTCACTGTGGTGGGGGGAACATGTGTGTGCTTCTCTCTTCCCTCTGGTGGTCTGACCCAGATGCCCAGACCTGAAGAAGAGCTCTGTGGAGCTCGGAAGCTTGTCTTTCACCAACAGAAGTTGGTTCAATAAAAGATATGACCTCACCCGTCTTGTCACTCCCATGTCCTGGGACCAACAAGGCTACAACACTTCAGACAACAGTGGACTAGGGAGGCATCTGGGCTTCCATAGTGGAGAGACATTTGGAGTCCCCTTTGATATTGGAGCTAACAACTGGGCTTTCCTGTTAGGATGACCTGAAAATCCCTGATATGGTGGTGGTGGTATTTGTTTCGCTCACCCTCTGATAAAGAACAAAAACTGGGTTTGTTCCTGTAGTGGGAGTAACCTCCCTAAACTATCCACTTTTCCAGGGAGCAAGGAATAACATCTGGGCTTCTTGCAAAGGGGACTTTTGATCTCTGAGGTAAGAAGGTGCATCTTGGTTGTCCCCTGGTGGTAATAGGAACTCATCTGGATTTCCCTATTTTAACAAACTGAACTGAGCTTCTTTCTGTTATAGGTAAGCTTGGAAGAGTTAGACTTTTCATTGGTAAATGTCAGAAAATGTTGATTTCACCATACACACACAAACTGATGAAAATTATTTCAATCAAAATTTACAGAGAAGCAAAGTAAGAAAAATTCTGCCTCAGACCTTATTAGAGTTTGATTTAAGGATATTTACTTTGTAGATTTTTGACATGTGACATTGACAATGTTTGTTTTAATGGGTGTAAAGCTTTAATTTTTGATTCTCAACATCAACTGTCATTAAATAATTATTGACTGACCCCATTATGTTACAGCTCTCAATTTCCTGCAGCTGTGAAAATTTAAACTGATAAAAATTGAAAAAAAAGCTTAAAATAAACAGAGATATTATCCATCAAAATTATATTTAAAAAACTGAATTCTGCCAAGCCTAGTTATAGTGGATGGACATCTGTGCTTCCTTATAGCAGAAAGGAACAGCTGAACTTTCATGAACATTTCCTGTGTCCAGGGCCAGCTCCAGGCACCAGCTAAAGAAGCAGGTGCTTGGGGCGGCCAATACCAAGGGACAGCACTCCGGCCACTATTGGGGCGGCACACCCGGGTCTTCGGCAGCAGGTCCCTCAGTCCCTCTCGGAGCGAAGGACCTGCCGCCGAATCGCCGCCCAAGAGTGGAGCAGAGTGATTGCACTGCTGCGGTTTTTATGTTTATTTATTTATTTATTTATTTATTTATTGCTGCTAGGTCCAGCAGAAAACCTGGAGCCGAGCTGCCTGTGTCTATGTGTTTTACACTAACACGTATGCCTATCCTCCCAGCTACATGCTTTAAAGGTGATTAATAAAGGAGGGAGGTATGGGGGGAAATACTTATCTGCTGTTCTAGTTCTTATTTTTAAAGGCCAACAAAGTTCCCTGGGGAAAAAAAAAGAAAAAAAAAGTTTTTTGCCCTGTTTTTTTGTATTAAGAGGTTTATCTCCTGTCCAGAGTGGAAGACTACAAGCCAGTGAAATTGCACAAATCAAGAGAATGAAAGCTGAGCAATTGACAGTGGAAAGGATTTTTAGTCAGATTCTTTAAAACTCCAATTTTATTTATTGACAACTGTTTAATATTAGTAACTCATTTTGGAGAAAGGTTATCTTTGAATGATCACGTCAGGTGAAAAGCAGCACATATTGCCTGGGTTATTAATCTAGACAAAACTAAGTCCCTGACCATTACCATCAAGCACCCTCCAACTCCAGATTACAACCAGCTCACTGTTAACCTGTCTGCAAGGACAGAGAACTCCGGGGCTGCAGGTGCCAGTGTTCTCGGTCCCTGGCAGGCGCGGGGCTGTGGCTTAAGCCGGAGAGAAGCTGCAGCCCTGCGCCTGGTAGGGACAGAGAATTCTGGGGCTGCGAGCGCCAGTATTCTCGGTCCCCGGCAGGCGCGGGACCCACCTAGTGCCCAGCAGGGGAGAGAATCCAGGGCCCCCGCGCCTGATGGGGACAGAGTACTCCGATGCTGCGGGCACCGGTGTTCTCTGTCCTTGTGACTTC
Source organism: Chelonoidis abingdonii (assembly GCF_003597395.2). Lineage (NCBI taxonomy): Eukaryota > Metazoa > Chordata > Testudines > Testudinidae > Chelonoidis > Chelonoidis abingdonii. Next base: position 92,016,783 of record NC_133772.1, read on the forward strand.
TCTCCATCTTCTCTCTGGATTCATTTATTATGTAATATTAAATATGTTTTTTGTATTATTTAATGTACAAATACAAAATAAGCTTTGAAAAATTGTTGGCTCTTCTGAAAAAATTGTTGTACTCTTCTGAAAACATGAATGTGCTTCTGGCCACAAAAAGGGATCACTGTTGTACAGTATGTTAGGATTGGTTAGAAAATTGTTTAGTCATATTTTAGTAAAATGACTGGTTAAGGTACAGCTAAGCAAGACTCAAGTTTCACTATATAAACTGATCTAAAAGGATGGTCTTTGGATCCAACTCCAGGACATAGCCCCAAGATCAGAGCTGCCAGACCTCAGCACCCTGCCACCCACTCCATGCAGAAGTTGGAGGCCCCAGATGACCTGATCCTAATTGTCCATCAAGAAGAGTTCATCTGCCTTATTGAGAGTGGTGAGCATTGTGTGCTTTGCATGAGTATTTTGTTTTGGTAACTGTTAATAGAGGTTAAGTAGGATATTACTGTGTAAGGCTCTTTCACCAGTAAAAGACTCCGCAAACCCGCAGAGTGTAAGGTTATGCCCTGAGCCAAAGGAAGGGTAAGAACGGGTGCCTAAATTAACAGGGTTACACCTGAGCCCTAAGGAACAAGGTAGGGGTGGCTGCTCTAGAGCATAAGATTACACCTGAGCTCTAGGAAGGGGGAAGGGGTGTGTGTGCTTAAATTAAGAGGGTTATGCTTTAAGCCCTGGGAACTGAGTAAAGGTGGGTGCCCTTGGAGTGTGTGCATAACAGAATTTTGTGCAGGTAACACTTCTCTGTATTTTTTTCCAGTTCTAGTTGTCAAGGTTCCTTCCCCACTCTGAACTTTAGGGTACAAACGTGGGGACCTGCATGGACACTCCTAAGCTTATTTACTAGCTTAGATCTGGTAACTGCCACCATCCAGAAATTATAGTGTCTGGAACACTTCCTGTCCCCCCAAAACTCTCCCCTCCCTGGGTGGCCTTGAGGGACTTCACCAATTCCCTGGTGAACATAGGGTCCAAACCCCTTGGATCTTAAAACAAGGAGAAATTAACCATCCCCCCTCCTTTCCCCCACCAATCCCTGGTGAGTCCAGATCCAACCCCCTTGGATCTTAAAACAAGGAAAAATCAATCAGGTTCTTAAAAAGAAAGCTTTTAATTAAAGAAGAGAGGTAAAAATTATCTCTGTAAAATCAGGATGGAAAATACTTTACAGGGTAATCAGATTCATATAGTCCAGAGGAACCCCTTCTAGCCTTAGGTTCAAAGTTACAGCAAACAGAGGTAAAATCCTCTCAGAAAAAAAAAAAAAAAAAAAAAGGACATTTACAGGTTTAGAAAACAAACATAAGACTAATCCATCTTGCCTGGCTATTACTTACAATTTTGAAACATGAGAGACTGATTCAGAAAGATTTGGAGAGCCTGGATGGACGTCTGGTCCCTCTTAGTCCCAAGAGCGAACAACCACCAAAACAAAGAGCACAAACAAAGACTTCCCTCCACCAAGATTTGAAAGTATCTTGTCCCTCTATTGGTCCTCTGGTCAGGGATCAGCCAGGTTTACTGAGCTTCTTAACTCTTTACAGGTAATAGAGGCATTAACCCTTAACTATCTGTTTATGACATTAATACATCTCTTTTTAGATGAAATATGCAGTTAATAGAACAGAAGAGCTCCCATGAGGCAATTCTGTTCCATGGCTTAAACACATAATTACAACTGAAAACTGGAAGGTGGATAAGGAACTGGTTAAAGGGGAGACTACAACGGGTAGTACTGAAAGGGGAACTGTCAGGCTGGAAGAAGGTTACTAGTGCAGTTCCTCAGGGATCAGTTTTGGGACCAATCTTATTTAAGCTTTTTATTGCTGACCTTGGCACAAAAAGTGGGAACGTGCTAATAAAGTTTGCGGATGACACAAAGTTGGGAGGTATTGCCAATACAGAGAAGGACTGGGATATCATACAGGAAGACCTGGATGACCTTGTAAACTGGAGTAATAGTAATAGGATGAAATTTAATAGTGAAAAGTGCAAGGTCTGCATTTGGATTAACAATAAGAATTTTTGGTTTATAAATTGGGGACACCATCCGTTATTGAAGTAAACAGGAGGAGGAGAAGGACCTTGATTTTTGTTGATCACAGGATTTGATATGGAGCCACCATTGTGATACAAAAGCCGGTAAAAAAGCTATGTGTTATTAGGATGCATCAGTCAAGATAAGGAGGTGTGAGGTTCCATTATACAAGCACTGGTGAATCCATCGAATTAGCTGTCAGTTCCTGGTATCCCATGATAAGAAGGAATGAAGTTCAAACTGGAACAGGTTCATAGGAGAAGGCTACTAGGATGATCTGAGGAATGGGAAAACTTGTCTTTGGAAAGGGAGACTTGCTTGTTAGCCGAACCAAAAAGACTAGCTGAGGGGTAGATATGATTGCTCTTTATAAATATATGTAGAGGACAAATATCGGAGGGAGAGGATTATTTAAGCTTAGTACCATTTGGATACAAGAACAAATTGATATAACTGGACACTAGAAGTTTGGACTTGAAATTAGCATGAAGATTCTAACCATTAGAAGATGGAAATTTACTACTATTTTTCTGGAACACCAGCGGCGTGGTGGTGCCAAGGGGGAATAGATGGGGGGGAAAAGACATCTTGCTTTTCGAAGACTTAAGCGGATAAGTTAATGGGAGATCGTATGAGAATTGAGATAGACCTAATTTTGGCAATTAAATCATCTTTGATTTTTAGGCAGTAAAATGCCAATGACCTGGTGCATGGATGTTATGATGCGTGCGGATGAGAGTTACTACAGAGAATTCTTTCCTAGTGAGTCTTGCCCACATGCTCAGGGTTTAACTGATCGCCATATTTAGGGTTGGGAAGGAATTTTCCTCCAGGAAAGATTGGCAGAGGCCCTGGAGGTTTTTCGCCTTCCTCTGCAGCATGGGGCACAGGTCACTTGCTGGAGGATTCTCTGCATATTGAGGTCTTTAAACCACGATTTGAGGACGTCAATAACTCAGACATAGGTTAGGGGTTTGTTACAGGAGTGGGTGGGAGAGATTCTGGGGCCTGCATTGTGCAGGTCAGACTAGATGACCATAATGGTCCCTTCTGACTTTAAGTCTATGATTCCATGAAACTGTTTACAGTACCTTTAGATGCATACTGTAATGGTAGATTTGAAGAGTTGTTAACCATACTAAAAATCCTGATGGAAGTTAGAGAGAGAAAATAATCTCTCAGCCAATTCACAATAGCTTTATCTATGCAAACAGGCACCTTGGCAGGCTGATGAGTTAGTAAGGTAAGCAAGATATGACTACATATATCTCGGACACATTTTAGGGCTTCGTTTCTGTTATCTTCCTGCTTCCCAGCCCTTGATGCATTTTCTGGGTCAGGTGTAGTAAAGCAAAGCTCCCAGAAGAGTTTAACAGAGCTGCCAGCAGGGGCTATTGTTGTGTTACTCCTGGAGGAATTCTGTACCAAAAAATTAGAAATTATGTGCACAATATTTTAAAATTCTGCAAAATTCTGCATATTTTAGGTCAATATAGCACAATAAAATCACACCAGTTTCAATTATTTTGGTAATTTATTTCAAAATATCTGTGAGCAATTATGTCTAACAATACAGACAACAAAAAAGATTCAAGGAATGCTTTTTGGCAAATAGATTCCTTATTAGGCATATTAATACAGAACTGAGTAATAATTCATTCAAACTGCAATACAGAACCGTATTTCCTGCACCCCTCAGAAACAGCGCAAAAGCTTGAGGGAGTCAGGGGTAATGGAGAAGCTGAGGGAGAGGGAAGCAGTTGCTGGAAAAGAGTCTGGGTGTGAACTTGAGAGGGTTGTTGGACATGGGTGGGAAAAGTATGGACTCCTTTTTTTTTTAATTTTTTTTTTTTTTTTTACGGGGGAGGGTGGAGTGGACATGGCAGGGAGGGATTGTTAGGGAGTTTCCCGCATGCAGACCCTGGCTGACCCTTAGCTTCTCCCGTTCAGGCACATCTGCCCCGCCCCCATGAGTCCCTGCACTCTGTCCCCCATCTCTATGTATCTCCCTTCATCCATGTAGCCCCACACCCCTTCAGCCAACCCCCTCCCCCATCCTGTTGCAGCCCTGCACCCCCTGTGTCCCTGCACTCTTTCCCCCATCCTTATCTGTCTCTGTGCCCTCTGGTGTGTGGGCATCACTCTACAGGTCCTGGTTCATTACTGGGATTCCTATGAACTACAACAAAATAATAATAAATGGTGATTTGCATGTAAAGGTAACTAGCCTCTATTTATTCCCCAAAAAAGACCAGGAGTACTTGTGGCACCTTAGAGACTAACAAATTTATTTCAGCATAAGCTTTCGTGAGCTACAGCTCACTTCTTCGGATGCATAGAATGGAACACACAGACAGAAGGTATTTATACATACAGAGAACATGAAAAGGTGGAAGTACACATACCAACTGTAAGAGGCCAATCAATTGAGATGAGCTAAGGAGCAAGGGATGTATTTGCCTTCAGCAGCCCCCAAGTCAGAAGCTGCTGCCTGACAGCACATGATGCCAAGCTAGCATGCTGGCCAAGTCCATTCTTTGGAATGCACCTAAAGAGTCTTATCCACATTAAGATCCGAGCCTGTAGCATTCACATCACACACACCAACATGACAATTAGCCCCCCTTGTTGTCAGTTTGGCACAGAGGGCCAGGAATGAATGAGTCACAAGAGACTGACTAGCCAGCAGCCTCTTCAGATCATTGTTAAGGCACATTAGTGAGTGGGTGAGAAGCCTGTACTGTTGTTGTCATCACTGTACCTGTTGGGGGGGTGGGGGTGGGGCAGAAGAGAGAGAGAGAACTTCAATCTCAACATTCTTCACTTTCCCCAAGCATCATATCCACCTACATGAAACACGCACAGAATCAGTCTGTCACCAAGGCCCTCTACCCCATGGTTTTAGCTGAGAATTCCCCCCCGCCCCCTTTGAACCAGTCATAGAGCAGGGTTTAGGGTAAACATGTTAACATCTTTAATTACACCACCTTGTAATTGCCTTTGGTATGTTCACTTATTTTCATAATAAGGAAACAGCCGGATTTGTGCAGAGTCCAATCTATCTGCATACAAATTACAATGCACACACACACACACAATGTAACTTAGACAGCAGCTTTTAACTCAAATAAAACAATGAACTGCGACGCTCACAGGGAGGATGCTTGAATAATAAACCTTAACCTCCCAAAGTTCAAGTTGTTTTGGAGCCAGTAATCACAGTCAGTTTCTCTATCAGCAACAGGATACATTAGATAATGTGGTGGTGCATTAAGGCCTTAATAGTAACTTAAACATGGCCAGAAAAAAAAAAAAATGAAGCCAAGACATAGCACTCAAAACATTATTTGTACTTACTCCTTCCCCAACATTTTCCACAATAGGCCCTTCACCACACAGGAACATAAATTACCTCCACACTTTAGAATTATAAGGGATTTGCTTCCTGTGGTGATCCTCTTACAGAAGAGATAGAGGAGACAGCAGAATTAAATTTGGGACTATGGCTGGCTGAAATTTGGAATTTCCAGGTCATGGGAAATTTCAACATTCAAAATTTCCCCTGAACTGGAGATTCTGAAAAATCATGTTTCCGAAACACCAAAACAGTGTTTTCAAAATGAAATATGCAGGGGGTGCCGGAACAATTTGTATAGGGGGGGTGCTGAGAGCCATTAAACTGAACTGTAAACCTTGTATATAACAGAAACCATTTCAAAGTTGGAGGTGCGGTATCACTCTTAGTTCAGCATCTGTGGAAATAGCTCCCAGGTAGCTGCTTGATATAATTCATGTCAGTTTCACTACTTCCCACCACTGAATAGCAGATATCAAAGGGTCATTTTCAAGGCTACCATTCAGTCCTGAACAGCAGGTGCCAAGGATTCCATGGTCTACTAGCTCCATGGCAGCCTGGCCACATGGATGGCAAACCTAGGGCTACTAAATTCCCACACCAGCTGGCTCCCCGAGCTAATAGAGGATAGGCATCCGGGGTGCAAGTTGACTGGAGTCTGGCTCAGTGGCAGACAGCCTGGAAGCCCCAACTGGAGATGGGGATCTCTGAACTTCCACGCTCCCTATAGTACTGGGAGTTCAGATCCTGAGAGCAACAGCTTGAGACAGGGCTGCCATTCCCTCATCAGGAAGTATGGAAACCCCAAGAGCTCCAGCTGGAGCTTTCATGGCTTCCAGGCTCAAAATTAGTTTCTTCAAAGGATGGCCAGAAGGGTTTGCCCAGATTTATAAAATAGCACTTTGTTCTTTGCCATCAGCTTTATGTAATGATCCACCAAGGATTTTTAAAAAGTGTGTATATAGTTATATATATTTATTTATTTAAATTCTGTAGGGTGGCTGGTTTTTTGCATATGTGCATCACTCTCAGCAACTCTGGTCTTTCCTGGTGTTCCAAGAGGACCTCCTCTGTTGGATGTATTTATTCAAGTGGCAGAATGATAAATTCAACACATTCTTCAATGTGTCAGTCAGCAAAGATAAACCAGAGTTAAAAAAACCCTTCCCCTCTGTTCTTATGCTAATCATCTTTCATCTTGCAGAATGGGGCAACGTGACATACTAGTTGGTAAATCATGGAGCCTCTGTACTTCCCCCCTACACTATAGCCACAGAATAATAAAGAAAGCACTTAGCATTAACACGTAAATTATTAGGTAAAGTGGGAGTTGTGCCATTTCTTACTTTAAGTCACCTTTGTATTTCACATGGTCAAGATTATGACTACTGAAGAAACCCTCTTTGAAGATATGGCTCCAGTTTGTGCAAATAGAAGATTAGATGCAAATGTTCACAGTTAGTCTGTAAGCCTTCTCAGGGCAGCGGCTATCTTATTATGTGTGGGCAATGCATACCACGTAAGGCTCTGGTCAAGGCCTCTAAGTGCTGCTGTAATACTCAAAGGACTATGCATGTTGATCAAACAAAGCACTGGATAGTGAGAGAGGATTTTTGTTTGGCCAAGATCCCCACACTCTTTTTTCTAGTCTAGATGCACTCTTGGCATCCTTGGAATAAGCCGATAACATTCTAGACTTCCTAACATCAGACAAAAAAAAATTACCAGCAATGCACTGGCTTCTACAGGTTTGGGTTTACTGTCCACTGCAGGGCAAGTACAAAGGAGCTAGCACACATCTACCAACATAAGCATTATTATTTAAAGTTGGGATGGAAAAATCCACTTTGCCATGGCAAACAGGAAATGTCCCGGTGAGAACATCACTGTCCTGCCCTTAAAAAAAAATGAAAAAACAAAACAAAAAAAAAAGCCACAAAAGGTTAACATTTTTTTACATCCTAAAGTCTCTCTCACACACAAACAGATGGAGTGCTCTAATTCTTGAAATGCCTCAGCTGTGGGTTAGAACTTTCAGAACAAGCTGCAGCAAAGTGAAAACTAACCTATTCAGAATCCTGTATCTTGTTGGTATCTCTATTGCAATCAAGGTGTTTCATTCTGTGGCAACTCACAAAGTCTCTGAGCAACAGCAGAGGCTGATACTGAAGCGCCTCCTACTGAGGCTGGGAGCTGCAAAATGAAGGCTAGGATAGTAGAAACACCCCTGCTTAGAACAACCAAAAAAGCCAAAAGAAGGTGGAGTAGACCCATCCTTGAAACAGCAAGCCCCTGCCACCTTCCATATCAGACTTAGCTTTCTGGCTATTATGTACTTGTTAAGCTTTCTAAGCCGTGTGTGTGAGTACATGGAAGGGAGTGGTTAAGATATGTTAGAAAAGATATGCACAGTACAAGATGTACAGTACAGAGCGTGATGGGGGTTAAGTAATAAGGAGAGAAACTATATGGGAGGAGGTAGAAAATACAGGGAAAGGAAACAAGAGACTGGTTAAAGTATGTAGAGATTGTTTTGGATGGGAGTACCTACAGATATGGACTAACAGCAAATTAGACCATTTCTTTGGGCTACTGAATTTTTAGTTGGAGCAGTATGCTTGTCCAAGGAATTTTGCAAAGCTGATTTAAGGACAGACTGTGCTCCATCCTAGAACAAAAAAAAAAAAAAAAAAGGAAGCTGGAAACACACACAAGAGGATGGAAATGTCTTATTGACAAGAACTGCACAATGCAACAGACCTCCAAATAAAATGAAATGAAGATTAACCTGGCAGGAGAAGAACCAGCCTGCACAGTGTCTTGGTATGAACAAAACTAAGAACATAACTGAAACTGATCTGGGTGTGACACCTGAAGTATTTTAGATTGACTAACATCTCACCAACTCTTACCCAGAAAGACAAGGGAGTTAGATAACTGACATACAGGAAAGGAACCAAGATGCTGATTGTCTTAGTTGTATACATTTAGTAAGCAACTGCATTCAATCCGCAAATAAGGATGCACCCTGAACACCGTGTGGTGAGAAGAGGAAGCAATTGTTCCAAGCTTCCCACCTCTGAGTAATATTTTTACCCATCACTGTTACTATCTTAAAGGAAAACACAGTTAAGGTGTCTTGGATTAACCATCTCTCCCTTCAGTAGCTGTCAGCAGGTTCATTGTTAGGAAAGGAATTCTCAAGACTGATCAGGAAGAACTCTTCCCACTGCCTCCACATTCACAAGCAATCCAGGCACAACACAATAAATAATGATGGAAGATCGCAATAGCTCCAATGAGATATTTTTACCACACACAAGTTCAGGACTTTAGCAAATACTTTCCTTCCAACAAAACTAAAATGAAACACAAAAGTCTCAGTATCTATTCTTAGCTCTCATCCCAGTCCTCTAGAGCCCAGTCTGGCATCTTGGAATTGTATTCAAACTCTGCTCCCTTGTAGCGTAAGGCATGCAGGTACATCACCAGCTCCCTAGGAGATGGGTCCTGCCTTACTATTTTACACTCCTCACACAGAGGGTCCTTTTCTTCTGTATGTCCATCCTGATTCCCACTTGAACTAGCTCCTTCAGGGTTTAGTCCACCCTGATTCCCACTTGAACTAGCTCCTTCAGGGTTTGCTTCATGTGTTTCTGGTCTGGTATCATAATTTGGCAAACAAGCCAGTATTTCAGCTTCTTTCTGATCCTTAGAGTCCTCAGTTCTGCAGGAGTCTGCACTTATAGGCGTAATCTCAACTGTCTTAGTACAGTAATCTGAATGGTCACATTCTTCACTTCCCACAATGGGCTTAAGGTCCTCCTCTGAAATGTCCAAGATGCTCAAACTCTGTTTGGAACGATGTTCTTCCACCAAAGCCCTGAGAAGCTCCTCATCTGTTTTATTAATCTCACCACCCTTACCCTTAGTAGGACCCCAGGCTTCCATATTGTAGATGGGGTCATTGACAATAGGATATCCCAGGAATTGCAAATGGACCCGGATCTGGTGGGTGCGACCCGTAAATGGAAAACACTTGACCACACTGGTCTTGCCATTGTAACTAAGCCTTTGGAAGACAGTTTTACAGGATTTGCCTTTGGGGTCCACACGACACACGCCCACTTTGTAAGAAACAACCAGGATGGGTTCCTCACAGGTCACTTCATTTTCTGGAAACTCCCCAAGCACGCGGCAGACATACTCCTTTTCCAGCTACAGAAGGAAAACAGAGTGAACATCAGAAACACATCAATCCAGACTCAATGCAAATCTCTCTTGAGCTCCAGCTACATTAAGCTTAATACTAACCATTCCTGCCCTCTCCTTCACTTACAGATATGTGGGGAAGTTCAGACATTTCAGTTACAGGATTGCAGATAACACGAGAAGCAAACAAGCATCTCAAGTGTACCTCATTATAAAGTGAAGTCTTCTATTTAGACCTACAGTGGCTTCTGTCCCATTCAGGTGTACTTTATTAATGGAGTTTGATAACTTCATAATTCAACATTTCAACTAAGACCTAGGAAACTATTTTAACATTAAACCCAAAATTATGTCAAGATTTATTCTCAGATTTTTGTTGTCGCCCCTTACTTTTGTGCCCTTGCTGCAAATCTTAAAAGCCAGAGTGCCACAACTGGGATTGGCAGGTTGCAGGTGTGACACCCTGCACCCCGTGTTCAGCACTTTTATATGGTACTTTTATATGGTTATGATATATTTTGTACAAAGTATGACTTGTGAGGTATCATTTGAAAACTCAATCTACTGAACAATACTGTCCTGTCAAAATTTGTGCATCAACATTGTATATGGAGCTATGAGATTTTACTATAGAATTGTTACTGAAATACACTGTAGTTCCGGGTAATGCCCGCAGACCATTTCCTCAAAGACATCACCTAGGTGCTAAAAGGCCACTACCTGCTTAATCAGAGATATACCAGCACAAGCGCTGTAAACAAGAAATTTATAATTCACCTGAAGGACAGTTGGCAGTTCACATACGCCATGGAACTGTCTGACACCATGACCCAGCAAAGACTTTTCCAGTGCAAAGGGTCAGAGTATAAGGGAGAAAAATGCCTCTATATACCTCTCCTCTCCCATCTTTACTCATAGGTGATCACTTGAAAGACACAAGGAGCATCACTAAACTTAGGAGAGCTGGGGTACTGGAACAATTTTTACAGTGGTGGTGCTGAGAGTTACTGAACCAAGCTGTTAACCCTGTATATAACAGAAACCACTTCAACATCAGAATGGCCATACTGGGTCAGACCAAAGATTCATCTAGCCCAATATCCTGTCTTTTGACAGGTGCCAGTGCCAGGTGCCCCAGAGGGAACAGAATAGGTAATCATCAAGTGATCCATCTCCTGTCGCCCATTCCCAGCTTCTGGCAAACAGAGGCTAGGGACACCACCCCTCCCCATTCTGGCTAATAGACGTTGATGGACATATCCTCCATGAACTCATCTAGTTCTATTTAAAACCCTGTTATAGTCCTGGCCTTCACAACATCCTCTGGCAATGAGTTCCATAGATGGACTGTGCACTGTGTGAAAAAATACTTCCTTTTGTTTGTTTTAAATCTGCTGCCTATTAATTTCATTTGGTGACCCCTAGTTCTTGTGTTATGAGGAGTAAACAACACTTCCTTATTTACTTTCCCCAGACCAGTCATGATTTTTATAAACTTCTATCACATCTCCTCTCAGTTGGGCTTTTCAGCTTGGAAAAAGACCAGTCTTATTATTAATCTCTCCTCATATGGAAGCCACACCATACCCATAATAATTTCTGTGGTCCTTTTCTGAACCTTTTCCAATTCCAATATATCTTTTTTGAGATGGGGCAACCACATCTGCCAGCAGTCTTCAAGATGTGGTTGTACTATGGATTTCTATAGGGATTATCATCTATCCCTTTCTTAATGCTTCCCAACATTCTGTTCACTTTGTTGACTGCCACTGCACATTGAATGGGTATTTTCAGAGAAACAACCCCCAGTTCCAACACCTATGAGGGAAAGTGGTCCTGGCCTAGCTGTTTTTCCAGGCAGTACAGACTACTGAAAGTTTTAGGGTGAGAGAAACTTTTTGCTTTTAAACTTTTAACCTTGGTAAAGTTTAGGAATCTGCTTGCGTGTTTATCTTTTTTCTTCTTTTGTAACCAACTCTGACTTTTATGCCTTATCACTCGTAAATCATTTAAAATTAGGGCTATCAAACTATTAAAAAAATCACAATTAATCGCAAGACTAAAAAATAGTTGTGTTAATTTCAGTTTTAATTGCACTGTTAAATAAAAGAATACCAATTTATTATAAATATTTGTGGATGTTTTTCTACATTTTCAAATATATTGATTTCAATTACAACACACAGAACAAAGCATACTGTACTCTATTATCTGAGTACAAATATTTGCACTGTAAAAAAGAAACAGTATTTTTCAATTCACCTCATACAAGTACTGTAGTGGAATCTCTATCATTAAAATGCAACTTACAAAGGTAGAATTATTATTTTTTGTTTTTACATAACTGCACTCAAAAAGAAAACAAATGTAAAACTTTAGCGCCCACAAGTTGAAGCATAAAGGGCATACAAATGTTTAGCATATCTGGCATGCAAATATTTTGTAATGCCGACTAGAACAGTGCCATGCAAAAACCTGCTCTTACTTTCAAGTGACGCTGAACAAGAAGGGGGCAGCATTATCTCCCGTAAATATAAACAAAATTGTGTCTTGAGTGATTGGCTGAACAAGTAGGACTGAATGGACTAGTATGAGGTGAACTGAAAATTACATTCTTATCTTTTTTACAGTGCAAATATTTGTAATAAAAATATAAAGAGAGCACTGTACACTTTAATGTGTTATAACTGATATCAATATATTTGAAAATGTAGAAAAACATCCAAAATATAATAAATTGTTATTCTATTATTTAACAGTGTGATTAAAACTGCGATTAATTGTGACTTTTTAAAATCTAATTAATTTGTTTTGCGTTAATTGCATGCATTAACTGCGATCAATAGACAGTCCTACTTAATATCTAAAACAAGTTATTAACTAGAGAAAGATAGTATCAGAAGGGTAGCCGTGTTAGTCTGGATCTGTAAAAGCAGCAAAAAATCCTGTGGCACCTTATAGACTAACAGACATGAGCTTTCGTGGTGATATACACTTTCAAATGCATTAGTGGAAATTTCCAGAGCAGGTACTATATGCAAGCCATAGAGCTAATGAGGTTAGTCTCCAAGAGGGAGATGAGCCCTGTTCTCAGTTGAGTGGTAAACCAGGGAGAACGAAACTGGATTCTGTAGCTGGCAAGCCTGTCACAGTCTTTGTTTAATCTCTCAGCTGATGGTGTCAAATTCAGATGAACTGAAGCTCAGCAGTTTCTCTTTGAAGTCTGGTCCTGAAGTTTTTTTGCTGCAGGATGGCCACCTTAAAGTCTGCTATAGTGTGGTCAGGGAGGTTGAAGTGCTCTCCTACAGGTTTTTGTATATTGACATTCCTAATATCTGATTTGTGTCCATTTATCCTTTTCCGTAGACACTGTCCAGTTTGGCCGATGTACATAGCAGAGGGGCATTGCTGGCATATATTACATTGGTGGACGTGCAGGTGAATGAATCGGTGATGGAGTGGCTGATCTGGTTAGGTCCTGTGATGGTGTCGCTGGTGTAGATACGTGGGCAGAGTTGGCATCGAGGTTTGTTGCATGGACTGGTTCCTGAGCTACAGTTACTATGGTGCAGTGTGGAGTTACTGGTGAGAATGTGTTTCAGGTTGGCAGGTTGTCTGTGGGCGAGGATGGCCATCACATACAGTCCCCAGCTAAAATCCCTCCAACACATCATCAGGGATCTACAACCCATCCTGGACAATAATCCCACACTTTCACAGGCCTTGGGTGGCAACAAAGGCTGATGCATATTCATTACCCTTTGTAAGAATGACGGACTAATTTATGAGCTTGTACGGTCCTGTGGGCTACTGAAGGTACTCAGGGATATGCGGATGTTGCCCTGTATCTATTTATGGATGGCAGGACACATCATTCATGTACTCAGCTGATAGAGACTTTGCATGCTGGTGGCTGTGAGTGATCAGAGCCTGGAGAGGTTTGCTGTTCACTAGCAAAGCAATGTGAAAGGCATCCCAGGCTGGAGAGCTAAGGGGCCATAGCAGTTCAGCATGCACCCTGGGGAATGTCACAACAGGCTATTGCATAGAACATTTACAGAGGAATCTGAGTCCTTCAAAACGGAAATAGGGTTTTTATTAAAACACCAATAGCCTCTCAATTACTGTCTCACAAACTAGCACACTTATCTACTATACAACCTACTGAGGCACCCGAATTCTGCTCAGTGGAGCACCAAATGAGCATCTTACCAAGAGCACAAGGGGTGCATGTAATTTGCACTTGTCTTCATTTTAAAGAAAAAGCGCTGACCTACTGAGACCACAGGTCCTAAAATGCAATGCCCCTAGACATAAACTGTATTTATGCATTAAAAGTTAAAGCAGCCACAGGCTGCAATGTAAACTTTGGGACTTGTGTTTGGCCAACAGCCTGTACTTGGACCAAACCTGCTTCAAGAGCTCTTGAAAGATGCACTCTGAAAATCACTTAAGTCCTCAGCTCTCACCTGTCTCTGCCGAACTTGCTCATCAATCCTTTTAGACACTTCTGCAGTCTTGGCAAATATGAGCACACCAGATGTCATGCGATCAAGCCGATGAATAGTGTGCAACTCCTTTAGGTTATGCTCTTTGCCTAAGATGAAGATGACTGTGTTGTGTCGAAATCTGCCGCATGGGTGTACAGGTAAAGACGAAGGTTTGTCCACGACAACCACCTCGTCATTCTCTACCAAGATCTGGATAGGCTGAGCAGTGACTGGAGGCTCATGGCGATGCACTGTATTCCTCAGAAAATCGTTATTCTACAAGCAAAACAGATTATTAGAATAGATATATGATTTCCCCAAATATCCTTGATCAGTGAGAAATAAGGGATAGATAACACACCTCCAGAATAACGTGGGACCCAACATTAAGAAACCAGCTAAAAATATACTGGAAAATAGTAATGTATTATAATCATTAAGCATACTGGTTTATGAGATCCTATCTCAAATAACGTTCCCATGCCTAGTATTTCTTAGGAAGGGGGAAAGACTCATAACGCAAAAGGCCACTTGTGTGCAACGCTGTCTGAGGGAGATAAATTCCTTCCTAACTCCTGCAGGTGAACTGCCTATGCCTTGAAATTTTAACTAATACAGCTCCAAATACCGCCATGAACTTACATCCAGCACTTTTCATTTAAAGTCACACTTTCAGTTATACTGAAAAGCAACCCCATGTAGAGAAAGCCTTATTCTGCGCTCCTCAGATAAAGGACTAGGTTTTCCTGTAAGTTTGTACTGCATATAGCTTCGGGTCCCACCACAATACAAAACAATAATTATGTTTAAACGTGGCTGGGGCCAAAATATATTACATTATTTTCTTTTCACATATGAATGGAAGAACAAAAAAACCCATCATGACATACTAGAGAACTAGGTTCTCTTTATGTGGGCTATTCTCCTCCCCACTCCAGGTCACCTCAAGTTAGCTACACACATTTCAAAATATTGTTTTAATTAGCAAATTTTTGGTAGTCTAGACAGAGGACTTGTGCTCTAGTGGCTCTTCTAGAGCGGGAAATGGGACACCCCTTCCTCCACACACACAACCAGACAATGACCCCACAACTGCAGTAACCGTTGTAGGGAGCCAGCGGTCCAGAGGGGAGGGCTGCTCCCCACGGAGGCAGAGCGGCCGGCTAGGGCCATGAGGGTAGCAGGAAGGAGTGTGAGAAGATGAGGGGCTGGGTGGGGGAGAGAGGCGCTGCACCCGGGAAGGGATCTCTCCCCCCAAGGGTGGGGAGCATGTTCCTGAGATTACCAAATCGACGCCCCCCCCGAGACGTAAACTACGGCCGCCCGCGCCAGTGCCAAGCCGCGGTAAGGGAACCCGGGGTCTGGCGGGCGGAGGCTCCGGGGACCTGCCTTGAGCACGATGCCGAGGTCCCGCACGGGCTGCTCGTTGAGGCGCAGGCGGCCGGCGCTGGCCGCGGCCCGGTAGTAGTCGATGGGCTGGGCGCGGAACTCGGTGCTGAAGACGTGCAGCAGGCTCTTGCCCACCCAGCGGCCCTTGCAGTAGGTCTGGAAGTCGAAGTGGTAGGGCTGCACCTTGCGCAACCCGCCCTCGAAGTAGTAGCAGGTCTCGGCGAAGTGCGTCTCGCTGAAGCTCACACCGAGGTTGCGCTTCCTCGGGGGCGGCACGTAGCGCTCGCCGCGGCCCGGCCGCTTCTCCTCCCCAGCCAGCAGCCGCCGCCTCTTGGCCGGGGGGGGCGCGTCCCCCACCGCGCTGCTCCCCGGGCCGGGCTCTTCCATGCGGCAGCCCACGGGCGCTAGCGCGGCGAGCGACCAGCGGACTCTCGGGCCAGCGAGGAGCAGCTGCGGCTCAGCAGCCCCCGCCAGCCTCGCCCACATGGCCTCGGACTGGGATACCCCGGCGCGTGACGCCCCCGGAGCCCAGCCAATCACCCCAGCCCGCTCACGGTGACGTTTAACACAAGCGCCACGAAACTCTCCGCCCCTAGAACTAGACTCCGCCCCTTTCCCATGGCCGCGCTTCTGGGCGCCGCCGGGTCGTGGTGAGAGCGTGGGAAGAGCAGGGAAGGCGCATCTTCACTGATTTCATGGGCACAGTGTGCTGGGGCGGGCTGGGTGCCCATGTACGCAGGCACACACGTGCACGCTGAAGCCAGTTCCGCTGGGGCAGGAGAGGAGACCTGCTGCTGCGGTGACCTGAGCACTCTGGCACTGGCTGCTGCAGCGATGTGGCTGCGCCTATGCCTCTCTATGCTCCTGCAGCTGCCTCCCATAGCCCCCTCTCTTCCCCATCCCACACCCCCACCCCCCCGGCCACTCAGTTGTAGGGTTGCCAGTTTTGGGTAGACATGATCCCAGGGGTTTCATCATACGACAATCTATAATGAAAAATTATTTTTGAATTCCTGGAGACTCCAGGGCAGTCCTGGAAGCTTGGCAACATAACCTGTCTAGGAAACAGGTGGGCACTAGAACACAAGAGGCAGCATCCAGCTGCAGAAGTAGTGACCCAGAGAAGCTGCTGCAACCTGCTCCCTACCCGGCCCCACTGTGCAGATAGGGGGCCAGTGGGGATGGAGGCAGCACAGCAGGGGATGGCTAGAACTCCCCTCCCCTGCAGCTTGGCCCTCACAGAAAATCAGGGGTGGAGAGTGACCCTCAAGCCTCTCCTCTGTTTAGGGAAACAATGTCCCTCTCCACTCCCCCCCAGACTACACCCATATGTGATTTGTATCATATGCACTAATGTGTAGCACCCACAAACTGCTGGGATGAAGACAGCATTGGAAATCTTTTATCTAGATAATGGTACAGCATAAAATGCTACTAGGAGCTAGAGAAGTAAATTTTGTTCTAGAAGCTAACTAGTTAAACGATTAAAATTATATCTGTTAACCGAGGTCCCTTTAGCTGGGCCCTTGGGTGTGTGTGTGTGGGGAGGTGGACAATACTGGCGTCCCTGCACCTGGCACAGCCAGGGCTGCTCTGGCTGATGAGCAGGGGGTTAATGGTAAAGATCGGTTAATGGTAAGCCTAATGCTTACTTCTTACCCTTTTATATCCCTAGTGGGAGCTTCCTTATTTCAGCCCTATTAATTTGATCAACATTCAGGGCCCAATTTGAAGGGAGAAAAGAATTTCAGCTCTGAGAACATGTACAATCCAATTTCAGAAAAGATGCCACAACAATGGTACTAATCAGCATCACATGAAACATGGGACCTCTCTGTTTCATTTTAAATACCACCCATTTTTTCCCCTCTATTGAAAAGAAGGGCCTAATTTAAGAGAGTGCCGTAGGAGCCTGTATCTTAATTCTGAGTAAGCATGCATGATTGCTAACACCAAGTCCTGGCTTCATCCAGGGAACAGTGTGTTCATACAGCTGATTAACTAGCTCACCAAAAAGGGGATGAGAAAAGAATATATTTAATCTAGAAGATTAATCAGATCAAATACATACTGTAATTATTCTTCAAGCATCAGACTAGCAAGTCATGAATATAATGCGCTACCATTTAATCAAGTTATAATATACATGAATTATCAAATCTGTAACAGTATTGCACACTCTCCATTCCCATAGATATTGTATGTGGAGCTGACCAAAGAGGACAACTGGGCTTATCTGGTTTTACTCAGTCCAGGAAGAAATCAGACAAGATCTCCACAGCTTAGGAACTGGGTTCTGACTGATCTGGAAAAATATTCTTCTCTAACTCCTCCTTGAGTTCTTTAAAAAGCAGAAAATGCCGTTGTGATGTGTCCAAGTTAAAAAAAAAAAAATTATAAAGCAAAGCCATACACATCTATAGTTGCTTCTTCAGGAACTGGTTCATGAGCTTTCCAAGATCATTTTGTAAGTGATATTCTGTCAGACTTCATCCCTATGGGTGGAAAAAAGGCAACTGTGTTACTGCTGTGAATAAATTCACAATGATAATGAATCTGAATACAATACTTATGAAAACAAAAGGCCAGATTGTGATGGAAGCTAGCATGCTCCATTATTCTTTAGTCTCTAAAATAGGAGGAGATGCACACAGCTCTCTTGCTGTGCCTGAGCATGTATGCCCCTTCCCTTCGTCTTCCTGGCTGCATCTGCTAGGATTCTAGGGGTGGATCTTTCAGCCAGCGGATTCTGGAGATAGGCGCTTCTGTCAACATCTTACCAGTGACAAGGGCAAGTGGAACAAAAAACAAATTACAGTCAGGGAAACTTATTTTTTACCGAGGCCACTGCTTCTCCTTATCTGTCAGGGGAACATAGACCACGCCCATCAGTTCCGTTTCCACGATTTGCCCATCACTGGTTTTGTCATACTGCATCAGAACCTGGTTTGCACCTGCAGGCCCAACTGGCACGATCAGCCGGCCACCTGGCTTCAACTCTTTCAGCAACTGTCAAACAGAGGAGTCAATATCAGCAAGGACCAGAAACAGTTTGAACAAGGAAAGAGACAAAAGTAAAGCTGATTATGAGGCCTATTGTGTCCACCAAAGGCATTTACAGGGTTGCCAGCTTCACACAGAACAGAAAGGAAGTTATTCCAGTTTTGTTACAGCCACAGGTGCAAGGGAATGAATGCAGACAGATGATATGTCTGTTAATTCTTACCTCCTTTGGTACAGTGTCTGCTGCTGCTCCAACATGGATAGCATCATAAGGTGCTTCTTCAGGGTATCCCTGCCTGCCATCTCCAACTGCAGAGAGGGAATGTGCCTTGAAGATCCTTGTTCATATGGTAACTCAACCTAGAGAACCCTCTATCTTTCCTTTCACTTGAAAGATACGTGAAGAAGGCTTTTGTATGTGAATTGTGTTGGCAATTTGGATTTCTACAAGAAGCCTACTAAGACAGGCTGCTCTATAAAGTTAATTTTTAAAGACAGGTTTTGGAAACAGGCAACACTGTTAGAGGAAGGAGACACCAGAGCTGGGACAGACCCTGCATGACAAAGTAGGTTAGTGCAGATGTAGGACTCCAGAGACCAACATTTAAATCTGATGGGTCACAACAGAAGTAGAGTTTGGTAGTTTCCAATGGAGATATGGTCAAAAACCAAACCCAGTTATTTGATATTAACAGCAGTCTTTACTTACGAGGGGCTTAGTACTGAAATAAAGGGAGTTGTTGCATACCCACTAAGGATAAAGTTGTATTGATAGAGCTGTTTGGAGATGGATCAATTGAATGGCACCTGCCAACATTATATATGGCTTCAGTCAGTGTTATTAGCCACCTAACCTTTAATTTGCACTTACCTGTGGAAATTAAATTATTCAACAGAAGAATATAGTTTCTTTCTTAATAATACTGTGACAAGCACTTGAGTACTACCGAAAAAAAAGAAAATTATGCCAACCACAGAGAGGCAGGTCTCCAGAAACAGTAAGGGCTAAGCACTGCCAGGCTACAATGCATTCAGGTACAGGAATGAAACAGTAAGGTCATGGGCTACCGAGCTCACCCAGAAGTTTCAGACGGCCAGAAGTGAGCAGAGTTGGGTCATCTTCTCTGACATTTCTAATGGATTCATGGACCAGCTCTTCAATATGTTCTATGCCTACTGCCTTCCCTGTGGGACCCACCTGAAAAACAGACATGTGCATACAGAGATTGTGCATTGTACAGGTGTTTTACTGTTGCAGTAGAAGGATGAGAGAGAATTCCCAGGAAATTATCTGTTTTGGGGAAATATCTGAATACGAGGTGCAAATTCTGTATCAAGTTAGTTTTAATGATGGGTAATCCTGTTTATAGAATCATAGGACCGGAAGGAACCTCAGGAAGTCATCTAGTCCAGTCCCCTGCACTCATAGCAGGACTAAGTATTATCTAGATCATCCCTGACAGGTGTTAGTCTAACCTGCTCTTTAAAAATCTCCAATGATGAGGATTCCACGATCTCCCTAGACAATTTATTCCAGTGCTTAACCACCCTGAGAGTTAGGAAGCTTTTCCTAATGTCCATCTGTGATGAACTGGGACTGTTCTTAATGTTTGCTCTGAATACTGTGTTGGTGCCTCAGTGTCCCCTAGGCAGTTCTTAAGTATCTAGGTGGTGGGATCAGGGGGTGTGATTGCTGCAGAGCAAAGGGCCAGTGCACCTAAATGCCTGGCGCTGGCAACTCTGTCTCTAGAACTGATGGCCTGGGCCCCCCCTCTGCAAAGTGTTGGAGACAAAGGGATCAGGTGACCTCCTGGCCCGGAAGGGGCTGAGCAGAGAGGAGGGGCTGGAGGGGTTGTTAGTCTGGAGCTTGCTGGGACGAGGAGTGAAGTGCAGACCTAGGGGTTGGCCACGCCCCCCAGAATAGACCAGCGAGGGGTCTGGTTCGCTGTATTACAAGCTCTGTTTTAGACCCTGTTCCTGTCATCCGAATACCCTCTGTTTTCGGCTAAGAGTCACGTCTGACTGCAAGTGGGGTGCAGGACCCTGTGCTTCCCCAGGACCCCGCCTGGGGGCCTCGCTGCGGGAAGCACACGGAGGGACAGAGAGTGAATGCTCCAAGGAGACACCCAGGAGGTGAAGACTGTGTGAACAAGTCTGCTCCAAGGGAGGGGAGGCTCCCCAAAGTCCTGACTGGCTTAGTGGGGAGCAGTTCCAGAGCATCGCCCGGGGACTCTGTGACACCATCCTAAACCTCCCTTGCTGCAATTTAAATCACTTGTTTCTTGTTAATATATATCATGTTACCTGAAAGATGACTATCCCAGTCTATGGGGATTCCTAATCAGCATTCATTAGGAAAGATGCAGTCATCCTCTAAAGGTAGATTGGGAAGAAGAAACAAAAGCCTTCCTTGTCAGGATTTCTTTTTGAAAACGTGACTGTTTCCTTGGTAGGAGAGTGTCATGGGCAGTCTTCTAGTGCTCTAAGAGTATTTTCAGAAATTCCTTTCATTAATTCATTTTATGTAGAGTATGTTTAAGTTCAACAAAGCAAGCGAAAGTAAGAAAAAGACCGTTTCTGTATAAGGCACTTAATTCACTCCCTTTTCAGTGTATACTGGGTTAATCTGTCTATTAGATTGTACTTCTGTTGGCAGATACACCATCTGTTTATATTCAAACTGACTGGAGGGATCACATTTATCTCTTGTTTAAGCTGATCTGGAGAGAAAAACCACAATAGGCTTGCTTTAAGAAGCAGATTACCTTTCTTCATATTTATCTCAAGCAAAGAAGCAAATAATCTTGTATTTTGCTCACCATTCTAGCAAAGCAAGCTGTGAGGTAACCACTTCCTGATCCCACATCCAGGGCCTTTGCTCCTTCCACTAGCTGATCCTTCAGCAACTCCAGAGCATGGGCATGCTATGGGGATAACACCAA
This sequence comes from Chelonoidis abingdonii, assembly GCF_003597395.2. Classification (NCBI taxonomy): domain Eukaryota; kingdom Metazoa; phylum Chordata; order Testudines; family Testudinidae; genus Chelonoidis; species Chelonoidis abingdonii. The sequence goes on from NC_133772.1 coordinate 92,038,269, forward strand.
CAAGATGATATTATGATGCACACTTTCACACAGAGATAATAATTTCTCTCATGCCCCCAGTTTCTCCAGTCAGAATTGTGTTAATTGTGCAAGCATATTGTGTTTAAAAACGGAACTTTTTCCTTCCCATGACTCATTTTGCAGTGATGTCCCAATGTTGAGTTTGTAAAACCATTCTGATGACAGCACTTTTGAAAGTTGTTAGGAATATGCATTTCGTTAGTGGAATGTGTAGCAGAAAATGTGGCTTGTGAAGGAAGAGGATCTCTTGAAAAAATAGAAAACTTCACTTTAAACAATAATTCTGTCTTAAGGCTAACAATTGATTTTTCAAGGTTGACTGTCCTTCCTTAAAACTGTAAGTATTTCACACAGTTGTACAGGACACCAGTAATAAATGACATGTGGTACAAGGCAGTGTCCAATGCTCATGCATATAAGACCTATGTCAACTTGCTATTACATCTTTTAAATTAAAGCTAACCTCCAAGTCTATGAATAGAATGGAAAGTTTATCTTACCATGTGGGGTGCACTGATTGTAGCCTTATATCCTGAAAAGAAACCACTGACCGTTAAACAGAGGTAAGGAAATTATGACCATGTCTGTATAAATACTATTACCACCTCTAAACTGTTTTTATTTTTCTTTCAATATTGCAAATTTTTCCTGTTCTCCCACCTATCTGAGGCAACGTACTGACTTAAACTACCTCCTCTAGGGGGTGTTAATGACAGCAAAGCAGCTAAGAGCAACATTTCAGCTCCTGACTGTTCCAATCACCACCTAAGTATTCCAATCAACAACTTTTCAGGCTCATTCACAACCAAGACAGTTCTTCTGTTGCTTAGAGCCCACTTTTGCAGCCACTCCAATCAATAAGAATTCTGAGCACAGAATTGACCTGTTATGAGTTGGTTTGTAAGGAAGGGTGCGGGGGGGGCATAATAGCCACAAAAAATAGTTAAGTACTATAATACCACAAATTGTCTAGCATTAAGCCACAAAGTGGATACACTCAAAATAGAAGACCAAAAAAATCACAGATCTCAATATGCTTGGTGTGGGAAAATAAGTTGTCTGAGAAATCAATAGAGTGGTAGTGGAGGCAGCAGGGAGAAGTCTTAGAATGGATAATAATAATTCAAGGTTCACCCACTCAAGATTTCAGGAGAGGAGGAAGAAAAGCTGCAAACAGCATCTGCCTGTGCTAAGGATGTATGTGTGTGGAGGAAATTTAGACATCTGTGTTGACATATCTCAGTGAGAGAGATTTCAGCTTCAGTTGGAAATGTTGATTTAGACAAAGTTGCGAGGGAAGCTTTCAGGGCTGAGCATGCATGAGTGAAATATCAATGTACACTATGGTTACTATGCCTTGTGTCTTAGGGAAAAAAAAAAAAAAAACAACTGTCTCATAGAACAGAGTAAAGCTAAAACGAAAGTGTAGAGGCAGTGCTGGGGTGGCCAACCTGTGGTTCCAGACCCGCATGTGGCTCTTCGGAAGTTAATATGCGGCTCCTTGCATAGGTGCTGACTCGGAGGCTGGAGCTACAGAAGCAAACTTTTTAGTGTGCTGGGGTGCTCACTGCTGAACCCCTGGCTCTGCCCCAGGTCTTGAGTCCACTTCGCCCCTTCCAAGGTTCTTGCCACTTCCCCCGAGCGTGTCGTGCCCTCACTTCTTCTTCCCCCGCCCCCCAAGCCTCCTGCATGCCATGGAACAGCTGATTGTGGTGGGCAGGAGGCATGGTGAGGGTGAGGGAGGCGCTGATCGGTGGGGCTACCAGTGGGCAGGAGGTGCTGGGGGTGGGGGGGAATCTGATAGAGGGGCTGACGACATTACTGTGGCTCTCTGGCAATGTACATTGGTAAATTCTGGCTCCTTCTCAGGCTCAGGTTGGCCACCCCTGATGTAGTGTTTAGCTGCAGTCATCTCAGTTACATGCAGCATTCATAATATTTTCATGGAAATTATTCAGTTAATGTGGACATTCATGAATGAGCAAGTCACAAAATGGCTTCATCCTTCAAATACAAGAATTCTACAGCCTAACCCAAAATTTTTATTTCCCCTAACATCCCCTCCCCCCATTCAAATATGCCTCATGATTCAAGGTGATAGATGCCATGGATGATATTGCAGAGTCAGGATCTTTGCTCTTATCTTCCAGCCATCCTTTTTAATCAAAAATCAATCAATCCCATTTCTGACTTTGCACGTGAAAGGAAAAGGTTATTTCAAGGAGGCTTTCGCGCTAAGTATCACAATCCAGTTCCTGAGAGCACCAAATACTTTACACAGGGCATACAGAAATACTGTTTACTATTTTCTCCTTTGAGTTTATACTGTTTGCATTTATCTATTTAATTTTTTAATCTACAGATATTTTAAGGTTTTCCTCTTTTCTGGCTCACAAATGAGGTACTGAGTATGCACAACACCACTCCTCCTGAAGTCAACTGGATTTGTGGGTGCACTGCACTTCTGAAATTCACACCAATGGCTTTTTGAGCTATCTGTTGTCTTGTTTACACTTACAGCAGTGTGTAGTATATACTCATTACACATGTAGCTTCAGCCTGCTTTCACTGCAGCCTGTATCCACACTTGTCACTATAGTGTGTAGCTACATGCAGCAATGAAAAGCTTGGGTGGGGGAGCTGCCAGAGCCTTTCACTACAGCAGGGAAATGCTTCAGCAACAGGACACTACACTGCTAAAAACAGCCATGTAGATGTAGAAGGCACCACTTGGGCATGTAGAGAGCTGGTAAGATATATAGCTTAGGGTTCGAGCATATTGGTGACTACTTGCTCAAGTCATGTCTCACTATCTACACTGCTATTTATATCCATGCCAGCGGGACATGCAGTGTCAGTACACCATTCACTGCCCTAAATGTAGACATACCTTGTGTCAAGAAACAATGGTCTACCAATGATCAGGGCTAATCTTCATACCATTTGTTTTTCCAACACTTCATAAAGAGTTTTGTTCTTCAAATACAGTGGCCCCATCTGAGCATTCCCAGCCTCCAAATGGCAGATCCTTTTTCTATTTCTCCCAAAGAAACCCTTGAGTAGACCCATGGGAATACTCTTCTTGATGAGCCAGCAGTAAGAGTGCACATAAACTGTTCCCCTTTCCCATTCTTGCCACTATTCCATATAGGCAAGAATTGCTAGCATAGTAAACCAAGACCTACAAACTCACCCTGTGTCTTCCCTCCACTGTTCAATCACTGAGATTAGTGCAGCCATTACACACACCATAAAAGTGTCAATCTGCTACAAATTTCTTACCTATTGACTGAGGAGAATCCATGTATGGGAAATACTTGGTGTAGTGGGCTCTATCTGTGGCCAATAACACATCCAAGACCCGTTGAGATTTAATCACTCCATTTTCTTAAAAAAAAAAAAAAAAAAAAAAAAAAAAAAAAAAAAAAAAAAGGATGGAGAGAAAGATTTCAGTTATTTAATATTGTAACATGTTCAGGTTTGGACAGAGCTAGCGAAGGGTTTGGGAGGGACAGGCAATAGAGCTACTTGTTTGCCTCCAGGTTTGTGGTTCAGATCTATCCTAGGTTAATAGTGAGTAAAAGTAGCTACCTTCCAATAGCAGTTTGATGCCCTGAATCAAATGAGTTGCCTGCTAGGAACTGACCTGAGATTGTCAAGTGCCTGCTTTACTAAACACCACACTTGGCAGTCTCAGCAAAGAGTCAAAGGACTAAATGGACAGATTTATTTACACTGTTACCCCTGTACGTGGTTTCTTCAGGTCATATTTAAGGCACCTTAGCAGGATGTAAAATTACGTAGTTAAGGAGAATGACTGCAGAGAAGTTCATAGTTCCTTCATTTCTAATTTCCCTGCAGTAACTCCTGCTGAGAGAAAACAACTGTGTTGCTCTAACAGGGGAATTCAAAGCTATTATAGTTACAATCCAAATCATTTGTCCAAAACGGAGTGGGAATACCAATAACTATTCTAGTCTCAAGACAGCTCATTGGAGTTAACTGTGTAGAGCACTGACTTTTACAGTCAGTTACATCAGCTTCAGTCTCTCTATGCTCTATGTAATTGTCTACAGAATCATACAAAAGGTGTTTTGCATATTCTCAAATTAGACACACACGAGAGACTTTGGGCTAGTTTTCCTAGCATTGTGTCCTGTTTAGGATTAGAACAGAACAGTTTCAGGCTGTGACATCAAGATTCTGAAGTGGGTGAAGATAGAAGTGCCAAGACTATTGCAGGACATTTTGGAATGATGGATTACAATCCCACTCAGTCAAAAATGAAAATCAAACCTACAACTGTTAAAGTGCTATGAAGTTTCGTCGTCAGCTTTAAGTGTGAGCTCTGAAGAGGGGCTGCTGGCGGTACTCACTGTAAAGATTGTTGAGTAGCTCAGCATGTGTTTTCCCACTTGAAGTCCAGGCCATGGTTCTTGTGAGCAACAGTCCCATGAGCACAGTAAATATAGCACACTGCAACACACGGCTCATCTCTCAGAAATGCACAGTGGCCTCCCAGACCTTGCATGCCAGTCATGGGGGGAGAAAAAGAGGGGGGGGGGGGAGAGAGAGAGAGACTTTAAAACAAGCTCGGATAACACCCAGTAAAACTCAAATCTTTCCCAAATCACAAATGGCCAAGATTAAAATGATGTACACATCCTATAGCCATTAAACAATTTATATTACATGACGTGCCTTATTACCAACCCTGAAGAATCAATACCTCTGACCAAACAATATACAGAGCACAGATTGCTGCAATGCAAGAATTCCTCATACTGCTCTGCCAATATGTCTTAACGTGGACCTAGAGAAAGCACCTCCATGCATAAAAGAGTACTGTAGTTTTGGAAGAGTTGTCAGTTGGCTAACTGATGATGGTTCATATGATGTAGACATTTATTCCCAAGGAATATAGAATCAGATGCCCAAACATACATGGCAACAGCTTTCTGTCACCACTAACCTGGGCTGGATTCTAACTAGCAGTATAGGAACAGAAGGTTCTGTATCCAGTTACCACTTTTCTGCACTTCTCAGTGTTATGACCAACACTGAACTGTTTTTGAAGACACTCATTCCGAAGATATGAAGATGCCTCTGGACTCACATAAGCCCTTACGTTCATTTTTTAAGTTAAGAAATTAACCAACATTACAAACACAACTTGAATGTCTAAAGAAGGAAAAAACTAAACACTATTGCTACAGACGTCCATAATTACATAAACACAGTTCCTGCATTTCTACATATTTTGCAGCAACTAAAAATTGCTTCTCAAAATTCAAGGAAGTGGGGACGAATCTGTATCATTTAAGGGCTTCATAACAGTCCCCTGATTATTGGGGAGCTACTTCAAGTACAGGTCTGATTTGAAGAGTGTAATGGCATTTTCTTACTCCTTGTGAATATGTGGTCAGTGTTTTTGTATTTTTTTATCATTAGAGTCAGTACGTAAGTTTTTATTAGCTTGTAATCCTTTTAGCCTTTCAAAGCCAACACAGCTATCGGAGAGCGAACTGAAGTTCCTGTTCTATGGAAAGCACTAGAATTTTTTTCTTAACTTCCAGCCGGTGATATGAGTGCAGTTCTACTGTCTTCAGATTCTGCTGTAATGATGCCTGTGAGGTAGCAATGCTTGTGCAATCCCTTCCCCTCCAATGTAGGCCACAGATGTCACTGAGCTTAATTTGGCCTGCAGAGCTATTTTTGCTAGTGATGATGTGCAAGAGGGAAAAAACCCAGATTGATTGTCAGAGTCTAGGCTCAGTTTACAGGACTGAGTGTTGGAAGAGACTCTTACCTATAAGTTAAGCACATTTGATGCAGAAGTAATCAAGACAGACAAAAAAAACCCAGTGTTTTTCAGTAACCTTTTAGAGTAGAACTACTCTATCATCCTGTGTAACAATATACAGCAATGCCACTGTGACAGTGTATAGACCCTTATGTTCATTCTTTTTTCCAAGACTATGCTAAATTTTGTCATAATTGGATAATAATTTTATTTGTACACAATTACTACTTTTATGCATTACTTGTAGTCACTTAGTCTTTCTGTAGTTAATAAACTTGTTTTATCTACATCAGTATTCTTGGATTGAAGCGTTTACGAAAATTCACTTAGGATAACAGGATTTGTGCATATCATTTTCTGTTAATAAAATGATGGACTTTATATGAGCTCGTATTATCCACGAGAGGGTTGGGCAGTACAAGATGCCCATTTCTGGGGAAAAGTCTGGGACTGGTAATTTGCTGGTGTTGCTCTGCAGTGTAATTCAAGAGTAACTGGCCACAGCACTCATATAATATAGCTGGGAATATATGTGTGGGCAGACCAGGAGCGGTTGCTTTCACAGCAGAGCAGTATAAAAGACACTTCAGGCTGGAGAATTGAGGGGAGACAGCTGTTCAACAGTCTGGATTGTTTCCTGTGTAATGTCACAGGCACACACTACTTTAGGACATGAAGTAAAGAATGAATCCAACCCAAGCTGCAGAGGGAACCTAAGAGAAAAGACATAAGCTAGATAAAAAGGAGTTAGACCAGGGTATTGGAACTCAAACATCTATTTTCACTAAAATATCAAAATCAGGATGATGTGGTGGTTTTTTTCTCCCACATGCCACAACAGTTTGCAGAATATCAGTTACCCAGCTTTTAGTTTAAGTGGATCTAATGCTATTGGTGTGTGGATTGATGGAAGACATTAAAGATGGCAGCCTTGAGAGTCCAAACTTTACATTACAGGTGGCTGCTAGGTAGATGTGGAGTCTCTGGCAGGGTGGATTTTCATATCTCTGAACCTTCTACTATCTGTACATTTAATATGGGGGAAATAACCTTTACATCCCTGTACTTCTCAATCACAGTTACATACAGTCTTCTGTACCCATTAGTCATTCCCATCCCCTGCCCTCAAAGCAAAAGGAAACCTGAATTAAGCCATAGGGTCTCTATAATTACTCAACTATAGTTACTTTCATGACCAATGTGATTTACATATGCAAACTTAATGATGAAAAGGAAGTGACAGGCAGTCAAGTAAGAGATGGAAAAAGCAAAGAAAGCTAAAACATGGCTTTCTACCTTGGTCTGACCCAGAATGCTGGGAAAGGCAACGGGAATGCCCAACTTTGCCCCCACTCCCACAAGGGCTTACTGCAGGATCCTGTTAAAAATGAAAGTTACAAACAGTGTTGAGCTAGTAACAAATTCTCCACGTCCACTACACATTCCTTGACATATTACTTTATTGCCCACCCAGAAACAAGTTTAGTCTTCAAGGATACCTTCCTCTAAAAAAGTGAGAGTGAGGAATTCCCTTCTCACCTCAAAGAAAGACCATTATACACCATGAGTGGCAGAAGGGTGACCCAGAACTCCAGGGTCACGGCTATTGAAAGAGGATGTTTTGCACATCTATAGCCTTTCATCCAAGGACATCTTTAGAGTCAAGCTCCCTCCCAGAACATCAAACCCTTCAAAGACCACTTTTCCCCCTACAGCAAGAATAGCCTCATACAGGATCATGACTTGTTTTAAACAAAATCTTACAACCTAGCTCTAGATTTTACAGGATTTATCACAGGCAAGTAAAAGAAAGAATTACTTTTGTCACTTATTATATCTAGGTAACTCCAGGTTACCTCTGCCTGAAACTCATTATAATGAAAGAATATTGACACCCATACAGGATGTCTAGAGATTATTATTTTCAGTTGTTCCTTTTGCCATAAAGATTTTACTGGTTCTGCAGAAGTCACATATGCAAAAGCCTTTCAACTGGAAATCACACTAATTTGTCAATTATGAGAAAGCTCCATAAGCAACAAGAGCTGAATACTGAATAATAGTGAAACTAATCACCATATATTATATGTTAAAGCATTAAAGTACAGACCTCTGTAGTGCAGAACACAGCACTGAAATGGTTTAAATGTGATGTTGGTTAATATTACAAGGGGGAGGTGGATTATTTATTTTCAGTTTTAAAACTTTACTTGCAATATTAGAGTTGACTAGCATTTGTTCAGCTGAGAGATTTTAAAAAGATGGTTTTAAAAAGATAGTCAGATGGGAGAAGGCTGAGGGAAGTTCCACTGTGACATGTACATCAGAATTAAGGGTTCACTCTCAGTACAATTATGTTTGAAGTCAATATGAAAAAGCAATCATTCCCCACATAGGAATAAGATCAGACCACTGACTCCATCTGATCTGGTGGTATCTGACCACAAGCAAAGGCCAAAACTGGTTTCTTCAAGAAAAGATCCCTTAAATGCACCCCCAATCAATTGTGCAATCCTGTGCATTAGGGGTAGGGGACGAAATGCTGTCTATACCTCTACAAGCAATGAATCTTCAGATCACAAACTATTTCATTACCTCACTTATTTTAACTTGCATAACTATATATGCTGTTGCATTGTGGAGTTGAGAATTTAATAGACTGTGGTAATTCTCCTAAAGGAGAAAACCTTAAGGCAAGGGTGCATGTGTGGCAAACTACTCCATACTTAAGTGATAAAAACCTTTTTTACATCTCTTTACAGAACTTAAAATAATTAAAAATACTCTCTTTAATATTAATCAAAAGTTTGTTAATTTTAAATGGTGCACCTGGAGAACACATGGCAACATTGGAATGGGATAACTGAAAGCAACAGCAGGGATTCAAGCCAATATGTAATGTACTAATTTGTCAGAAGAGTCCCCCAAAAGAATATTGCTGACTATTACCTACAGCAGGGGTCAGGAACCTTTCAGAAGCGGTGTGCTAAGTCTTCATTTATTCACTCAGATTTAAGGTTTCACGTGCCAATAATACATTTTAACATTTTTAGAAGGTCTCTTTCTCTAAGTCTATAACATATAACTAAACTGTTGTTGTATGTAAAGTAAATAAGGTTTTTAAAAGCTTTTAAATGCATTTAAGAAGCATCATTTAAAATTAAATTAAAATGCAGAGCCCCCTGGACCAGTGGCCAGGACCCAGGCAGTGTGAGTGCCAGTGAAAAATCAGCTCGCGCACCGCCTTTGGCACGCGTGCCATAGGTTGCCTACTCTTGACCTACAGTGTTCTCTACCTAACTACAGGTTGCTTAATTACACAATCAGTTTATGCATATAAGAATCAGAGCGTGTTCAGTTGCAAGTTATTACAGTAGAAGCTTGGTGTTACGAATACCAGTTATGAACTGACTAGTCATCAACACACCCCATTTGGAACTGGAAGTGCACAGACACCAGCAGAGATTAATAAAGCAAATAAATACAGTACTGTGTTAAACGGAAACTACTAAAAGTAAAGAGAAAGCAGCATTTTTTTCTAGCTAATAAAGTTTCAAAGCTGTATTAAGCCAATATCAGTTATAAACTTTTGAAAGAATAACCATAATGGTTTGTCCAGAGTTCCAAACATTTCAGCGTTATGAACCACCTCTATTCCCAAGGTGTTTAAGTCTGAGGTTCTAGTGTAAAAGTTAGCTACACAAGGATGTTTTAAAAATTCACTATTCAAATACCAAATTAAGCTGTAAATGCTGCTCTCTGCTGTGTTAAAGCTCCTGCCCCTTGACTTGTCTGAAGAGTTTTGGTCCACCCACCACCTTTACCACGTGCAGCGAAGTGCAAAGCAACACATCACTCAAGTATAAAAACATCCTGTTGGGAAACAACAAGTGTGTCCCACTGGCCAAGGGAACAGGCAAGGCCCTGAGGGCTTGGCTACACTGGAGAGCTGCAACCCTGGTGAAGGGGTTACAGCATTGCAACTCACTCTGTGTACACATTTACAAAGCCCAGCCAGCGCTGCAACTCCCTGGCTGCAGCGCTGGCTGAACACCTGGTCTGATTGGGGTGTAGCGATTCCAGCGCTGGTGATGCAGTGCTGCTCATCAGGTGTGGACACCAACAGCGCTGTTATTGGCCTCCAGGGTATTAAGAGGTATCCCAGAATTCCTGTCTACAACAAACCGGAAGAATGGCTGAAGATAGCTCTAAAAAACAAACATAGCTGCGCTTTGCTCCAGTGAGCGAGCAACTGCAGCAGGGAAATTGCTTTGGAATGTTCACAGCTGTTTGTTTGAGGGGAGAGGGGAGTCCGTGTTGAGCAGCTGCTTATGTGGTCTGAAGGCTATTTAGGAGTGCATAATTTGCATTTAGTGAATAAGAGAGGGATGGGGGAAGGGTCAAAACTTTTAAAATCCAAAAATCCACTCTGTCTCCCCCACGCTCCCTGAGACACTCCACCCCACTCCCCTCTTTTGAAAAGCACATTGCAGCCACTTGAACGCTGGGATAGCTGCCCACAATGCACCACTCCCAACAGCGCTGCAAATGTGGCCACACTGCAGCACTGGTAGCTGTCAGTGTGGCCACACTGCAGCGCTGTTCCTACACAGCTGTAACTCCCAGCACTGCACATTTCCAAGTGTAGCCAAGCCCTGAGAGGGCCGGACAATCTCCAGCTCTCTTCCCGCCTCCCTCCCTCCGCGCTTGCACCCAGGAGGGGCGAACAGTGACGGACGGGTCCCGGGCGGTGCGCTCAGCACACACCGACTAACCAGGGTTTGTAAAATTAAGCCTCTGACTCAAGTGCCAGCGAGTTAAAATCGGAGGCAAACGAAATAAACCCTCGAGCCCGCGGGAACCGGCCAGCGCAGGCAGCCCTCGCCCCTGGCGAAGGACGCTGAGGGGCGCCGCCGGGTGCGGATCGAGGCAGGCGGTTGGCAGCGGAGGAGGCCGCAGAGGGGCCCAGCCCAGCCCAGCCCCACCCACCAGGCCGAGAACGCAGATCCCACTCCCGTGCCCAGAGGGCCGGCGGGGGCACAGACAACGCTACGTCCTTCCCTAGCACACCTGACTAGGACCCTGCGCTGCCCCTGCGGAAGTGGAGTGGGTCAGGGGGAGCATCAGCCTCACCTGCGCAGGCGCACTACGGCCTTCTCCAAGTCCTCATACGGCACAGACCCACTTTCACGCCCGCCTCTACTGGGAATAACAACGACTGCCCTCCGCGCTCCGTTTATTATGAGGACAACTTCCGCCTGGCTTCAAGATGGCGTCACGCCAAGCACCGTGCTACATTCCCCGCCCCCCTCATCCAGGAGAAAGAATAATTGGCATTTTCCCGTAGCCAATGGCTGGCACAGCGGTGCTGTCCTTCCATTCGCTGATTGGTCAGGCTAGACGTCAGTGAAATCTTAGTACGTCTCCATTCGTCCTACCCCGGAGGTAAGAGAGGGCAGCAGCGAGGGACTCAGGTAGGTGGGTTCTGTCGGTACCGAGGTGTTGCTGCTGCCTCTGTGCTGGGGGAGGGGTCGTTAGCGCACCTCTGGCTTCAGCGGGGGAAAGGGCTGGGAGGTTGTTCCCCAAAGAGGCGGTAGCAACTCCCCCGAGGCGGAAGGGCCTCCATGATGAGGCCATTGGCATCGCCACTATCCTTTGGACTTGACCCTGCTCAGATTTTGAGCCTTTATTTTCATGCCTGGCCTATGCCCCCCGAGGCAAAGATTGTGCCCTGCATGGAAGATGGGCAGCCTCCCTCCAGCCCTAGCGTCTCCTTGAATGGGGATGTGCATAAAATGGGACGGGGAGCTCAACCACACTTGTCTTTTGGGGATTTACATAACTTGAGCAACAAGGTTTTTGTAATCATGCCTTTTTTGCCCATGTGACTAGGCTCTGGCAAACCTTGGACTGTGTTCACTGTGGCAGAATTGCTGCATTATGAAGTAGTGTTTGGTTTGAAAATTTCAGGCTTAGGTGAATGGCCTGTAAGTCACAGGATGGACCCATCAAAATCAGGGTGGCTCTTTACAAAAGATAGCATAAACTGGACATTATTTTAAATTGACTGAGGTGCAAGCTTTTCTGAATCATTCTATTATGACTCATACAGTAATAGATCACATAATTGCAATTCGCAGTATACAAATACAATCTATTAGTACAAATTTCCCTTTATGGAAAGTGAGAAACTAGACTTAGCTCCTTTCAGAAAATCACGTTCTAAAAATCTAGACGCTTTCCCTTTATTTAGACTTAAGGGTAGGGAAAGAATCATGTGTAGATGTAAACATTGTTTTACAGTTGTTGCTTACAATTCATCCTATGTATTTTTTTCAGGAATTCTGCATAATGAAAATGATTGAGAATGTTGACTCTGTAGTGACTAGGTCAAGCCAGGACCTCTGGGCTGAAATCTGTTCATGTCTGCCAGACCCAGACCAGAAAGATGACTTTAGTGATGCTTTTACAGATTCCTTCACAGATTCTTACATCAGTGGAGAAAGCCAGGATGAAGAACCAGCTGGGTCTTTCCAAGCAAATCTGAAGCCCTGGGCACCTCTGAAAGATTCAGAGATATATTTAGCATCACTAGGTAAGTATATGGTAAAAATTCCAATTTCTGAGTTTGCTTCAGTCAGAAAGTAAGTTTAGAGAATGGTGATGGCTTCTGTATCTCTGTTAGTGTAATTGTAACTCAGGGGATGACACTCATCCTTCTGAATTAAAAGGCTCTGGACCCAAGCTCCACGTGAGGATTTGACTTGTACCCAAGGCTGATAGTGCACTGAAGTACTGGCAGTCTGAGGAGCTGCAAAATTAACTTAGTTAAACTTCAGCTGGGCTGTTAAAACTGAGGCCCTTTCTACGCGTTTCTGGGTATTTCTGTAGGTGAATTAAAGATCCCGCACCATCTTTCAAAAATAATTCGGAGTTCACCACTGTTCCTCCTCTAAAGGAAATAGTTTCTGCTGCATTTAACTATGAATAGGACATATGTTCTGAACTCATAATGACTCTGTCTGTATTACCTGTATCTAATTTGTTGCTTTGTGAAACCTTTTGAGACACTTCTAATCATTCTGTCAAATATGTTGTGTGCTTATGGACAGAAATGCAGTTTACTATTGATCCGTGACCACTGTCCAGCTTGGGGGAGAAAAACTCAAAACAAATATGAGTGGTACTTTCCTAAGTCCTGCACACTAAAGAGATCAAAAAAAGAAGTCACTCACAGGAGTAGTGCAGATCTTCATAATGTGATCATCCTTCTTTCTTGCACACTGTATGCCTCCTGACATCAGTTCTTCTCTTGTGCTTTGATCAGTTGTTAAACAGTTAATGTTGGCACTTAAATTCTTATGACTAGGCTTGGGAGTCAGTACCCTGTTGCAACTAATAGGAGCACTTTATACCTCACAGCTATTGTTTCAGCCTGTGTACTGAGTTGCAGGGTTTCACAGTCTTTGCAACCAAAAGGGCTAGAGACTTGTGCCTTAAAACAACAACTTAGAATCTGGAGCATAAGATGACAGCCTCCAAAAAGAAATACTGGCCTGTGTTGCCACCACAAGCTGGCCCAATTTGACTCTTTCCTATGACACTGTATTCTATCAAAACTACAGTGAGCACATGTTAATACATGAGCCAGATGAAGAAATCCACAATAATGGATTTTTTAAAAAAGACAACCCTATTGCTTTAAACAAAAGAATGCACTCATCCAGATTTCAAGTAGTAGTAAAATAGTTAACTTTTAAATATCATTTAATTAGCAGAGTTAATCTAACCCTTTGGATTTAAGCTCTCTTGCCATAACCATCTGTTTTTCTTTCTCTTCAAAGAAACTTTTTTTTTTTTTTCTCCTGCGCCCCAGAGAGAAGACTGATGAGAATTAAGGGTTTGTCTCAGGAAGTGACCTCCAAGGATATGCTGCATACTCTGGCCCAAGCAAAGAAGGAATGCTGGGATAGGTTCCTGCAGGAAAAGTTTGAATCTGAATTTTATGTGGAGGAACATGAATCTGAAGAGAGGTAACAAGCATGATGAGGAAAGGCCAGTCAGACTGATTCAGTGATTACTATTAGCAAATAAAGCAAAGCTTTCTTAAAAAAAAAAAAAAAAAAGTAAAATAAAATTGTTGGAGATTTCTAGTGAAGTGTGTGTGGGACTTATAGCATTACAGTAATACTGATACTTAACACTTGGCCTCTTCTGAGCAAGTCACTGATATTACTACAGCATTTCAGTGGGACAGGAAAGTAGTCCTATCTCCATCTTGTACATAGGATGACTGTGGCAAAGAGGTTAAGGCCTGAATTTTGAGAAGTCCACTAATTTTGAGTGCCTCACTTTTGGAGTGTCCAACTTGACACACGTTGGACTTGCTTTTCATAGGTGTTTTGGCTTCAATTGCTTTATTTAGAATGGTCGGTGCTCAGGCTTGCTGAAAATATGGCTGAATATGTCTCAGTTGGGAAATATCTAAAAATTTAGGCCTAAGCCTAGAGTGAGAATCTCTATGCAAACCAGCTCCTGAATTCTGAATCCGCGCAGAGTCCCACTGAAGTCCACACCTGCTCCAGCAAGAGAGAGACCTGTGAGGAGCTTTTTGCAAGATCAGGTCCAGGCAGGAGTTGGTGTCAGAGCTCAGATTAGAACTCTTGAGTTCCTGGCTCCTGTTTCTGTGCTTAGCCTGTAGTGCTCTTGTAAGCTCTCTCCCTTGAAAATAAAAGTTTTGTATAAGTGCTAAATATTAGCATCCTCATTAGGTAGGTCAGATAAAGGAAACAGAAATTGTTCAGGCTTATAGAACAATGGTCCTATTTCCGTCTCATGAAAGATGCTGTTTCCTGTGCTTTGAACTGCAGTCCCTTAGAGACAATGTCCTGACTTGTGTTACAGATGCCATTAAAACATCATTTGGGGATGTCAGGAACCAAACAGTCATCTTCTTGAGCGCAGTGGATTTCTGTTTCTTCTCTGGCACACAGATTAGTTTGTTAATAGATCCTTCCTTTAGCCATAGGAGAGCCTATACAATGGAAGAAAGGCCGGTGGAGGGTTAACACCACCATATTTTATAATTCAGTACTGGCTTTTACTGCTACCTTATATTTAACTTCTTACTTCTGCTTTCCTTCAGCACTCTGGAACATTTAAAGCGGTGGCTGCAGCCTGATAAAGTGGCAATCAGTACTGAAGAAGTACAGTACCTGATTCCCCCAGAGTCCCATACAGAGAAGCAAGAAACCGGGGAAGAGTCTCCAGCAGCAGAACAATGAAATGCACTCCAGCCCATGCAAAGCAACTGTCCAAGGACTGATGGAGCTGCATTCACTGGCAGTAATAAAAGGGCAGGGTGAGGAATTGCCAATTTTTGGTCAGCAAGGGAAAGAGCTCTATGGACATCCAGAGGATAGAATTGCATTTTTTTATCGACAGGAGTGAAGTGTCCTGCAACTTTGTGCATGCTGGACTTAAATCTTGTTTTTATCTACATGGTTTTCCATGTTGTAGCAAAACAATCATTCCAGTTAAAAAAAAAAAAAGTTGTTTGTTTGTAATTCACAAAAAGAAGCTGGTCAAAAAGGGTGATATCCTAGAATAGCGCAGCTAATAACTCAAAAGACAGACATTTCTTCCTCCTTTCTTATACCCTCTCTTTGTGGCTATATCTTTCCTGTTGCTAGCTTCACAGGCTTTACTCGTTGATCTGTTACAACAATTGTGCTGTAAAGTTATCTGTAAAACTGCACAATTTGTGCTTGAGTTGGCTCTAAACTGTATCCTGGAGAGATGAGAAACATTTGCCCTGTTTGGATTTGGTGCAAACTAAATGGCATCGTACTCTCCAATGCCAATTACCAAAGCCTGTTTAACACTCTTCTCTGTATAATGTACCAGCCTGGAATATCACATTTATTGGACCTTCAGACAGTCTTGTTTGAAAAGAAGTGTTCCTCTACTTTTTTTCTTGTGTTTGATTTGTTTCCCTCCCCGAGAGAGTCAGGTTAGAATCTAAATCAGTGGAAGTGACAACTGCTCAATGGATTGTTTTTATGTTAAATAATTCTTTGAGTCTTACATTAAGCCTGTTTGTATAGATACTTGATCTGTTTTATCTGCAGCAAATTGTCTCCTATCATTACTCAGAGGGTCTGTAATCCTGACCTTTGTATGAGACTGACTCTTATAATTATTGTATAGTAGCTGCAGTTTCTTATATGATATCAACAGCATAAGGCAATAGAGAGCAATGGCTTACATCTTCTGCCGGGTTCCTAAAACTGTAGTGATTTGTTCTAATACTTTATACGGATGTAGATGTTCTGTAGCAAATATGGATCTGTGAAATGCACTTACAAACCAGCTTCTTGAAATACCTACCACTGTTTCCATGTCTCCATAATTGAGTGGTGGTTTTACTGCTACTTCTGAGCAGGAAGTCCAACAGGATGACTTGGGACTCATCTAAATGGAGAAATTTACCTGCAGAACTATATCATTATAGTTACGCCAGTATAAGTCCCTGCATGAACACTCTTATTACAGAATAAGTGTCCACATGGGAAATTATACCAGTATAACTATACACATACCGGTACAGAACTATACCAGTATAGTTATGTCAGTAAACTTCCCCATGTAGACATGGGAAATACAGCTCGTTGTTTGAACATATAGAGCTGGGTCTTTTAGTGGCCCACAGCTGGGAAGAATTTACAGTGTTAGTGCCAGTGAACACCCGGACTTAAGTCTCCTTCACTGCAAAACTACTTATTTGAAAGAATCAGACAAGCAGCAAAAAGGTTATACACCGCTTCTTCCTAATAAGCCTCAATTACCCAAGCATAAACTCTTAGTAACTGTGTTGGCCCTATGCATTATCCTGCTTGGCAGATAAAGCAGGTATAGCTACCAGTTCTAGATGGAGACTTCTTTTCCTTCTCAAGCACTCGATCTGTCAAATGTCCCTGGGTCAGGGTGTTGGCTACCCTGATACCCTGTGGTTCAAAAGTCTCTTAAAAGTCCCTCACAGTAGGGTATTGGCTATAGTGGAAGTCCTACAGCATCACAGACCTCCTTGGATATTAGTTGGGGTGGCAGTGGCATGTATCATTATTCCCCAGTACTTACACTTATCTCCAAGGAGTCACATGTCCCCCAAATATCCCATGTTGGCATTTCATAATTTTTTTTTTCTGCTTAATATTTTTGGATGGGACTACAGGGCCAGACTGAAGGCCAACTAACATTTACCTTTTCATCAATCATTCACCTCAGCTCTTTGTTGTGCTGTTCTAAGGAATCAGTTGACCCAAGTCAGTTATTACCAAGTCCACCATCTATATGTTTTCTGCGTTTTCCAGGTGGTCTGACCATTGACTGACCATGACAGTCCTTCCAGATCAGCACAAATACACAGAGCCCTGATTAAACATCCAAAGTACATAGTTGTGTCAGCATCCAAATGCAAGTTCAGCACTCTCACTCAGTAACTTTCCATACCATCTGTCTGATGCTAAGGGAACCCTGATCCCAGAATCTCCTAGCAAATTCAGACTTACTAAGCTGTAACAGTCTCATGTCAATCACAGTAATTCATAGTGTTGAGATGGTGCTGAATTATTAAGGACAGGAGATGTACAAGATGTGTGTTTTTTAAATTTTCACTATTTAACTCCCTCACATTTAAAATGCTGTTTAAAAATAGAAAAGTACACCTTCTACCTTGATATAACATGAATTCAGATATAATGTGGTAAAGCAGTGCTCCAGGGGGGATGGGGCTGCGCACTCCAGTGGATCAAAGCAAGTTTGATATAACACGGTTTCACCTATAACGCAGTAAGATTTTTTGGCTCCCGAGGACAGCGTTATATCGAGGTAGAGGTGTAAGTGTACATTTAAAAATCTCTTGCTTTATTATACATTGATACTGAGTTTCTATTCTGTAGCTGAAAGTATGTTGTCAGACTATAATGAGGCTGACTTTCTATTTGATACAGTTCACAAGGACGTGTTAATGATTTCCTCTTCTTTGTAATCAGATTGTGGTTAGGATATTTTAACAGATTTAAATGTTTATTAGAAAATATTAAAGAAAGGTGATACAAAGAGTTTGATGTGTCACACTGTAGTTTCCCTTTAAAGCTGCTAGGAAAGAGATTATACACCTGGAATCAGAAAGTCTCAACCTAAGCTGAAGTTTCAACAAAATTTAAATATTTGAACCTACAGATTGAGTAACTGAGGTAATTTCATGCAAAAATAAACCAGTTTTTGAGAGTTACATTTGACGTATAATAAAATGAAGCTAAATATATGAATTGGCTCTTCTGTTTGTTCAGAGGGGGAAGTTTAGAGCAAGCAATTTTGGTTTTTGACTTTTCCATTTTAAAAAGGTGTTGCACCTTCTATGGGTCATCTTAATTATCACTTCAAAAGTTTTTTTTCTCCTGCTGATGATAGCTCATCTCAATTGATTAGACTCTTCCTGTTGGTATGCATACTTCCACCTTTTCATATTCTCTGTATGTATAAATATCTCCTGTCTGTGTGTTCCATTCTATGCATCCGAAGAAGTGAGCTGTAGCTCACGCTGAAATAAATTTGTTAGTCTCTAAGGTGCCACAAGTACTCCTGTTCTTTTTCCAAGGAAAAGGAGTATTCTGACTACATCATTAGCAACTCAGCTCTTCCTGTTTACGTTGATATGTCACCAGTCACATGACATCCCCACTGGATGTCACTGCACTGAACAATGTACATTAGTAAGGTGTAGGTAGTAGATTACACACTGAACTATGGATGCATAGTCCTATAGCCTTGTGAGCCAATCTTGGTACCTCAGAGACAGATAACTGAAAGGGGAAGTGGGCTATTGTAGTCTGTAAATAGTTCCATTCAATTCTGTCAGTGAAGCCGGTTGTGTGAGGGGCAGAGTACCGTCAGCTCCCACAAAGCTGAGTCCCATATGCAGTAATATATATGGGAGTGTTTGTTGCTTTCAAATGGTGCAAGATCAGGCCCACTGACTTGTGTACTTAGCCTTTTGCAAGACAGGGTGAAATATGTCTTTGCTATAATTTAACTCTGAACAAAACACAGAAAAACTTATAAAAACATACCTGTAAAAGATTGTCAGAGGGGTAAATGGATGTACAAGATTTAGGATAATGGTGAATCAGGTCCACAAAACTCTCCACATCTTAACAGAGAATTTAAACCATCAAAACGTAAAGACTCTTATTAAATGGCTTTTAACTGGAGAGCAGACTTGGATCAAACATCAGATCCAACTCTCTCAATGTTGATGAAATCTAGATCCAAAGCCTCTGGCTCAGGCTTATCTCTACATCTGCCTTGATCCAGGCAGAAAGCAGTGGCATATTAACCTGAGAATAAACAGAGAAACAACGGAAATTGCTTAATATATCAACATTGAAACTGATATAGCCCAGTAATATATGTTAAAGAAAGTACAGAAAAATTTAGATGTGCTACACCTGAGTAAAAATGTACGTGTGTATACAGTAACTCACAGAAATTGTATGTTGACTGGACTACATGGATAAACAGGAACACCAAAACTACCATACACATTTTTATATAAATGATAAAATATGACTTTCCTGTAGCTAGGGGGAAAACACAACTACCAAGAAATGAAAGCTAGAATGCACCATGAACGGACTTCCAAAAATGTCCAAAACAAGTCCTTTCAGGAAATCAAAACAAACAAATCCAAACTGGAGAAAATACCACTCCATAAACCTACTTGAATTTTACCCCAGTGCATCTGTGGGAAAGTGAAAATGAATGAGCTGTATAAGAAGCAAGTTTGAATCTAATATACTTCAGGATACTGAACAAGACTATAGAATAATAAAAATGTGTTCTAATCATTGACTGTACTCTTTCCACATAAGAAAAAAACCCCGATAGTATCCTTATGTGCATCAGGAGATGTGACAGAGCAAACAGCAGAAGGAAAAGAAGGACTGATGAAACAAATTAGATGCTGGAAAAACAAACCAACTATAAAATTCTTGACCACAGCATTAACAGTAGCATCATGTGAAAGGTTAATATTCAGAAGATAAAACCAATACAGGAAAGTTACCATGAAATTTAGAAGCTGTTTCTAGACAAAAATAAAGCACAAATTAAATTTCCTATTCTCTCCTCCACCCTCCTATATATCTTCTAACTCTCCTGGGCTTTCTACCATTCACTATTAGTATTTTTCTTTAAATCACAGTATGGAATGACATTTTTTCCCTAAAATTTGTCCAGAAATGTGGATAATTCTGGTATATGTGACAGCTCAGCAACACTCTGATGATAGTTCATATTTAATGTAGAGGAGAATAAAGTTAAGAAGGCATTATAATAAAATAGTAATTCTGGCTGTTTAAAGGAAAATTAATTTCAGGTGGACACTTCTGGCTAGGACTACACTCCAAAATCAGGTTGATGTAAGCCGCCTTGCTTGTGTCTACACTTAAATTTGTCTCTCACTGATGTAAATGCCATATTATGGTGATGCAGTAACCTCACTGTGATGTCATTGACATGAACTGTCACCGTATAGGACCTTGGTTGCAACAATGACCTATGGTTGCACCAGGTCTTGTACAGAGGAGGTCAAGTGGTGTGTCTATGAAAAGGTTGTAGTTTTCTGGTTATGATTATGCTGTCTGTATGTATCATTTTTGTATTTGAAGTTACAAATATTGGCTATGTACTTGTATCTCAATGTGTTTGATTCTAATTAACCTTAGTGAAGCATTTGGTCAGCTTCTTGAGAATGGGCACTTACTGAGAATGGTCCTATCAAGAAACACTTAACTGACAATGGACTTTGGGAGATGCCAATCTACATCTGAGCTTTCCTGGGAATGTTCAAACTAACAAGTAAACAATGGCATCAGCCTGCAAAAAGCTGAACTGTTCATGGATATGTGACTTACTTGGTGGCTACAGACTCCATCTTGTTGCTGTGACTTTGCACAGAAGAACAAAGGGGTTTCCACCCACAAGAGAGAGAATATAAAAGGCCCTGGAAACCCCTGCATTTTATCTTCACCTGGCTTAAGAGATGGCCTCTGCACCCGCAAGAGGTGCCTGAAAGAAACTGGAACAAAGGACAGTAACTATGGGGGTGCGAGTGACTGCTGGACCCAGACTAGGAAGGAGTCTAGTCTGTGAAAGAAGCTTATTGGAACATCTCTGAGGGTGAGATTTACCTGCATTCAGTTTCTTACTGTATTAGGCTTAGACTTGTGTGTTTTCTTTTTATTCTGATTGGTAACTTACTTTGTTCTGTTATTACTTGGAACCACTTAAATCCTACTTGTTATACTTAATAAAATCACTTTTTGCTTATTAATGAACACAAAGTTAGTGACTAATACCTGGGAGAGCAAACAGCTGTGCTTATCTCTCTATCAGTGTTATAGATGGCAGACAATTTATGAGCTTACTCTGTATAAACCTTATACAGAGTAAAATGGATTTATTTGGGGTATGGACCCCATTGGGAACTGGGTATCTGGGTGCTGGAGACAGGAGTGCCTGCTAAGTGGTTTTTGGTTAAAGCCTGCAGCTTTGGGGGACATGGTTCAGACCTGGTCTGTGTTTGCAGCAGGCTAGCGTGTCTGGCTCAACAAGACAGGGCTCTGAAGTCCCAAGCTGGCAGGGAAAATGGGCTCAAAGGTAGTCTTAGCACATCAGGTGGCAGTCCCAAGGAGGCCTCTGTGACCCAACCCGTCATAGTAGTACAGTCGGCAGGATCTACTCACAGCTGATTGCTTTGAGATGCTGGTAGTGATTCTAAATGAGTTTTAAGTGTGGTGACTGGAGAACAAAGTGGTTACTGGTTTGTTATTTTCTGTTTGCTTATTTCAGGTAAGGGAAATAGAGGCAGAAAAATCAGCAAAATAAGTGAAAGTGAAGCTCAGAAGAAGCTAGAACTGCACAGGTTACAAATTGCTAAGAAGAAAAAAGACAGAACTTGAGGCCGAGAAACAGGCTCAAACTGAAGCACAAAAGACTGCCCACCAGCAAATCCTGGACTTAAAAGACTGTCACGGGGCAGAACTCACTGATGCAGTGCCTCCTGCTGGTCGTCCAGGGAAAAAACGGTTACCCACCTTTTAGTAACTGTTGTTCTTCGAGATGTGTTGTTCATGTCCATTCAAAGTAGGTGTGCGCATGCCGCATGCATGCCAGCCGGAAGATTTTCCCCTAGCAGCATCCGTAGGGTCGGCCCTGGCACCCCCTGGAGTGGTGCCACTATGGCGCCCTATAAAGGGGCCCGCCTACACTTCACCCCCTCAGTTAATTCTTGCCAGCACTCCAACAGAGGAGCAGGAGGGTGGGTATTGGAATGGACATGAACAACACATCTCGAAAAACAACAGTTACTAAAAGGTGGTTTTTCCTTCTTTGAGTGGTTGTTCATGTCCATTCAAAGTAGGTGACTCACAACCCTAACCTTAGGTGGCGGGGTCGGAGATCACTGCTGACTCGAGTACTGCACGGCCGAAGGCTGCATCATCCCTAGCCTGATGCGTGATGGCGTAGTGTGACAAGAACGTGTGGATGGAGGACCATGTGGCCGCTCTACAACTCTCCTGAGTTGGGATCTGAGCCAGGAATGCCGCAGAGGAGGCCTGCACCCTAGTGGAGTGGGCCGTGACTGGAGGAACAGGGGTCTTAGTTATGCGGTAGCATTCTCGGATGCAGGTCATGATCCATGAAGAGATTCACTGATAGGAGACTGGTGTCCCTGCCAGCAGGTATATGGGATCTTGGGGAGCAATTACCACACAGGTGGGGTGCAAAATAAACTTTATTAAGACAATGCAAAAAACAGGGAAAATTCAATAGTGAGGGGTATGGGGTTTGTTAAGGTAGACAATTGGGGAGGGGTTTCTTTTAGCAAATAGTATAGGGGGTTTCAATAGTGGGGTACAATACAGTGGGGTACAATACAGTTGGTAACCAATTAACACTGAAGTATAAATGTAACAAGTAGCTAACAATTTCTATATAAAAGGTGTGTCACAGCAGCATGTAGCCAACTAACAGTTATGGGAAAATGTGGTAAGTAACCAACTCTAGGTAAAAATGTGTCACAGTGGTATAAATGTAAAATGTGAGGTGTGTTAGAGAGAAAAAGGGTAACCAATGGGGTTTTATGCTAGACTTCAGTAATACAATTGAGGTTTGGGGGTAATAGGAGAGTGTGGAGGAAGGGATTAAAAAAGAGAGAGAGAGAGAGAGCTTCAGGAGACAGAGAGCAGGCAGGCTGCAGGTTTAAACAGGAGAGAGAGAGCAGGCAGGCTGCAGCTTTAAACAGCAGAGAGCAGAGGGAGATTTAAACTTCAGGAGACAGAGGGCAGGCAGGCTGCAGGTTTAAACAGCAGAGAGACTGAGGGGTATGGGGTGACTGGAGAGCTCGGTGGGGGCAGCAGGAAGACAGACTTAACCACAACTATACAGAACACAGCAAAATCTTATCTATGACCTAACTTAACCAAGACTACACAAATTAGCAAGTAACAGAACACAATGCAACAATTTCTTAAACCTAACTTACAGAACACAATACAAACAATTCTCTAAACCTAACTTAACCACAGCTATGCTGGGTGCTGGTTAAGTCTGGGTGCTGGGGAAAGAGAGAGAGCAGCTAAGATAATAAAATAAAAGTATAGAGAATTTCAGAGAATTTCACAGAGGGATTCTTACCAGCCCCAAAGGAAGCAGCAGAGGTAAAAGCAGCAAAATCATCAGAAGGCTAGGTACGGTCTCAATAATCAGGAGATCTCTCAGGCAGCAATTCGTTCTTCGTGGTGGGGGGGGTCAAAAAACGGGGGTACGCTCAAAAATAAAACGAGAGCGGAGAAAGGACCCCCCAGAACCCCTGGCTGATCAGACCAGGCAGCAATGCAGGAACCTTTCTGAGGTCTGATCAGAAAATGTCTGGTTTTAAGGGCAAACTTAGGCAGTCTCCCACCAGTACTTCTGATTGGCTCAGAGGCAGGGGAAAAAAAAAAAAAAACAACAGGTGAGCACAGAGACATGTCTAGGCAGAGTCCTGTGCAATAGGTGACTCAAAAGCACATGAGGCCTATGACTCATGCCCAGGACCTTAAAAACACAATAGGTCTTGCAGCTGGACATTGCCTACCCTACACCGAGCCCAGGTTTAACAAGGTGATGATAGGACTAACCCTTTGAACAGGGCAGCGGCCCCACTTAGCACAAGTGGCCATCACTTTGAGAAGGGCAATGGCTCTTGGTAAACAACTTTAAGGGGCCCTCCCTTTGAGAAGGGCAGTGGCCCTGCTAAACAACTTAACAGCCAGAGAGGGGAGGCCACAGGAGAACAAAAACAAAATGGAGTATGGGGACAGCTTTAAGAAACAAAATGGAATAGGGGAATAGCTGTAACAGACAACTGGGAGCCCCTTCATCCTATCCGCCACTGCAATGAAGAGATGAGTTGAGCGTCTGAATGGCTTGGTACGCTCAATGTAAAAAGCCACGGCCCTGCGGACATCCAGGAAATGTAACCTCCGCTCCTCATTGGAAGAGTGTGGTTTGGGATAAAACACTGGGAGAAAAATATCTTGACTCATGTGGGACTGTGAGACGACCTTGGGTAGGAAAGACGGGTGAGGTCTAAGTTGGACCTTGTCCTTATAGGAGACACTATACGGGGGCTCGGGTGTTAACGCCCTGAGCTCCGACACCCTCCTGGCCGAGGTGATCGCCACCAGGAAGATGGTCTTATATGACAAGTACAACAGGAAGCATGAAGTCAGAGGCTCAAAGGGAGGTCCCGAGAGGGCGGAGAGGACCAGATTCAGGTCCCAAGCAGGGGCCGGCTGATGAACATGCAGAAATAGCCTGTCCATACCTTTGAAGAAACGCCTGACCAGCGGGTTCGCAAACACCGAGGTACCCCCTTCTGCCAGATGGAAAGCCGAGATGGCCGCCAAATGAATACAAATCGAGGAGAGGGAGAGGCCCAGTTGTCTGAGGTGGAGCAAATAGTCTAGGACAATGGGGATTGGGACCCCCAGTGGATTGGGACCTTGCTGACCCGACCATATGGAGAAGCACTTCTGTTTGGCCAGGTAGGTGGCCCTAGTTGACGGTTTCCTACTACCGAGCAGCACTTGTCTGACCTGCTGGGAGCACTGCATCTCCACTGGGTTCAGCCATGAATCATCCATGCTGTGAGGTGAAGGGACTCCAGGTTCGGGTGGCGGAGGGAGCCCCGGTCCTGCGTGATCAGGTCTGGGAGCAAAGACAGTGTCAGGGATGTCTGAACGGACATGTGCTGGAGTGACGTGTACCAATGTTGGTGCGGCCACGCTGGAGCTATCAGGATTACCCGTGCGTGGTCCCTGCAAATCTTCAAAATCACCCTGTGTATCGGGGGGATTGGAGGAAAGGCGTAGAGCAGACCGAACCCCCCAAGACTGTAGGAAGGTGTCTGACAGAGACCCTTGACTGCGGTCCAGGAGGGAGCAGAACCATCGGCACTTTCTGTTCTCCCTCGAGGAGAACAAGTCTAACCAGAGAAAGCCCCAGGGCTAGAAAATTGAGCGTACCACGTCCCATTGGAGGGACCACTTGTGACCCCAGAACGAGCGGCTGAGGGTGTCCACCAAACCGTTCTGCTCCCCTGGAAGATAGAATGCCGTCAGGTGGGTCGCACTGTGGACGCAGAAATCCCACAGCGCAAGGGCTTCCCTGCACAGGGGAGAGGAGCGTGCACCCTCGTTTGTTGATATAAAAGACTGCCGACGTGTTGTCCGAGAGGACAAACACATTTGCCGGCCAGGTGGGACTGGAAGGTCAAACAAGCCAGGTGAACTGCTCTCAGCTCCCTGACACTGATATGCAACTTGAGGTCCTCCGGCAACCACAAGCCCTGCGTCCTGAGGTGTCCCAGGTACGCTCCCCAACCCTGATCCGAGGCATCTGTTACCAGGGAGAGGGAGGGCTGAGGGGCAGCGAAGGGGACACTCATGCACACTTTCTGCGAGTCGAGCCACCATCGCAGCGACTTAGCACCAAGTGGGGAACGGACACCACTGAGTCCAAGGGGTCCCTGGCCGGGTGATATACTGTTGCTAACCAGGACTGTAGCAGGCGAAGCTAGAGTCTGGCATGGTTTACCACATAGGTGCACGCCACCATGTGACCCAACAGCCGGAGGCAGACTCGCGCCGTGGTAATCAGGGCGCGGTGCAGTCCGAGGATGAGCTCGGAAATCGCATGGAACCTGGATTCCGGCAGGTATGCTCCGGCATGGGTGGAGTCCAGAACTGCTCCTATGAACTCTATTCGTTGCGTCGGAGACAGGGTGGACATAGCTTCATTCAAGAGGAGGCCGAGATTGAGAAAGGTCCGCCTGAGGAAGAACACCTGGGTCTCCACCTGCTCCTTGGAGTGGCCCTTTATGAGCCAGTTGTCCAGGTAGGGGAATACCTGGATGCACAGGAAGACCGCCACGACTGGCATGCACTTTGTGAAGACCCTTGGAGCAACTGACAGGCCGAACAGGAGCACCATGAACTGCAGATGGGCATCGGCCACGACAAACCTGAGGTACCAACGGTGTCGGGGAACTATGGCAATGTGGAAATAAGCGTCCTTTAAGTCGAGGGTGGCATACCAATCTCCTGGATCCAGGGAGGGAATAATCGAGGACAGGGAGACCATGCGAAACTTGAGCTTTCGTACAAACTTGTTCAGCTGCTGCAAGTCTAGGATGGGCCTCAGGCCTCCTTTCGCCTTTGGTATTTGGAAATACCGGGAGTAGAAGCCTTTGCCCCTGAGCTCCCGAGGGACTTCCTCCACTGCCCCTGCCTCCATGAGGGACTTCACTTCTTGACTTAGAAGCTGCTCGTGAGATGGGTCCCTGAAGAGGGACAGGGAGGGGGGCTGGTGGGGCGGGAGGGAGGAGAACTGGATAGAATATCCCTTCTCTGCCGTGCGGAGCACCCAGCTGTCCAACGTGATTTGGGACCAGGCACGGTAGAAGGGGGACAGACGTGACCCAAAGGTAGGAGTAGAAGTATCCAGAGTCTTGATAGGTAGGTCGCCCTCAACCATACCATCAAATAGGGGGTCTAGCCCCTGATGGTGGTCTCAATTGACCGGACGCCTGGCCGGAGGGGTGGTGTTGGCGACGAGTCCTGCCATTTCTGCTTCGCCTGCGCCCCAGCTCCTGGCGAGTCTGAGGTTGGTAGGGGCATGGGGCCATCTGCGGCCTAAACTGCCTGTGCTGGATTGCAGGGGTATGCAAGCCTAGCGAGCGAAGCGTGGCCCATGAGTCCTTTAGGCTATGCAGACACTCGTCTGTCTTTTCTGAAAACTGCATCTACCCCTCGAAGGGGCGTAGGGGCATAGGGCAGGCTCAAGACCTGGAGCCAGGCTCCTCACCATGCGACCAGGCCCGTGGCCAGGGTGCACAAGGCTGAGTCTGCCACATCTAGGGCAGCCTGGAGAGAGGCTCGGGAGATCAGCTTCCCCTCCTCCAACAGGGCCGAAAACTCTGACCTCTAGTACTGGGGAAGGAGCTCTGTAAACTTCAACATGGCTGAACACGTGTTATGACCATATCGACTTACAATTGCCTGTTGGTTGGCAATGCGGAATTGTAGGCCTGCCGTGGAGCACACTTTTCTGCCAAAGAGGTCCAGTCTTTTAGCATCCTTGCTCTTTGGTGTTGACCCCTGAAACCCCTGATGCTCCCGTTGGTTGGCTGCATCCACCAGCAGGGAGTCCGGGGCGGGGGGCTTCTTGACTTAGAAGTTGCTCGTGAGATGGGTCCCTGAAGAGGGACAGGGAGGGGGGCTGGTGGGGCGGGAGGAGGAGAACTGGATAGAATATCCCCTCTACCGTGCGGAGCACCCAGCTGTCCAACGTGATTCGGACCAGGCACGTAGAAGGGGGACAGACGTGACCCAAAGGGGGTAGAAGGATCCAGAGTCTCGATAGGTAGGTCGCCCTCCAACCATCAAATAGGGGGTCTAGGCCCCGATGTGGTCTCGACTGACCGGACGCCTGGCTGGAGGGGTGGCGTTGGTGACGCCTCCTGCCATTTCTGCCCCGCCTGCGCCCCAGCTCCTGGCGAGTCTGAGGCTGGTAGGGGCGTGGGGCCATCTGCGGCCTAAACTGCCTGCGCTGGTCACAGGGGTATGCAAGCCCAGCGAGCGAGCGTGGCCGTGAGTCCTTTAGGCTATGCAAACGCTTGTCTGTCTTTTCTGAAAACAAACATCTGCCCCTTGAAGGGGAGGTCTTGAATGGTCTGCTGGACCTCATAGGGCAGGCCCAAGACCTGGAGCCAGGCTCCCCGCCGCATGACCAGGCCTGTGGCCAGGGTGCGTGAGGCTGAGTCCGCCACATCTAGGGCAGCCTGGAGAGAGGCTCGCAGGAGATCAGCTTCCCCTCCTCCACCAGGGCCGAAAACTCTGACCTCGAGTCCTGGGGAAGGAGCTCCATAAACTTCGACATGGCTGAACACGTGTTATGACCATATCGGCTTACAATTGCCTGTTGGTTGGCAATGCGGAGTTGTAGGCCTGCCGTGGAGTACACTTTTCTGCCAAAGAGGTCGAGTCTTTTAGCGTCCGATCCGAACCTACAATTGCCGCATCGCAGAGTACAGCCATCCCCAGCTGGGAGGAGGGTGCAATAGCAGCGGGGGAGGAGGAGGAGGTGTACAAGTGTTCATGCCTTTTAGAGGGGACGAAATAGTGCCACTCTGTTCTCTTGGCAGTAGGGGCCAGTGAGGCTGGCGTTTGCCATAAGGTGCAGGACGTATCCGCTATGGTCTTTATCAGCAGGAGAGCCACCCTGGATGTCCCTGAGGGAGCCAGGATGTCTACTACAGGGTCCGCGTCCACTTCGATTTCCTCAGCTTGGATTGCGAGGCTCTAACCTGCTCGCCGGAGCAGTTGTTGGAGGATTCGGGTGTCCTCCAGGGCCGGTGCCGCAGCCGTGCCTGAGACCGCTTCGTCCGGGGAGGAAGATGAGCAAATTACATGGATCGGCCCTTCCTCTGGTGTGTGCAGTCCTTCGGGGTCCTGTGGCACACGGTACTGTGGTTACGGGGCCGGTTCTGATTCTAAATGCAGCACCGCGACCGGTACTGGGGTTGCCAGTGAGTGGCTTTGCGTATCGGGCAGTGCCTGCTGAGCCCGAACTGTAGCCGCTGCCGGTGCCACTGCCCGGCTAGGGGGTGCTGAACTCGGATATGGCACACCCCTGCCCAGCAACGGTGCCGGTAGAGGAGGCAGCTGCGCTGGGACCATAGATGCCGAGGAGACCAAGGCCGACCTTGATCGAGGACCAAACACCTGGCCTACCGACTGGTGGTAGGCCCAGGGGGTCCAAAACAGCCACTGTGAGGGCAGATGCCATTGCTGCTGCCACTGTGGGTAACGCTGGTGGCTCGCCCCCGAAACCGATCTCCTGCTTTGTGACTGGCTGGAGCAGTAGGGAGTCTGCCTCTGAGTCTGAAGTCTCTGAGTACAAGGACCTGGGGGGAGCAGCACCTGGTGCCATTGGAGCGCGGTGCTGAGGCGGCAGGGAGCCTCTTATCTGGTCCGGTGCCGCCTTAGTGGCTCGGTAAGGGGAGGGAGGCGACAGCATGGCCGGCTTGCCCCTTGATTGTACTGGGGGACGGGCCGCAGTAGGCAACTCCCTACGATGCGGGGAGGCCGGTGCCAGGAGTCCCATCAAATCTGAGGCCACCTCGAACGCCTCTGGTGTCAAAGGGAGGTGCAAGTCTCCACTGAGGTGCGGGGATCTAGGCCGGTCCAGACTCAACCGCCCTCTCTGCAGTGCGGGAGTCAATGGAGCAGCCGAGGGCTGTAGCCCAGCCTGTCCATTTGCACCTGCAGATGGCGTCGGCCTTGAGTCCTGGTGAGGTGACCGTTCCCTCACTGCTCTCTCTTCTTAGCGGGCACTGGCAATGGTGAGCGGTGCCACACTGAGGCTGACTTCCTATGACCCATCTCCGTCCGGTACCAGGTTTTAGACGACTTGAGCTGGGCCCTAAGTCCTGATGCCGGTGCCGGAGCACTCCGCACTGAGGAAGATGTGCTGGGCACCGCCTCGGCCAGTTCCGGGTCCGAGGGTGGCTGCAGGGCAACCTGCATCAGGAGGACTCTAAGTCTTTGAGCTCTGTCTTTGAGAGTTCTCAGGCGGAAGCCTCTGCAGATAGAGCACCGGTCCTTTTGGTGGCTCTCTCCGAGGCACCTCAAACAAGCAGAGTGCGGGTCACTCTTGGGCATGAATTTCCTGCAGTTCTTGCAGAGTTTAAGCCTGGGGGACCTGGGCATGCCCCAGCGGGTGATGAAACTTGGGGGGGCCCCCCCCCCAACTACCAAGAACTATATACAGTCACTTAAGTAAACTAACTAACTATATACACAGACTATACACAAGGATAGGACACTGCTAACTTGCTATGCGCAAGAGAAGTTCTAGCTAGTTGTCACCAGCGGTAAGAAGGAACTGAGGGGGTGGAGGGTCGGCGGGTCACTTTATAGGGTGCCGTAGTGGCGCCACTCCAGGGGGTGTCAGGGCCGACGCTATGGATGCTGCTAGGGGAAAATCTTCTGCTTGGCGTGCACAAGGCGCGCACACACCTACTTTGAATGGACATGAACAACCACTCGAAGAAGAATTAGTGTTTCCAGCCTCCGGAGCACCCTCTGCAGGCTGGTGTCCTGCTGGGCCTGTGTCCCTCCTGGACCCCAGTGCCCCTTCAGGCCAGGGTGCTGCCCCCTGGCAGTACCCCCACAGATCTGAGTTTCCCTTCCCTGGGGAACCCCCACCCTCTATCCCCACCTCACCTCAGACTATAGCTACTGCCAGTCTTGATCTATCCCCCATTCACTGGGGCAGACTGCAGTGTAAATGCCACTCATCACTGACCAGGGGGGTTTGGACCTGCTGCCTCTGCCTATCCTTGTGCTGACCCTCTTCAACCCCACTACCCTCTCCAGCCTTTAACAAGGCCTGCAGTTTGGGCAGTTTCCAGGCTGGAGCTCCCCCAGCTCCTCTAGCCTTCCCCCAGCCCTGCTCCACTTTGGGTACTCTGTTTAGCTCCCCAGCAGCCAGATCCTTCTCCCTCAGCAAGCTAGTGAGAGACTCACTTAGCTCCTGGCTTCCCTGGCCTTTATAAGGCCAACTACGGTTTGATTGGGGCATGGCCCCAGCTGTGGCTGCCTTCCCCAATCAGCTGAGGCTTGCAGCTCTTACTAGCTGCAGCCCTCACGCAGCCTCAGCCCTCTTCCAGGACTGACTTCATGCCCCTCAGGGCAGGAGCAGGTGATCACCCCACTACAAAGACAGTGAGGCCCAGAGACAAGCACAAAAGATAGACCCAGAATCATAGATTATTAGGGTTGGAAGGGACCTCAGAAGATCATCTAGTCCAACCCCCTCCTCAAAGCAGGACCAATTCCCAATTAAATCCCCAAATGGTCCCCTCAAGGACTGAACTCACAACCCTGCTTTAGCAGGCCAATGCTCAAGCCACTGAGCTATCCCTCCCCCTCACATCAACTGGCTGTAATGGAGTGGAAGAGGTGCACAAAGACGTGTCCTGGAGGTAGAATTGGAGTCCTAGTGACTGCTGTGGTGGAAACACATCCCAAGGACTCTGTAGCTGGAAGCAAGCCCAACCTGAGTGAAATGGTTGGGGCGGGGGGGAGGAGGGGGAGAGATTTTGCTGGCCAGTGAACAGTCTGTCATAGCTGGTAGCTGTGAACCCACAGCTGGATCAGGGTCACCTTTGCTTTTGGGGGACACAGGAATGTCTGCCCCAGAGGGGAGCCCAAAGAGGAATTTTAGGTATACTGCCTCTGCCATGGATAGTGTCCAAGTCTGTGGCAGTATGTTCAGGAGGAGGGTATGACGTTGCACTCCATATGATTTTATGAAAATATGCTAATCAGTGTGAATATAATGTAACTGGATTTTGCTCCATGCAAAAGGTCTCTTGTAAGGTATCATTACAGAGCTTATAATCTACTGAGTGTGGTCATCCTATTTGTATAAATGTATCATTCTTGTCTCTGAAACTAGAAATAGGATATATAACTCTGAGGTCCTATTGTAATTATGCAAAGCATGGGCCATTAATGGTGGTTTGGAATCTTGATGGCTCCCACCAAGTAGGACCGTGGTCTCTAAAGTGGGGTGCGCAAGAAGAGCCTTTGGGGTGCGCGGCAGGAGGAGTGCTGCCTGAGCAATGCCACTTTTTTTCTTTCCCCCTCCCTCGGCAGTTCAGCTGGGAGTTCGAGTGGCTTTTTTTTTTTTTTTTTTTGCTTTGACAGTTCGACTGGGAGCAGGAAGGGGTGCGTGCTCAAAAATTTTGTACTGATGGGGTGTGCAATCAAAAAAGTTTGGAGACCACTGAACTAGGACAATTGGTTGTAATGGCTCTGTTTACTTGCATGCCTTCCTGAGAGTCACATCAGGAAGAATGAAGGCTTGGGGGTCTCACAGGACATGTGACCATGTCACCTGGTATTGGAATCCATCTTAAACCTGGGGCTTTTCCATTTAGAAGGAAAGGTGGGGACCCAGAGGGACAAAAGATTCCCACCTTGTGCCAAAGCTATATAAGGGGATGGAATAGAACAAAGGGGGTTACAGTCATGAGAAAGCCCCTAGCTACCACCTGAGTTGGAACAAGGACTGTACCAGAGGAAAGGATTGGGTCCAGACTTGAAAGGAGTCTAGTCTGTGAAAGAAGCTTATTGGAAGATCTGAGAGTAAGATTTACTTGTAATCAGTTTCTTAATATATTAGGCTTAGACTTGCATGTTTTTGTTTTATTTTGCTTGGTAACATATTGTTTTCTGTCTGTAATTACTTGGAACCACTTAAATCCTAGATCTTATACTTAATTAATAAGCAAAAAATTATTTTATTAACTCAGAGTAAGTAATTAATTAATTCCTGGGGGAACAAACAGCTGTGCATCTCTCTCTATCAGCATTATAGAGGGCAAACAATTTAGGAGTTTACCCTGTATAAGCTTTATACAGAATAAAATGGATTTATTTGGGGTTTGGATCCCATTAGGAGCTGAGTGTCTAGGTGCTAGAGAGGAACACTTCTTAAGCTGTTTTCAGTTAAGTCTGCAGCTTTTGGGGGGATGTGGTTCAGACCTGGGTCTGTTTGCAGCAGGCTACCATGTCTGGCTCAACAAGACAGGGTACTGAAGTCCCAAGCTGGCAGGGAAAATGGGCTCACAGGTAGTCTCAGCACATGAGGTGGCAGTCCCAAAGGGGGGTTCTGTGAGTGAACCCGCCTCAATGCTATTTGGGGAGCACTGTGACAGGGTCAATACACTGAGGTTGATGCAGTGCAAGCATGAACACTGTAAAAACAGTGAGTCATCCTTGTGAAACCTTAGAGAGACTAACAAGTTTATTTGGGCATAAGCTTTTGTGGGCTGGAACCCACTTCATCGGATGCATGAAGTGAAAAATACAGGAAAGAATGTGAGGTCAGTCTAATGAGATAAAACAACAGCAGGATACCAAGGGAGGAAAAATAACTTTTGAAGTGGTAAGAGAGTGACCCATTAGACAGTTGACAAGAAGGTGTGAGTAACAGTAGGGAGAGATTAGTATTGGGGAAATTAGGTTTAGGTTTTGTAATGACCTAATCACTCCCAGTCTATATTCAGACCTAATCTGATGACATCCAGTTTGCAAATTAATTTCAGTTGTGTCACTTCACATTGGAGTCTGTTTTTGAAGTTTTTTTTGTTGAAGAATTGCCATTTTTAGGTCTGTTATTCAGTGACTAGAGAGTAAAGTGTTCTGCTACTGGTTTTTGAATGTTATGATTCCTCATGTCAGATTTGTGTCCATTTATTCTTTTGTGTAGACACTGTCTGGTCTGGCCAATGTACATGGCACAGGGGTATTGCTGGCACATGATGACATATATCACAGTGGGAGGTGTGCAGGTGAATGAGGCCCAGATGGTGTGGCTAGGTCCTATGGGGGTGTCCCTTGAATAGATACGTGGACAGAGTTGGCACCGCAGTTTGTAGCCATCCACAGCCTCAGAAACAACTGACATCATAATAAAAAGGCTGACAAAGGAGGTGCTGTCATCACCATGAATAAGTTGGAACATAAACAAGAGACTGCTGAACAACTCTCTGACCCCACTGAGGAATACCAAAAGAAACTACATCTGCTCAAGAAACTCCCTAAAGAAGCACAGGAACAAATCTACATAGAATACCCCTGGTCGGGGCTCTAGGGGTGTGTCCACCTGCTACCCAAAAATCCATAAACCTGGGAATCCTGGACACCCCACTATCTCAGGCATTGGCACCCTGACAGCAGGATTGCAGCTATGCAGACTCTCCCCTCAGGCCCTATGCTACCAGCACTCCCAGCTATCTTCGAGACACCACTGACTTCCTGAGGAAACTACAATCCTTTGGTGATCTTCCAGAAAACACCATCCTAGCCCCTATGGATGTAGAAGCCCTCTACACCAACATTCCACACAAAGGTAGACTACAAGCCATCAGAAATAGCATCCTCGATACCATTTCAGCCACCAGGTTTGCTGTGCTTTGTGACTTTGTCCTCACCCACAACTATTTCAGATTTGGGGACAATTTATACCTTCAAGTCAGCAGGACTGCTATGGGTACCCACATGGCCCCACAGTATGCCAATATTTTTATGGCTGACTTAGAACAATGCTTCCTCAGCTCTCGTCTTTATGCCCCTACTCTACTTGCGCTACATTGATGACATCCGGACCCATGGGAAGGAGGCCCTTGAGGAATTGCACCAAGATTTCAACCATTCCCACCCTACCATCAACCTCAGCCTGAACCAGTCCACAAGAGAGGTCCACTTCCTAGACACTACAGTGCTAATAAGCAATGGTCACATAATCACCCTATACCAGAAACCTACTGACTGCTATACTTACCTACATGCCTCCAGCTTTCATCCAGACCACATCACATGATGTCTACAGCCAAGCTCTAAGATACAATCACATTAGCTCTGGTCTCTCAGACAGAGACAAAACACCTACAGAATCACTATCAAGTGTTCTTAAAACATCAATACCCACCTGGTGAAGTGAAGAAACACAGATTGACAGAGCCAGAAGGGTACTAAGAAGTCACCTAATACAAGACCGGCCCAACAAAGAAAGTAACAGAACGCCACTAGCCATCACCTACAGCCCCCAACTAAAACCTCTCCAGCGCATCATCAAGGATCTACAACCTATCCTGAGGGACGATCCCTCACTCTCAGACCTTGGGAGACAGGCCAGTCCTCACCTGCAGACAGTCCCTCACCCTGAAGCAAATACTCACCAGCAACTACACACCACACACACCAACCTAGGAACCAAACCCTGCTACAAACCACGGGTGCCAACTCTGTCCACATATCTATTCAAAGGACACCCTCATAGGACCTAACCACATCAGCCACACCACCTGGGGCTTGTTCACCGATACATCTACCAATGTGATATACGCCATCATGTGTCAGCAATGCCCCTCTGCCATGTACATAAACCTTACGTTTACCTTAACAGTCCTTATGTGTGACTTATGTTTTCCTTAACAGTCCTCCAGTAGCTGTTCCACAATGCCCGACACTGACTACTCTGGTCAAAATTGTGACCTCCTCTGCCCAGGGATCATGGAGACTGGAAGCCACCTCCCATCCCCACTTTTGAAACCCCCACATATTTTTTAAATGCCTTTTCCTGACTGCCCAGTTTGGCAAGCACAGATAGCAGCTTTCAGACTCATAGGCTTTAAGGCCAGAAGGGACCATTATGATCATCTTGTCTGACTTCCTGCACATTGCAGGCCACAGAACCTAACCCTCCCAATCATGTAAAAGGCCCATAACCTCTGGCTGAGTTACTCAAGTCCTCAAATCATTATTTAAACGCTTCAAGTTACAGAAAATCTACCATTTACTCTAGTTTAAACCTGCAAGTGATTCATGTTCCATAGGACGGTGAAAAATCTTAGGGTCTCTATCAATCTGATCCCAGGGGAAACTTCCTTTCTGAACCCATATATGGTGGTCACTTAGACCCTGAGCATTTCTGCAAGATCCAACAGTGGACACCTGGAAAAAGAATTCTCTGTAGTAACACAGAGCCCTCCCCTTCTAGTATCCCATCACTGGCCATTGGAGATATTTGCTACTAGCAGCTGCAGATTGCCTACAATAGCATGTAGGCAGTTTCCTCTCCATAGACCTATCAAGCTCCTTCTTGAAGCCAGTTAGGTTTTTTGCCCCCACTGCTCCCCTTGGAAGACCATTCCAGAACCTTAATTCTTCTGATGGTTAGAAACCTTCATTTAATTTCAACCCTAAACTTGGTGATGGGCAGTTTTATATGCATTTGTTCTTGTGTCAACATTGGTGCTTAACTTAAATAACTTCTCTCTTGCTGGCATTTATCCCTATATTGTATTTATAGGGAGCAACCATTTCTCTCCTCAGCCTTCTTTTGGTTAGGCTAAACAAGCTAACCTCTTTGAGTCCTCTGTCATGAGATAGGTTTTCCATTTCCCTGATCATCCTAGTAGCCCTTGTCTGCCCCTGTTCCAGTTTGAATTCATCTTTCTTAAAAGATGAGACCAGAACTGCACACAGTATTCCAGATGAGGTCTCACTTAGTGCCTTGTATAATGGTACTAACATTTCCATCTCTCTATTGGAAATACTTTGCCTGATGCATCCTAGGATTGCATCACATTGATGGCTTATAGTCATTCTGTGATCAACCAACACATCCAGGTCTTTCTCCTCCTAGATTGCTTCCAACTGACAAGTCCCCAGTTTACAGTAAAAATTGTTAGTCCCCAAGCGAATGACCTTGCACTATTAAATTTAATCCCCATTTCTATTACTCCAGTTTTCAGGGTCAATCAGATCTTGTATGGTATTCTGGTCCTCCTCTGTATTGGCAATACCTCCCAACTTTCTCATCTAGAAATTTTATTAGCACACTCACACTTTTTGTGCCAAGAT
Organism: Chelonoidis abingdonii; assembly: GCF_003597395.2. Taxonomy (NCBI): domain Eukaryota; kingdom Metazoa; phylum Chordata; order Testudines; family Testudinidae; genus Chelonoidis; species Chelonoidis abingdonii. The sequence goes on from NC_133772.1 coordinate 92,075,205, forward strand.
CATTAATAAAAAAAAAGTGTTAAGATTGCTCCCAAAATATCGCGATCCCTGAGGAACTCCACTAGTAACCTCCCTCCAGCCTGACAGTTCACCTTTCAGTATGACCAGCTTCCCTTTCACCAGTTCCTTATCCATCTTTCATTTCTCATATTAATTCCCATCTTTGCCAATTTGACTAATTATTTCCCATGTGGAACTGTATCAAATGCTTTACTGAAATGCAGTATATTTAATCTAACCTGGATTTCCTTTGTCTACAAAAGTCAATTATCCTCTTAAAGAAAGATCAGGTTGGTTTGGCATGATCTACCTTTTGTAATACCTCATTGTATTTTATCCCAATTACCATTTATATTTATGTCCTTAACTACTTTCTCTGTCAAAAGTTGTTGCAAGATCTTGCATACCATTGAGGTCAAACTAACAGGCCTGTAGTTTCCTGGATCACTTCCTGCCCCCCTTTCTTAAAACAATGTACTATATTAGCAATCCTCCAGTCATAGGGTATGACCTCTGAGTTTAAGTCCTTGCCCTTGATCTTGTAATTTCAAAGTGCCAATATTCTTGGATGGAGATTATCGGGGCCCCTGATTTGGTCCTATTAAGCTGTTTGAATTTGACTTCTATCTTGGATGTGATCATTTTTACTTCCATAACATCATTTCCATTAGTCACTTTGCCACTACCCCTAAGATCCTCATCCTTATTGAAATCTGAGGCAGAGTAGTCATGTAGGTGTTGGACCATGCCTAGATTTTTAATTCTCCCTCCCCAAATTTTTCATGTTTAGCAGTCCCGCTTCTTCTTTCCTTGTTTTCTTTTTAATTTATATGGCTGTTGAAGCTTTTACTATTGGTTTTAAATTTCCTTTGCAAGGTGCAACTCTGCTTGGCTTTTGGCAGTTCTCACTTTTTCTTTGCACTTTCTGACCTCCAAGAGGTAGCTTTCCTTGCTGAGCCATCCCATTTTTCATTCTTTTTAGGCTTTCCACATTCTCTTAATAATCTGTTTGAGATGCTTTCTCATCCAGCTTGCCCTTTTGAAATCAAGGACACTAGTTGCAGATCTATTTTTGTTTATCCTTCCATTTAGTTTTAATAGAATTAGCTCATGATCACTCGAACTAAGGTTGTCCGCTACAACCAGGTCTTCCATGAGGTCCTCATTACTCACCAATACCAAATCTAAAATATCTCCTGTTGTTGGTTCAGTGACTGTTTGGTGAAGAAATCTGTCAGTTATCACACGCAGGAAAATCTGGACCCTACCATTATTTAGTATTACTTGTCTGGGAAATTAAAGTCTCCCATAAATACTACTGGGAATTGTGTGGTTATTTCATTCAAAACATTAAAGAGGTTTCTATTCTGGCAATCTGGCTCTATAGCACACACCAGTTTCTATCTTGTAGCTTTCTTCCCCAAAGTGATTTTTGTTGTAGGAGCAGCAGTGATCTGTATGACTATGCTCTGTATAACCTGTATGCTCAAGAGGTCTGTTACACTCTCCCCCACCCTTTTTGTCTCCTCTCCCCACTCCCCCTCTCTCCTGGAATGCTAATGGGATGAATGGGCTGGTTGAACAGCTGGAAGATCAGAAGAGCTTCCAGGTAGACAAGGTGTCTGGGACTCTTATTAGGCAGCACTCACACACCCAATGCATGGACACTGAGGTGGAGCATGACCAACCAGATGTGGCCAAGTCATCTCTAGTCACAGGCCATAAGGAGCAGGTCCTTAAAAGGGGAAGGGGCCATGTGTTCAGGAGTGCGCTCACAAGCTTGTACCTCCTGTGAAGGCCCTTTCCCCAGACTGCCTGGCCAGTGGTTCACCATGTTGCATTCCACCGTGCCTTGGGAAGGCTTACCTTAGTCACATCATCCATCGCTACGCTGTGGGACACTTATCAGAATTCTTCAAGGTATCCAGTGCTGCATCTGTTCTGGGAGCATGACTATGCAAGTGTGAGAGTGACCCTCCTCCTTCTTTTGACTTAGCTATCAGTATAATAAAAGTGCTGCTTTCTGCCAAATTCTGGTGGGTCATTAGTCCTCCCTAAGCTTACTAGCTGGCCCAATTTCGGGTAACAATTTTCACCCAAACAGACTGTTTTATCCATTCCATAATTTTTAATTTCTTTACAGTCTACATCATCAATATACAATGCTACTCCACCACCTTTACCTTTATTTCTGTCTTTCTTGAGCAACACATATCCTTTAATACCTGTACTCCAGTCATGACTATGATCCCACCATGTTTCTATTATCCCTATAATATCTGGTTTCACTTCCTGTGTTACCTGAGGTTCTTTCAACCCAAAGCTCTTGGTAACTTTACTCTGTGCGAGGAGGTGTCAGGAAATAAATCAGGGGAGACACGGCCATCCGACCGATAGATGGCTGGCACAAACAGGACAACACAAGAGTGCTTTCACTTAAAGCGAAACTTTAGTCTCAAACACTTACACACGTCTGCAACAAGTTCGTAAAACACCCCCAACCCTTGATAATTACCCAAAGCTGAGTGTGGCTTTGGAGTGATACAGTGGCAGCCCGTCTGCCACTGGAGAACAGAAGATGCATCCAGAGGGAGAGGCCAGTCCGAAACGAGTTCCACCTGTCTCAAGCTTTTCCCCCCTTATTTATACATTAGTAATTAAAGAAAACCTTGTTAAGCAAGCAGTTTCAAACAAGAGGTTCCTTCTGATTATTGATTAACCAGGTGTGGGTTTTTCCAGAACTTGCAGCCTTGAGACCTCAGTAGACAGTCCTGGAGCATATCCTACCTCTTTGAAAACACATGTATCAGCAATTTCAACCCAATTCTTATCAGGAAGGACACAGGGTCAAACCGTCCTTTCGGTGGCACCCTAAATCCCCCCTCCCCTCCTGCCTTGGTCAAGCTGAGACTTGCTTTTAAACAGCTTGCTTACGAGGCTGTCTTTAACAATAAGCCACAGTGGTTTCAGGCACTTTACTGGTTTGCCAAAGTCTCCCCATACACCTGCACCAGGAGTTCTAGTTCCTCCATTGTGTTATCCAGGCTCCCTACATTAATGTACAAACATCTTAGTTGTTTCTGCTTGGTTTTGCCCAGATTCCTCACCCAATTAGATAAAATCATTCTACTGTCAGTATGGCCTACCTGTTGATGTCATTGGTGTTGGCACAATCTTCCCTCTTAATGTCCATTCTCCTACCCACTGCTGTTCCTTTCTCCACTGCTGTATTCTCTCTTTCTTGATTTTCCTACTGGTCAACATTAGGATCAGGCATGGAGATTACATGAGCATCTCCCAATCATATCCCACAGATTCCTAGTTTAAATCTCTTTTAATCAGCTGTGTCAGCCTCTGTCCCAGAAATCTAATTCCCTCCCTACTCAGGAGGAGTCCATCCCATGAGAGAACAGTCCTCTGTCCATGAATGTCTCCCTGGGGTTGAACATCCCAAAGCTCTCCTTATAGCACCACTGCCTGATCCATCTGTTGATCATCATAATCTTGTCTCCCCTTCATTCTCCTCCTCTAGGGATGGGTAGAATTCCACTGAAGATCACCTGGGGTTCCATTTCTTTAAGGGTATTCCCCGGCCTGGCATAGTCTCCCTTGACATGTTCCATTGAGAATATAGAGCTATCGTTTGTTCCCACGTGAAGGACAATCAATGGATTCTTTCCTGCTCCAACATGGAACCTCTTCAGCCTTGGGTCCACATTCCATATCTTAGTTCTTGGCAGACAGCATATCCTTCTGTTCTCCAGATGAGCTCTGGTGACAGGCCTGTCTGTTCTTCTTAGTAAGGAGTCACCAATCACATTGGCCTGCCTCTTCCTCATATTGTGTGATTCTCTGGCCTTCTTCCTGATCTTGCTGACTGCAAATCCTCTTGTCTTTTGTTCTCCCTTGCAATCTTCTGCAAGTCATCCTCTGTCCTCCTGGGGCTCAAAACTCTGGCTCTCCTCTTGTAGGATTAGCCATTTCTCTTCATCCTTGCCCTCTCACCTTCTGTTCTGCTTGCTATGCCCCTTCTTCATTTTCCAACTCAGTAAACCTGTTGCTCGGTGTTATTTCTCCTTCTCTAGATGGACTTTTCCTCTGGTCAGTTGAAGATGTAACTATGCGAATGAGGCACTTTTCTCATCCAGCCGTCTACTCTCACAGTTCTCTAGTCCAGCTTGTATCTGAGTCTTGAGTTTTCCCTTCTGTCTTCTCTTGCCTTCCCTCCACCATCTGCTTGAATCCCCTTCGAAATTCAACCATAGTTTCCACCTGCATCTCCAAAGCTTGGATACTCTCTTCCATCAGCTCTATCAGGTAGCATTTCATACAAAAAGCTCTTTTTGGGTACCTGCTCTAGGATAACGTACATCTTCATGGTCTCTTCCATTCCTTGGGTCACTACCACTACTTCCTCTATATCCGTCATAAGCCTTCCCATCAACAAAAAAACTCCTCTCCCAAACTCCCCTTACAAACTCACACTCGAATTCTCCTGTTTTCAGATGTTTCCTTGCTGCTTCACTGCCTTTATAGGCCCCTAATCAGAGAAACCCTGTCCCCTAATCTGGGCTCTGCTGTGATCAAAGGCTCTGCTTCTCTCGTGGCACACTGCCTCCTTCCAGCCTCTGCAGACTGAAGAAAAGAACAAAAACAAATCAGTATGCAAGCGAGCAAACTCAAGAACTCACTCACTGCCCCTAAGGAACAGGGGGCTTGCCTTCTCTCTTCTCCAACAGAACTCCCAGTCAAAACTTGCCAGGTTTCAGCTCTGTTTGCTGGCTCCTCTGCTCCTTTGTGTGTTGTCTAGCTGCCCAACTGGCCATTCTGGCTATATGAGCCAGATATGCTTCTGCCTGGAGGTATTGGGCCTCCTGGGCCTGTGTGGAGAAGAAGCTGTGCAGGTACAGCTACAAAGCAGACACAGAAATAAGGACATCCACGAGCAGATTGCATGGGGCAATGCAGGTGAAGGGGCACTGCAGGAATCTGCAGCAGTGCTGCTGGAGGTGTTTTAATTAATCCAATTTGGAAGTGGAAATGATTATTTTGGAATGATTTTTTTCAGGGTAAAGTGCATGTGCACACGCATCTGTCATGCAGATTAATTCTGATTCTGGCAGTTCTCCTACTGCAGTTGCACACCACTCTGCTTTATGCCTGGATCAGCCTTTCCATTTATATATCTTGACACAGAGCCACCACCCTGTTTAAATGCTGGAGCTCAGCCAGGTGAACGCCTTTGCGATTCCAGCTTGTAGCAAGCGCATGCACCCAGAATCACATACCCATGTTAGTAGCCATGCCCAGTGCTTCTGTGTGGTTCTGTCAGGAGGCTATGACCTTCCTTGCCCTCTGAAGAGAGGAACATGTGCAATTCCATATAAACAGCAGTCACTGGAAAATAAAGGGCTGCAAGTTGCTGGTACAGGTCTGTTGCATCTTACGCGTACTTAACATGTGCGATTTCAGCTTTATGCAGTTGACAAAAAGAGAGAAAAACAATTTTAATACTGTACCTGTAGTGCGGGCAATTCCGCACGCCATACATTCAATGTAATTTTGACTATATGCGATTTTCACTTTACATGCTGACTGTGGAACGTAACCCCAGGGTAAGATGTGACAGACCCGTATAGCAAAGGCAGGAGAAAGGACACGTCTGGGAGAAGGACTGTAATAAACGTCTGTCTCAAATCTGGACTTAGAGTTCAACATCTGAGTGTTTATCTCAACCTCCCCCAAGCTCACTACCAGCTTGGATTTTACTTCGCTGCCACCAGGTAAGAATTAGGCTCTTATCAGCCTGGATTCCCCAAATACTCCTTGGGGGACCCCCTCTGTGGACTCCCCAACTTCCTTTGGGAAGACCCCCAAGACCCAGACCCCTGGGTCTCCCTATCTCATCCCCCAGCTTCCCCCCCTTCCTGGGTGAGCCTGGGCGATGCTATACTTACTCCTTGAATGCAAAACCAAGAGAGCTATTTACCTCCCCCGAGGCTAGGCATTCAAAGCTAATCACAGCTAACACACCAGGAGATTCCCCCCCTCTCTGGTCTCGTAGCAGTAACTAGAGAAAAACCGCAACCACAAGGGAACAGAGTTGATTCTTTCTCTCTTTCCCCGTAGCCTGTTCTTTCCCTGGGAACAATAGGAAAATAACCCACAGAATGTAATGCTTCCCTCCCCCGCTCTGTCTTCCCATGAGGGAGACAGATAGCTGGTACAGAGATGTCTATCCCTTTGCCTCCCTAGGAAAAGAAACTCCCACAAGTTTTAAAAAGAACTTTATATAAAAAGAAAGAAAATACAAAACAATAATACTGCATTAAGAGATCAATACAGGCTCTTGCTTATAAGAAAATATGAATAAACAGTCTGATTTAAAAGATAGCCCCCTTTAAACCAGTCCAGCAAATCAACACACCTGTAAATACAACACAAAGCATATAACAGCCTATTTGCCTTGTGGCCTTTGTACTCACACTTTGTAGGAAAATATTAGAAAGAAATAGGAGTTAGCAGAAAAGATGTTTCCTCCATAGCTGGGAAAAACAAAAGACCTAGAGTACACAATTCCCGCCCCTGACTTTTAAAAAATCCAGTTCTCTGATTGGTCCTCAGGTCAGGTGTTTGGTTCCCTTTGTTCACCCTTTACAGGTAAAAGAAATTTAACCCTTACCTTACCTATCTACTTATGACAAGGACTAATCCAGCTTCAAAGCAAAGGATCTCCAGCAGAACTACAAGAATCTGAGGGACAAGAACGTAACCTCCATTAATGCTTCCATAACCTGCTGATACTATGAGGAGCTGGACTGGATTTTTGCCAGGGAGGTCACCACCAAAACCTGATATGGGTTGCTGGGTAGTTTGGAGTTGAACACATAAGGGACCTATACAACCCCAGACCATGAGGAAACTGCTGTGGGGAGGAGCTCTACTAGTGCTGAATTACAACAACTTTCTTCTGGATACCATCTGAGCACTGCCATATTGGGCAGATGTGAGTGATGAGCTCTGTCCACCTGCTCCCCTGCAGACTTTTGAGCATGCTAAGTGAAGCAGAGACTAAGCGCCACAGGATTCATCTCCTTGAAGTATCAAATCTTACAACCACTGGCCACCTGTGCCAGCCTCCCCCCTACCTCCCTATGCCACATTAGTCTCCCTCTTCCTCCTGGTTGTTTGCATCCCTCTGTTCCTCCATTCAAGATGATGGCTCTGTGGGGGTTAAAAATCAAACACATTACACAGCAGGCATGTTTATCGTAACATCAGATAAAAAAAAGCAATTGAAAAGGTACTTTGGCTCACAGTTTTACCAGTGCCCTGAGGTTTTAGCTAATTTTATAGGTAAATTGCCAAAAGTAGGCTACAGACACATTTCAAAAAAATAGAGATTATCAGGCATTCATGGCTATTTTTCATCAGCCCCTCACAGGCTCGTTTACTCTTTGGGTTTAAAGTAATTACTGCAAGAGTGTTTATTTTGTAGTGCACTTTGCACTGATCTGTGGGCGTTCTAAAAAGAGAATGCTCTGTTTTGGCACACACACTGTGAGACAACGTAGCCTTCCCTGGGCTGCTCATACAAGTAGTCTGCATCTGACAAAAGTCAGAGGGAAGCAAAAGAAGACAGGGAAAAGATGTTTGCTGACTTTGTGAGTGCACCTTAGCAGTCTAGGAAGCAGATGAGCAGAGGGAAGGTTTCCCTTACTGATGTGACAGGCTCTCAAGGGAGCACCTAGACACAGAAGGGAACATATGGACATGCAGGAAAGATTGCTGGACAGGATGCAGAGGCCAACAATTCTGCTGGAGAACACTGTAGCACTGTGTTCATGCTCCGCACCCAAAAGCCATGCCATGCACTTGTGAAGAACACAGAACACTGAAAACTTGGAGCCCCCTCACACTCCCTCAAATATCAGGCCCTTCTACACCATTCAATCCCCCATCCAATGTTTTGCCCCTCCACCTATCCATTTTTGTGAGCCCATCAGTGGTAACATGCACTCTGCACTTTAGGCATGTTCCGCCACAGCTCCACTAATCTGAAGTTTGCACTGTTATGTTGAATCAGTGAAGGATTTTTTTTTTTTTTTTTTTTAACGCAAAATGCAACTGGAAAAGTATCACAGCAGTTCCTCATGAAATGTGCTGATGAAAACATTTTATTTCTTACTTGGGTTAAGAGACCCCACTATACCCTGATCTCAAAGTACATTTTCCCCTCATACTATCAATGCCTAGCAAAGAGTTTACAAACACACATTTCATTCATTTCCTTGGTTACAGTAGATTGTTGTACTGCTAGTACGCCCTGGCCTCCAGAAAGGAACACAAGGCGTCCCTGACCCTGCTCCTCTGAATCAGCTGGAATGCTCTGTAGGAGCATCATTTCTGGCTGCTCGTATCATCCAGACTTCTTTTGGGAGCTCCCCTTGGAATATTTAGCCTTCTTTCCCTACTGGCCGAGATTCCTCCATAGACTGACACACCAGCTGAGGGGAGGTGATTTGCTCCTCCTCTTTTCAGGGATTGTTAGTTGATTCAGCTCCTGGGGCAGGCCAGAGCAGCCCTCAGAGGTGCTCTAGTTTGTACACACTCCCTCCTCATCAATGGCATGGCCTCCCCAGCAGGAATAACCAGGGCATAAGATTGGCACAGCAGTGCCTCTTCTTGCCTCCTCCAGCCCATCCAGATCTACTTCTGACATCCCTCTCGCCTCCTGTACCAGGGGTTTTTACAGGGGGAACAGAGCTGGCAGAATCTGTTCTGTACAGAGTGGTGGTGTTCTGTCCAGGGACAACTCTCTTATTCCTGCCTTTGGCCCCGTTGCATCCAGCACAGCTAGAGGTGCTGTGTAGGGCAAGGATGAATTTCTGCACTGGGTCTATTTCTGCTCTCTCTCACAATGGTGTAAGCGGTAATTCTATTAAAATCAGTGCAGTTACACCAGTGTAAAACCAGTGTGAGGGGAAGATCAGGCCCAGTAGGGTAAACTGCAGTTGGCTTTGGCCCTTTTTTTAAACTATTGCAACGTGTCTAGTCCATATTAACTGTCAGAGACATATTGTCAGAGTCTAGGTAGCTTGCTTATTAGCCTGCTCACATTCTCAAACATCCATAGAACCCTAATAACCACCAAGAAAACAGTCAAACAAAATATAATCTATGGCTGGTAAACAGGAAATGCACTAGGTTGTTGGCAAAGGGCATGAATACAGAAAAGCTTATACAACAATACATCATGACAAATGGCTTCATGGTAGAGGTGTTCATATTTACAAAGCTAATGTGATTCATTATTCAACAATCCTTTCTGAATTAATTTCTTTTATTTGATGAGAATTTTTTAAACATTAAGTAGAAGGCAAAGCGGTGTTTGACTAAAAACAAAATTAGCACAACACAGCTTCTGTCTCTGATTTCTACATAAAGACTAATTGGGGGATAGGTGGCGGAAGGTGATCTCTCCAGCAGTGGAGCTGCACACAATAAAACTGGGCACATTTGCTTGTACTTGATGTATACTGATAAACTTGGATGCTAGAAGTCCATTTGCTGAGGAAAAATGTGGAATTTGTAGTTTTTACAGAGAATCTTTAGGTTTTACATTTTGTGAAAAAATAAAAACAACATACAGTAAAACCCTGTTTATCTGAGCCTCCATTATCCAGCTCTCTATTAACTGAACCACCCGCAGCCCAGCTCTGACTGGGCTAGGAGGGGGTGGTCCACCCAAGTCCCCACCGCCTGGGACAGCCTGCTGAGCCCCTGCCACCTGGGGCGGTCTGCCTGAGCCCCCGCCAGTGTCATTCCCAGGCCACTGGTGGTTCAGTTAATATGGAGAGCCAGGTAAAGGAGCTCAGATATACAGTAGAACCCTGTTTATCAGTAAAAACTTGTGTTCAGCTGATACCTATATCTATCGTGGCTAGGGAATCTAAAGTTCATTGTTTCATTTTAAATCACAGAAAAATGAAGATTTGTATTTTAGAAGATAAATTGGTGTTTTGTTTTTTTTAAAATCACAGAAAACTATGATCCCTGCTGATAAGTAAACTGTACTATTAGCATGGCATGTACATGCTCTTAGAATACTTGCAGGTTTCTGGTGATTATTTTCTTTTCTTAACCAACCAGACGCACGCTTATCTACTAACAAATGGAAAAAAAAAAAAAGGTAGCTAGGTACTGTGTATTTAAATAGCCCAAACTGGTATAATTAATGCATGAGCTGGCAACTGGGTATAATAATGATAATAAAGCTTTGCATTTCTATATGTTCTTTCATTCGAGACTCTTGATGGGCTTTACTAACATTAAAGAATGAAGCCTTACACTTAATTGTGATGTAAAGAATTATTATTATTTTCATATTGTGGCTCGGAAAACTGACGTGCGCAGAGATTCAGGGACAACACTTTCAGACATGACCTCTGACTTTAAGGTGCTCAACTTGAGACACTTTGAGTCTGATTTTCAGAGTTTGAGTACACACATTGTTTCAGAAGTGGACGCCATGTGTGAAAATTTTGGCCTGCATTGTTCTGATTTCCCTTTATTGTCCTGTTGCAGGCCTAATGCATAGAGACATATTGTAACAAATCCACAGCAACCTAGTCCTTCTTGATTGTCATCTGTGCTGCACATGATAGGGATCCAAACACTTCACAGCAGCAGTAAGGCACAGTCATAATTTGACTTCTATATGGGGGCTAGGGGAGGGTGGAGGCAGGACTATGCTCCCCCTCGAGTCTCTGTCAATCTGCCCTGGGGGAAAATTCTTTATGACCCCAAATCAGTTAGACCCTGAACATGTGGGCAAGACCCACCAGGCAGATACCTGGGAAAGAATTCTCTGTAGTAACTCAGAACCCTCCCCATCTAGTGTCCCATCTCCAGCCACTGGGGATTTTTGCTACTGGCAGTCGTCGATAGGCCACATGCCATCGTAGGCAGTCCCCTCATACCATCTCCTCCATAAACTTATCATGGTCAGTCTTGAAGCCAGTTAGGTTTTTATCTCACCACTAGTCCCCTTGGGAGGCTGCTCCACAATTTCACTCCTCTGATGGTTAGAAACCTGGCCATCAACAAATTTAAGCTTGAAATTAGGGGAAGTTTATATCTATTTGTTCTGGAATCCACATTGGTGCTTAATTTAAATAGCTTCTCTCCATCCCCGGGATTTATCCCTCTGATGTATTTATAGAGAGCAATCATCTCCCCTCAACCTTCTTTAGGTAAGGCTAAACAAGCCAAGTTCTTTGAGTCTCCTTTCATAAGGTAGGTTTTCTATTCCTCAGATCTAGACAGCCCTTCTCTGAACCTGTTCCAGTTTGAACAACTTTCTTAAACATGGGAGACCAGAACTGCACACAGTATTCCAGATGAGGTCTGACCAATGCCTTTTATAACAGTAGTAACACTTCCCTGTCTCTACTGGAAATACCTCATCTGATGCACCCCAGGACTATGTTAGCCTTTTTCACAGCTGCATCACATTGACTCCTCATGGTCATCCTGTGATCAACCAATACATCCAGATCTTCCTCCTCCTCTGTCACTTCCAACTAAGTTCCCAGCTTATAGCAAAAATTCTTATTTTTAGTCCCTAAATGCATGACTTTGGACTTTGCACTATTAAATTTCATCCCATTTCTGTTACTTCCATTTTCAAGATCCTCTAGCTCTATGATATTCTGGTCTTCCATATTGGCAATACCTCCCAACTTTGTCATCTGCAAATATTATTAGCACACTCACACTTTTTGTGCCAAGGTCAGTAATAAAAATGTTAAAAGATTGGTCCCAAGACTGATCCCTGAGGAACTCCACTAGTAACCTCACTCTAGCCTGACAGTTCACCTTTCAGCATGACCTGCTGTAGTCTCCCCTTTCACCAATTCCTTATCCACCTTTCAATTCTCATATTAATCCCCATTTTCTCCAATTTAACTAATATTTTCTCATGAGAAACTTTATCAAATGCCTCACTGCCATCCAGGCAGATTAGATCTACTACGTTCCTTTTGTCTAAAAAAAGTCAGTTATCTTTGCAAAGAAAGATATTAGTAACTTTGTTACTACCTCTTGAACACAACAATTGAAACAACTGTAGAAAAATCTACAACTACTCTATCTTTTAAGCTACTTACTTTTTGCAGCTCGCCAAGCTTGGAACAGATCATTTAACTTTAGGACACATCCTAACAGTTCTTTCTTATCTTAACCACTCTTTATAAATCAAATTCTGATTCCCTGCCTCAGGAGTGCAAGCTGGAAGCAGCACTCTCCTGTCTCCTCTACAGAGCTCATTGCATTGCAAACTCCGGCTGCCTGTTTGAGGCTTGCAGTGGCACGGGGGCAATGCTCTCTGCAGCCCCAAACTCCACCCTTGCAGTCAGGGTAGAACTCCAATCATCTTCTGAAAGCACAGGCCCCTACTGCAGAGTCTCTGGGTCTTTTTGTAATCATGGGGTGACTGCAGCTTGAGTAGACACCTCTGAGTTACCTTTTGTCCAGCTGGCTCAGGGCCTTGAGTGCGAGGCTGTGGCAGCAGGTGCTTCAGGGCAGCCTTGCACCATGGAATAGTTACCTCGGGCTCTGAGTGGGCTCATACAGCCCGTACTGATGTGCATGCTGCTGGTAGCTTTAGCTAGCTCAGGTCCCAGAGTGGTAAATTAAGCAGACATATCAAACTAGTGCTGAGCTGCCATCACAGCCTGCAATTATAGTATCTAGGGAGATTTGCTGTTAGCAGCATAGGGCCTAGGAAATACATCATAAATCATTCTGATTTTATCCATCCAGCTAGCCTGCTCTCTGATTAGGGCACACTACAGCTTAATAGATGGGACATGAGTCAGGAGACCTACGTTCTAGTCCTTGCTTTGCCACTTACCTGCTCTGCATTAGCTTGGGCAAGTACCTTGACCTCTCTGTATTGCTGTTTCCCCTCTTACGGTCTAAACAAACATAACAGATGAAAGGTAAGTTCTGCAGGCCAAGGATTCTCTGTTAGGGCTTGTCTACACAGGGAAATTTGCTAGTACAGCTATAGTCAAGGCTTAAATTCAGCTGGCCCAGAGCTGTCTGGGGCAGAGCTCTGAAACTATTTACCAACCCCCCTAGAGTTTTTATAGCATGATAGGGGAGAACCTCTGGGAAAGACTAAGATTTTAAGCCCTGGCTATACTAGTATAATTATACTGGCTTGCCTACAGTGGTACTGCGGGAGCTTTTTTCCTGGTTTACCTTATGTCTCTTTGAAAATGGTATAAATCAAATCACAAAAAAGGGCAGTTTTATTCCAGGATTAGAGTATCCACACCGGAGTTATACCAGCACAGAGTGGTGTAATTATACTGATTTAGCTAACAACGGCCACATTATAGTTACACTATAAACTTTTGCTGACATAATTATGTTGGCATAAAGCCACTCCCATTCATATATTGCCTGGGTGCATACATTACTTGGCTGCTTGCTTCAGTGTGAACATACTCACCAGGAGGGCTTGTGTCCAGAGGCACCAAATTTCATTTTTCCAGGTGGGTGTTTCACCCCTGCTCTGCCCCAGGCCTGCCTCTCTCTCCCCTTCCCTGAAGACCCCTCTCACTCTGCCTTTTCCTGCCCTTGCTTCACCCCCTCCCATGAGTGCATCGTACCCTTGCTCTGCCTCCTGCTCTGTCCCCTCCCCTCAGTACCTCCTGCCTGCTGCCAAACAGTGCAGTTGATATGCCAAGGTCCAGGGCAGTTTGAGATGCAATGAGTGGAATCCATGGATGCAAACATAAGTCAGGTGTGTATTCTTTCTTCCATCAGGCTGAGTGGAAGGTGCATCAAACAGCAGATACTGATCCTGTGCCAATACCCACTCAGTGAGCTGCTCACCTGCAGGCTGTAGTGTCATTCATTGACTAGCCCCATGCTGTAGGGTTGCTATTAAAATCCATGTTCATGGATGGGTGTTGTGATTTTGACAGGGCTAGGGAGGGCCACTGCCAGTGGAGCAGCTTATACACATTTATTATCAGCTCACCAACTTGATACTGATCACAAAACTGATGTCCATTGTCGGCAGTGCTTTGGCTATGTCTTAGTTTCAGCCTGATGTAGGTGGCCATTCCATGTTTCGGATGGTTTTGGTTGGAGAGAAGGACGTATCCTGAGGCTGATATCATTGCAAGGCTGCTGATGGACATCATCATCAATGTCAAGAAACTCCCATTTCAGAAGGTAACTCAGCACAGATCCAGTTAAATATCAACTAGTGACTTGTACAGTAGTTAATAGAACTTGCTTCAAAGTGAATCCCAAAGAGAAACAAGGAAAAATCAAAATGATAAGAACAAAAAAAGACCTCTTGCATTTCATGGGGAACAACAAGTGCAGGGCAATAATTTGACATTTCTGTCTGATGGCATATCTTTGAAAGGCTGAGAGCTTTTGAAATGTATTGATTGCCATGGTGACTGTTAACAGCAAAGGTTACACCATGTACTTATTTAACTGAAATGTGTGTTTTAGTTGTTTGTTTGGATTTTTGAAGCCCAGTGTAGAGACAACATAAGACCAACACACAAATCTGTTGATTTGAATCTGGCGCCTGTACCAGTGGTACTGCTTGTATTTTAGTTTAAAAAACACAACAGGAGTTCTTTGTTCTGATCTGAGAGTTCCTGGAATAACATCTGAATTTAGAATTCTCGGGAACTAGTCAGAGATGGTGTTTTCTCATTCTCACGTGGCTTTGCCTGGTCTCAGCCAGGGACTTGGAAGGCTACCATGAGGTAGGTTTGTGTGGTGAAAGTCTTAAATGGATTCCTTAGAGATGTACTCATTATTGAGATCCACTGATTTAAAATAAATGATGACACCCCCGTAAAGTCCATTGGAAATCCATTTGCACTGTCTTGCCTGAAATACATTTCTTCTGCACTTACCAGCATTTCCAGCTTTGCTTCTCTCAGCTTCCTGCTGCCCGAAACCACAATTTCTCATATTCAGTGGAAACACTGTTACTGTCACTGACACCCTGTTGAGGGAGTGGTGCAGGCTGGAGAGAAAAAGTGGGAGGTGCTAGAAGTTGCCATGTTGGCCACCTGGGCTGACTCCATGCTGCTGATTCAGATCTTGTACTGTACTAGGTGTGGGTTACTATGGCATTCAGAGAACAAACAGCCTCCAGAGAGTGTGGGAGTAGGCAGTTGGTTTTAGATAAGACTGAAAGATTGACCTGAATTAAGATGCTCTTGTCATAACTATAAAGGGAAGGGAACAGCCCTCCTGTGCACAATACTATAAAATCCCTCATGGCCAGAGACCCCAAAATCCTTTTACCTGTAAAGGGTTAAGAAGCTCAGGAAACCTGGCTGACTCCTGACCCAAAGGACCAATAAGGGGACAAGATACTTTCAAGTCTTGGTGGGGGGAAGTCTTGTTTGTGCTCTGTTTTTGGGGGTTGTTCACTCTTGGGACTACGAGGGACCAGATATCAGTCCAGGCTCTCCAAATCTTTCTGAACCAGTCTCTCATATTTTAAACTTGTAAGTAACAGCCAGGCAAGGTGTGTTAGTCTTATTTTTGTTTTCTCAACTTGTAAATTGTTCTTTTTTGCTGAGAGGATTTTAACCTCTGTTTGCTATACTTTGAACCTAAGGCTAGTAGGGGGTTCCTCTGGGGCTATATGAATCTGATTTACCCTGTAAAGTATTTTCATCCTTGATTTTACAAGAGATGATTTTTACCTTTCTTTTTAAGCCAACCTGATTGGATTTTTCCTTGTGTTAATAGATCCCAGTGTGGGATCGGTTGTTCACCAGGACTTGGTGAAAGAGTCTCTCAAGGCTACCCAGGGAGGGGAAGGTTTTGAGAGGAAAGGGGGTGTTCCAGACTGAGGAATCTGGATGGTGGCAGCGAAACCAGATCTAAGCTGGTAGTTAAGCTTAGAAGTGTTTATGCAGGTCCCCACATCTGTACCCTAAAGTTCAGAGTGGAGGAGGAACCGTGACAGCTCTGTATATATATTAACTATGTATCTAAGACTGTTAAGTTACTAGCACTGAATTATTAAGACTAGTGGATTACTTGAATATAAAACACTAAATAGTACCAGGAGTGAAGGAAAAACTGGAAGATGTTTAAAAAAACCAAACACAACAGCCACACAACCAAAAGCAGACTTGAGGTAAAAGTTACTCAGAAGTGAAAAACAAGTTTTAATTAAATAAGATGGATCAATAAAGATGTTGAGAAGTGCTGCAGAAAACTGGAAGAGATTTAAACAAGAATTTGATTTATTTTTGAGGCCATCAGGATCTACACAAGGAAAATGAATATGATTGCTATTTTTTCTTTGAATATTGCAGATAGTGAAACAATTGTGGTATATAATGCACTGACACTTAATGTTAGAGAAAGAGCTGACTAGGAGTTTGTCTTAAAAGAAGAAGAGGAATAGTGTTTATCAAAAGGAAAAGTAACATTTGAAAGATTTCATTTTCACTCAAGAAGTCAGATGAGAATGAGACTTTTGAGATCTAAAAGATAAGAAGTCAGACATGTAATTTCCAGAATCTGAGTCAATGATAAAAGATCAAATTGTGATGGACATAAAAAAAAGATATAGTGTAATAGAAAGACTGTTTGAAAAGCCAGATCTAAATCTAGAGTAAGCACTGAGAATTTGCCAAACTGCTGAACTTAATCAATGATTGAACATTTTAGAAAAAAAACAAACTGATGTGAATATAGACTTAATAAGAAAAAGTAAAAAACAAAACAAGTCTATGGAGAAAAAGAGAGTGAAACTACTAAAGTTAAAATATATGATCATATGAAAGAAAGAATGTTCTAGAAATGGAAGGAGGCACCAACCTAAACAATGTCCAGTATATTCTCAAACTGGTCATATCTGCAAAAAACAGCAGCGCTGACATTCTAATCTGGTGTATGTGTGGGGGGGTGCTAAACCCCCCTGGCTATGTGCCAGACCCTGCCCCCACCCCGCCTCTTCCTGCCCCCTCCCCTGAGCTCACCCTGCCCTTGCTCCTGCCCCTCCAGTGCCTTCTACATGCAGTGGAACAGCTGATTGGGAATGAAGGGAAGGTGCTGACTGGCAGGGCCACTGGCAGGTGGGAGGTGCTGGGGGTGAGGTGGGGAAAGCTGGCTGCTGGTGGGTGCTCAGCACTCACCTTTTTTTCCTCTGTGTGCGCTCCAGCTCTGGAGCGCACACAGAGTTGGCGCCTATGGCAAGAAATTTTTCTACGAAAATTTGTAGACAGGGAAGTCAGGAAAAATGTAGAAGTATATTTTTAGTTCAAAATTCTCCAAGAATTTTATACTGAATAAAGAACACAGAGCTGACATAACAGATGAAGAAAACTTATTTCTGGGTATATTGAAACAGAGTCACTCTATGAATGACCAGTTACACTATCTACTAATGGAATATTTATTTTTATGCAATAGATTAGTGGCACAAGCTAGTGTAATTTCAGAAGAAATTATAAAAATGTCTAAAAATACAACTTTTATTGAGTTGCCATGATCAGCTGTGCTGGCAAGCTCTCCACACTGATCAACCAGGAAATGGAATTCAAGAGTTCCCAGGGCTTGAGCAGGGGAGGGGCTGTTTCCTGTGTACCTGGCTGCTCAGCAGCAGAGTTGAAAACGATCTCCAGAGTGGTCACAGCAGAGTATTGTGGGATACCTCCTGGAGGCCTGTGACAAAGTGGGAATGTTCTTCATGTTTTCTCTGAATACTGTGTGGGTGCCTCAGTTTCCCCCAAGCATTTCTCAAGTGTCTAGGGGTGTGTGATTGTTGCAGAGCCCTAGGGGGCCAGTGTGATCCTGTCTGCATAGAGAATGGCCAATACCCTGTCTTCTGGCAACTGATGGCCTGAGCCCTTCCCCTGCAAAGTTGCCATCTAAAAGGTGTTGAAGAACAAAGATCAAGTGACCTCCTGGCCCAGGAGAGAGACAAAGGGAGAGGAGAGGCTGGAGAGTTTTCAGTTTGGAGCTGGCTGGGAAAATGAAGAGGAGGCCAGACCGACCTCTTGGCCATAGGTGCCAACTTTCTTCGGCACTGGTGGGTGATTGTGCCCCCCTGCCCCTGGCCCCACCCCTTCCCCCATTCCAACCCCTTCCCCAAAGTCCCTGCCCCTATTGGATCCCTTCCCCAAATCCCCACCCCGATCCTGCCTCTTCCCCCAGCATGTCATGTTCCCTCCTCCTCGTTCCCTCCCTGCCCTGTGAAACAGCTCTTTTGCAGCGCAAGCACTTGGAGGGAGGGGGAGAAGCAGGACGTGGTGGCGCGCTTGCCAAGGAGGTAGAGGTGGAACAGAGGTGAGCTGGAGCGGGGGGAGGGCGGGGATCTGAGCACCCACCAATTTTTTTCTGCGGGTGCTCTAGGGCTGGAGCATCCAAGTTGGACCTGACTGAGGGGGTCCTGTGGTCTGTACCTGCAAGACCTGTCTTGAACTGTGTTCCTGTCTAAATAAACCTTCTGTTTTACTGGCTGGCTGAGAGTCATGGTGAATCTCAGGAAGCTGGGGGTGCAGGGCCTTGTCTCCCCCAAACTCTGTGACAAGGCCAATTCAGTTGACTTACACAATACTGCGTCTACGCTGTCTCTCTGTTGACCCATGAACATCAAATTAAGTACTATACTCTTATGGGAGGTGGATAATTAAGGTGAAGTAACAGGCGATTTAGGTCAGCAGAAGGGACCTGGCAGCGTAGACGCACACATTATTAGGTCACCCTAAGGCAGCTTCCGTCTACTGAAGTTCGTAGTGTAGACCAGGCCGGAGTGGGCGAATTCATTAACAATAGAAAAGAAGAGATAAATCCTTGCATTTCTGTTTAGATCCAAAAAAGATTTAAAATGTTAATAGCGAACATTTAAGAATACCTACCAGGGAAGAAATACTTGGACAAATATCAGGAACAAAGTACTTTTCTACTTTAGATGCTTCAAATGGATTTTGGCAAATATCACTGGAGCAAGAAAGTCAATGGTTGTGTAGGTTTCACAGACTTTAGACATGTGGTGTTTTAAAAGATTACCTTTTGGATTATGTTTAGCTCCAGAGGTGTCTCATAGAGCAATACAAAAGAATTTTGAAAATCTCGAAGGTGCCAAAATATACCCAGATAACATAATATGGGGAAGAACTTTAGAGAAGCATGATACAAGATTAAAGCATTATCTACAGCAAAAGAATCAGGATTGAAACTTGACAAAAATAAGTGTAAATTTAGAGTACAAGAATTAACATTTCTGGGAGAAAAACTGAGCAGACAAAGATCAAAGAGCAGAGTGATCAATAATGAATACAAACCATTGTTAGTATTGCTTACTCAAAAGATAATGAGTTGTTAGTGAGACAAGAAGGGAGAGGTCATATTTTATTGCAACAACTTCTGTTGGTGAGAAAGACATGTTTTCAAGCTTGCATGGAACTCTTCTTCAGGTCTCCTAGAATACATACATGCCTTGCAGACTTCAATAAAAGCTCTATGTAGCTCAAAAGCTTGTTTCTCTCACCAACAGAAATGGTCCAATAAAATATATTCTCATCCACCTTGTCTCTCTAATATCCTGGGACTAACACACACATCTATAACACTGTATACAGATGTCATTACAGAAATTTTGGGGTCTGGTTAATTTTGTAGGAAACAGACATACCTAACCTAGCAAAAACAATTTTAAGGGTTTTACTTGTAAAAATGATCAGTGGAAGTGGGACTGTCAACATCAACAAGAATTGAAGCAGCTTAAGTAACTAATTAAAATATTTGATAGTAACAGACTTGCAAAATTGTCTTCAGATGCATCTAAACAAGGACCAGGAACAGTCTGATTACAAAAGTATGGTGATCCAAGGAAACCTGTTGCTTATGCATCTTCAGCTATGTAAAAAATGGAATTTCAGTATGTTTAAATAGAAAAGAGGCTTTGGCATTAGCTTTTGCATGCAAAAAATTTCACATTTATATTTGTTAGATCTGTACTGGCAGAAACAAGTCATAAACCATTAGTTAATATTTTTTAAAAAGGAACATGACAGACATTCTGCCTCAGATACAAAGCTTATTTTTTCAGTTGTACTTGAATATCATCCACGCAAGTCATTAATTGTTGCTGATAACTTTCTAAATCTTATGATGTAACCAATATAATGGAAGAAGATGATGTGGTACATGTACTTAAAAATTGTTTCCTATATCAGAAAGAATATGGTGGAATTTAAGTTTGTGGTTGCAGGGAGCCTAGGGGTGAAATCCTGGTACCAAAACTCCAATATACTTCAGTGGGGCCAGGATTTCATCGATGGACTTCCTGGAACCACAATTTTAAATTCCACCAATGAACTCATTCTGTCATCCTTCTGAAGTAGATAAACTGAGTCCCATGCAATTTGCAGTACATGGGTCTTTCCAACATGATCTTAAATTAGGGGTGAGATTGTGCTTTGGGTTTCCAAGAAATTCAGCACACACAGAACAGGCCACGAGGAGAAAGGACCCTTTGGATTCTGGAGAGTTAGGGAACAGCATAATTTAGGCAATCCAGAAAGCTGCTCTAAGTTACACCAACCTTATCAAGGCTGTTTATGGGCAACTCTGAAACCCAGGAGCTGCTCCAGAATCTCTATAGCACTTTGTGCTACTGTCTCACCTCCTCCTGCACCTGGCATTCTTCCTACATGGGCATCTGCAAGAGGCCGCTGGAGGTCAGGCTAGGGTAGTCCTGTGAAGTGTCTGTGTTGGGGAAATTCTCCCCAGGGGAAGCAAAGGTCTGCCACAGCATAATACAGGGGCTGTAGGGAAGGAGAGAGTCTCTGCCTAGCTCCTATCTCCTCTTCTAGCCCAGAGTTGTGGGGAGTGCAAATGTGAGCTCTCTTATCCTTGGGGTAGCCAGTGATCTGGCCACGGATATTTGACAGCTATTCAGAAACACTCATTCTTCAGGACCACCCCAATCCCAAACAAATACACACAGAATTTGGCCTTGGATCAGTCACAGTCAGTGCACCACTGAGCACTCTGCAGTACCTTAGCATAAGTCCATCCTTCAGGTCAAGAGGCCAGTTATGTCGTGGTTTAATTTCAGCTCACATTACCACCACATTTGTTTTAACATGTAATCTAATGAAAGAGTCTAATTACTACAATCAGTGGCATTAATATCATCAGTCAGCATTCGGCAGCCATTCAACACCCAATCAAGGTCTAAGTTTAGATTTACTTTTGCAAACAACTGAAATCAATGCAGCAGAACAGTTCTGCGCCTCTCTTTAATCATGTTGAATAAGTAAATTGCTTTAATACTCATTAGGGATAATTGAGTTAATTCTGGCTAAATCCACACATTTCTCAAAATCTTTAGCCACACATCAGCAAATGGCATGACCATCACAGAGTCTCTCTTCTTCCTTAAAAATGTTAGAAAAGAGTGAAAGCCGCTTCACAAATGAAAGCCTAGGTGACAAAGCTGTTTATTTATCATCTGCCAGAGAGGAGCTAAGTTTGGACCAAATGAGAGGTCACTGAAAAGGGAGAGAGAGAAGAAAATGAAGCCTGATCAATGAATCCACACACCTCTCAAAAGAAAAGAATAGGCAGGCTCTAGCAAATTGTGGCTCCTAAGGCTTTATGATTGTCACTGGGTATTAGTCACTAGACTTCGCACATTTCAAGTGTTGACAACTTTTCCCATGTTTTGCAACATTTTTTTAAATATTCTGAAATGTGTTTCCTCTTGTATGAGCTGAACTCCTTCCCTACAGCTTTAAAAATGGAAATGTGTTGATCTGCATTGGTTGGAATTCAATACAATGTATGATTTGTGAAGGCGAGAGCATAAAAATCACTCAGTCCATTACCGTTTTTATTTCCTAAAGTCACTCAATATAGATCCCCAAAGGTAGGGCCACTTTAGCCTTCCACGATAGATGAGGTCACATACAGTGTTCAGCTTCCCCTCAGCAGGTGTGAGGAATGGTAATAAACATAGCTAGCTCCCCAATGGCAGCATTTACAGCGTGTGCTGCATCTGTTAATCTGCCTGCTCTGAATGTCTGCTGCAGGCTGGAGAGCACATGTGCACTGCACGTGGAAACGCAAGATAAAAAAAAAGATCAGAATAAAGTGTGCAGGGAAACCTGATCTTGCATTAAGGAGAATGCTGCTGCATGGTCAACAAGCTCCTCATGCCTAGCATAGGAGAATGGCCAAAGCAGGGAGTGATTTCATGTGGAGGATCCACTTAAGCTCACATCTTCTCAGAAACAACCCTCCTCTGCACAGGGTAAATAACAGGCTATGATACGAATAGAGTCTCTTTGGAGTGATCAAGTTGTACAAGGGAACAGAGCTTCATGTCCGGGTGTTACAGACTAACCTTAGTGCTTAACCTTTCTTGAACCCACACAGTCTCCACTCACACTTGTCCTCCATGCTGCACAGTGATTTGCTACTATATGGACCCTCCAGTTCTCCTTTCACAATGGAGCCATGGAAAGGAAGGGCAGGGCATGGCTGCTTCTGGTATAGACTTAAGTCAAGTTCAATGGAGGCCTCACCCACTTCCCTCCACTAATCTCCCCAGTACACAGCTCAGCTCCCTGAGGTGGGTGTGGGGGTGATGATTTGGTCATAACTGAAAATGGGCTGAAGTATAGGCCCAAAAGTTTTTTTTTGTTTTTTAAAGGTTGTCTACTTGGTAGTAATAGAAATAAAAAATGGTAATAGGAATTCAGGGGTGGAACTAAGGAAAAGAAACACAGGGGCCTCTTTCACCCTGATTCTCATCTCTTCCCAGACCTGTAGCATTCATGCTACACAGGTCATCTACACATCCACTGCAGAGGGGTGTTGCAGGGCAGGGCTCAAGGTCTGAGGGCATGCCTGGCCTGCATATTTTAGTACAGATTTTTCATGTTGGTCACTAGCCAAATTTTTTCATTCTTCCATCATAGGTCATGTTTTCTAGACCTTTAACTATTTTTGTTGCTCTTCTCTGGACTTCCTCCAATTTGTCCACATCTTTCCTGAAATGTGGCACTCAGAACTGGACACAGTACTGCAGTTGAGGCCTAATCAGCATGGAGTAGAGCAGAAGAATTACTGGCTGTATCTTGCTTACAACACTCCTGCTAATACATCCCAGAATGATGTTTGCTTTTTTTAGCAACAGTGTTACCCTGTTGACTCATATTTAGCTTGTGATCCACTGTGACCCCCAGATCCCTTTCTGCAGTACTCCTTCCTAGGCAGTCATTTCCCAACATGGCGCTGGAGTCTGAATTAGATTCTTACTCACAGAGGCCATCCCTCCAGAACTGGACTGAGGCACTTTGACAGCATAGCATGGAGATAGCCCACAGGCAGTGGCTAGGTGCATATCTTGTTTTGGGATAAGAGGACCCAAATTTCCATTACTATTGCTCTGGCAGCTTTTGTTTTGTTTTAAAGTGGCTGGGGAAATAAAACACTTTATTTCAACATGTCTGTTACTCAAAGATTTTGTAAATCTCTGTGTGAAGAGACTTCATGACTATTTAAAAATCTAGGAAATCACACCACTATTTGTCAACTTGGATGGCCTCTCCAGAGCACTGCAGGACAAACAAGAGTTTTCAAAAATCTATCTTGTGCCTTTGTTTGTTCTTGTTGAGGACTTTGTCATTCCTTCAAACAGCTGTGTCTCAGATGTTACCTCAGCATTGCTTTCCCAAGAGCCAGGAAGCTTTAATTTTACCTACTTATTACAACTTTGTAACCTAGTGGTATCTAATGGAAAGAAACAAAAACAGCCCCACATGCACAAATGATGTGGTAGCCTTGCCCACACAAGGCTGCTAAGCTGTGACAATGGCAGGGACCAGTCCTGAAATCTTTACTTGAGGAGAGCAATCCCATTCATTTCAGTGGCACTACCCATATGAGAAAAGATACCTGACATGAGTAAGGGTTGCAAGATGGGCCCCTAAATGAATGTAACTTGAAAAGGATTGAAACAATCTTCACTGTTTAATAAACAGTGTCCAAAAGGAGTCAGCCTTTTTTGATTGTTGCCACATTAACAATTACAGTTTAGCAGTTTGGAGTGGTTCCTCCCTGTCTGTATCGGAAGGAGGCCACTCCCCATCACTCCGCCACCTAACAGCAGAGAGCCAATACATAGGGGATTAACACCAGTAACAGTCTGTAGCCAGCCCTCCAGCAGAAGCAGGCAGTACCATGGTTAGGGTTAGCCCTCTGGGTGGGTTTGAGCAATACCCAGTCATCCATTGCTCAGCTCCCTGACTGGGCAAACAGCAACAGATATTGGCTGTGCAGCCTAAGGTGGGTAGACTGCCATGCAGGGGTGGGACTAACATCTGATTCCCATGGGCTACTTCTTCCCCCTACCTGTTTGTAGGGCTTCATGCTCATGGGTCCTCAGGATACTCAGCAGCAGGCAGGTCCAGCAGCTCCTTGGGGTATTCACCTAGCAACTGCTCCTCCAGAGACAGAGGTTGGTACAGCTTGATCCTTGGTTTAAGGACCAGCAGCATACAACTCCTTCCCTGACTCTTGCTCAAATGAGCAGGAAGTTCCACCTCTTATACTTCCTGCTCCACCCCTCTGCTTCCAGTGAAGGGATGGGCCCAGCCTGGCTCCTCCCACCAGGGGGCAGGGAGTGGTTCCTCCCTGTCTGCATCAGAGGGAGGGTTCTCCACCTCAGTACATACAGCTTTTGAAATAGATGTCTCCATGCTGGGAAAAGACGCTGCTTGGTCTTTCAGGATTCCGTTCACTAGACTGAATGCAGCTGCCATAAATTGGCAGGACAGCATGCATGTGGGAAGTCTGCGTGGCTGCTGCCTGTATTTTACGTGTTCTCTGTTTAACTAAAGGACTTCAGTATTTTGCAGGATCCAGCTGCTGGAGACTGAGCACTCTAGCCCAATCCAGGAAAACATTTCAGCATATGGTTAACTTAAATCACAAGAGTAGTCCTATTGATTTCAGTTGGACTGCTCATGTTCTTAACTTTAACCCCCTCTCCCCCCTTTTCTTTGTTGTTGTTGCTGGATTGATCCTTGCAGGACTGAGCCTCGGACTTGCGAGTCTGGCTCCTTTCATGAGCAATTAATTCATTTTTTAAATGAAAATGGTAAATGAGTGTGGGCTGAGTCAATCAAAAGAATAAAATATCCATCTGATATTTCAAATCCTAGCTAACAGTTTAAAATATTAATAAAAGAGCAGATGTTATATGTGCAATGCAAGGGCAGAGCACCCGATGTTCCTCTCTTTGAGAGCTGCCACTGCTACAGAAGGAAGGAAGAGTGCCAAAGTGGCGTGCACCTTTGAAATATTTCTAGTGGACATATTAGAACCCATTTTTTCCCTAAAGAAAACATGAAGGTGTAAAAGCAAAGAACAAAGGGCATTAGGTGAAGAGGCTGAAGGTGAGAGAAAGAATTTTACAAACCCTTAGTGACTCAGCACTAGTTTTCTCGTAAACTAAAGTTATTTTATACATTGCTTATTTCCAAAACCAGACTTACAGAGAACTACACTCAAGGGGGCTGATCCTATTCCCATTGATACCACTTAGAAATTTGCCATTAGCACCAAGGGCAGCAGGAGGAGGCCCAGCGATTGTTGTGTTTTCTAGATGGCAGGCCTGATTGTTCCCTGCCTTGAACCTTGAGTAATTATTTACACCTGGGCAAAGAGGGTATAAAACAATACTCCCAGCATCAGCAAGTGGGAATTTCTAGGTTGGCAGCAGCAGCACTGTAGTATGAAGCAGAGCACTGATGCTATCAAGTTTTTTCTGCCTGGTTTAGGCAGCATGTACAAAATGCAGCCATTCTCCCCTGAGAAAATGGATCACATGGATTTAGCCAATCAGGGAAGGAGAACCCAAACCATGTCACTTACATGACCAATGCAAATAATCTCAAAACTCTGAAAAAATAATAGGAAAATTCATTGTAAAATTTGCAGTCATAAGAAGTGTGTGAAATTTAAATTTAAAATCATACAAAATTTTGCAAAAACTTTGTGAACTTGTAAACAGCAACCTTCAACAACAGAAGTCACTTCAGATATTGTGCTCAGCTCTAATCACCATTCAAGATGCTCCAAATAAAATGCACGTACATATCAATTAATCAGAAAGGTATAACAGAGTCTCCTTACAAATTACAGGCCCTGATCCTGAAATCAATTAAGTTGTCATCTATCTATCCGATTCTGATTGTAGTATCAGGGCCACACTCTTCATTGGAAAATTAAAAAACAAACAAACAAACAAACAAAACCAAACAAGCAACATTCATTCTGAGAACAGGCAGCATACTGAGGTTTTTTTCCTATACACATTTACATTATTTGTAACATATATTTAAAGTCAGATACAGGAGAGAACAATTATGACAAAACAAGGTACTATACACCTCTGAAATCTTGTGTGTCCTAAATATATTTTGTACTGGAAAAGCACCTGCTGCACACAAAGCATCCAGTAAAAGAAAAGCCCAATAGCAAGGCTTTTCTCTCATCCATTTATTTAAAGTTGAACCATATTAAAGAAGTAATAAAAAGAATCTGTACTGAAATTGGAAGATAAAAGGTCGATTCATCAACTGAATCACAAGTGGAAAGAATTTCTCATACAAATTTCTGCTGCATTTCTACATGAAGCCACTTCTGAGATACTTCAGTTATCTTGTTTAATTCATTCTGAGATTACAGTTGTCCTGGGGCATCTTTGAAGAAAAGAATTAGGATCCAGATCTCAGAGGAAATTTTGATGGGAGGAGATACATCTCCAGTGAAAGTCAAGGCCTGGTTCAGCTCTCATTTATGCTGGTATAAACCAGGAGTAATTCCACTGAAATCATTAGAGTTACACCACTGTAAAACCTGTGCAGATGAAATCAGAATCAGGCCTCTAGCATCTGCTGTGTGTGTGCTTGATTTTGCAGCAGGATGGGAGGATGCTTATGTTATTAACAGTGGTGGAACCCTGTAGGGAGATGGTGACAGATTCTTGTTGACTCATTGCGGCACATCTGGCTTGTTAAATCCACCCTGGATATAAATTGAAATGCAAATTGGTCTATGGGTAGAGGGAATTGGGGTGTGTGGTGAAGTTGTTACATGAAACCCTTATGAACAGCCAAACTTGAGAAGAAAACTTAGGCCTGCTTTATGTATTTATTATTGTTAGTAGAATTACCAATCAAACCAAAACCTAGGAAGACCAAGTTTTGATTAAATACAATAGGCCATAACCTGAACCCCCACCTCTCCCCCCACCAGCTTTGCACTGTTCTGTCAATGGGAAGCAGGTGGGGAGCCAGCTCTACTATGTGACTGGCGTTTTCCCTAGTGCAAGGGAATTCCCTGGTAGCATAGAGCCAGCAGAACCAGATTTACCTCTAGGAGCTTGATCCCGTGCAAGGGCACATCAGAGGCAGTGCCTACAGTGCTGCTCTGCTCTGATGAGCCCCAAGAAGTGGAGTGGCTCTGTGAACCTGTTGCCAGCCAGTCCTAGTTAAAGAAGTTCTGAGGGGGCTTAAATTGTGCTGGGATCTCAACCAGACCTACCTTTCCCCCGCACCAGTTGAGCAAAGTGGAGCTCAGCTGGAGCGAAGGTTCAGCCCAGTGTATGTAGATTCTTTTCATTGCGCCTTCTGCGCAGTTTTCTTTACGTCACATCTTCCTTTTGGAACTGTCAGTGTTTGGGGAGTTCTCTATCGAATGCAACGCCACACACCTCTGCCTTGTGTGCTGCTACGGACGAAGACATTTACTTAGACTGGAATCACTCACATCACCCGCTTCCTGAAAGGTCAGATCTTCAGTGTCCATCGGGAGAGCTGTGGCTGAATACACAAAGCGAGTCTCTACTTCAGAGTTCTGAGAAATGCCCCTGTGATGGCAAACTGTTCACAAGTTCTGCGCCTAACTCCGGGGGACAGGGTCAAAGCCTCGCAAAGAATTGTCTTTGTCAGGGGCAGTTTCTGGCTATGTGAAAGGAAACAAGCCCAGCTTCGAGACCTGAACAGCAAGCGCCACCAGAGATCTGCTCCGTGGCAATTGGAACTTCAGCTTCTCTGTCCTATACTCCCAATGTACAGAGTGGGGTTTCCAGACAACACGTCGCCGTGTCTTCAGTGATCTACAGGTCCCTGGGCTGGAAACCAGCGGTGGGTAAGTTCTGAAGTTTTCTCCAGCAACCAGTGCTAATGTGCGACCCTATCCCCCTCCCCTCGACTCTCCACCCCAATTGCAGATATGTTTCTGGGGGAGTCACTGAAAGCAGCAAGAGAAGCCTCCTGCTAAGAGAATACAAAGCGACCTCTACAGGGACCGGCTCATTGGCTCTGCATGGGAGTGGAGAGCTGGGTGTCCGGGGGGCAGCAGCAATAGCTGGGCTGCTTTGGGTGCCCTGAACAGGTTCTGCTGCCAGGGGAGTTTCCCTCTGGCCTCACGGACTCCTTCCTTTAGCATCAAGGGGGAAGGAAAACGTGTCTTTGCAGGGAGGGAGAGCAGAGAGCAGGTCCCCCGAGAAGGAGGCGGCGGCTGCTCCCTTGGTTAGAGATGGGGTGGAGCGAGAGAGCCATCGGGTTCAGTACCACAGCGAACGGCCGGCTCCCGGGCCGGGAGGGCTTTTGGGTCCCAGCACTCACCGAGACCCCAGCGAGATCTCGACCTTGGGAAGGACCAAGGCGTGGGGATGGGCAGCAGCTCCCAGCTCCCCAGTCCCTCCGCTGTGGCGGTGACAGTCTCCAGCGATTGAGCCCCCTCTGTTAAACTGTCACCTTTCCCCACATAGTCCCAGCCACCCTCCCTCCGGGCGGGGGGGGGGCACTTTGCAGCACCCCCGTGGGTTCCCATCCCAGCCCCTTTGGAATGGAGACGCTTTTCGGTCACGATTCAGCCCCTAGCCTGTGTCTGCAAGACCCACCTGCCCGGGCGAGTTTGTGAAAAGGCGGGGGCTGAAGCGAGTGGCCAGCTCCCTCTGACTGGCTTTCGCAGCTCTCTGCCGTGCGACAGCAGCCCCTCCAGCCAAGCTCTGCTGTGCAAACTTCTCCCCCGCTCCTCGCAGGTGGCCGCCAACACCAACGCAGCGAGAGGACCTGGGACGAGCCAGCGGCTTGATTCAGTAAGTGTCAGAGTGCGTTGAATATTACGATGCATAGTTACTCTCCAGTTTGCTTTACATTACCCCAGGCTGTAACGGGTCCCCGCCCTCCCCCGCGGAACCGCTGTTGACCTTTTCCCGAGCTCCTTACATCCAAAGGCTCCCATGGCCCGCAGCTCTCCGGATTGCTGCTTCATTTTGCCTTCCAGATTGGCACGGGTCTCTCATAACTCCACCAACAGCGATCTCTGGCTTTCTCCCATCCAGAGGTTCCCGAGGGCACCTGTTTGCAGAGCTCCTGGCTGACTTCCCCTTGGAAACAACTTAAGAGCAGCAACCTTCTGTAACTGGAGCCAGGTAGCCAAGCGGTGCTTGCTTTATGTCGCTCAAAGAGACAAGCTCAGGAGGGAGATGTGTGTGCCCCAGCCCTTAGGCAGCCCACACGATCCCGCCAAGATGCCAGACGAGGAGTGAGGAATACAGTATTTTCTACGAGAGCTCTGAAATAACCTGAGCTGGGGTTTGAAGGAGAAAACTCCCAGTTTAATTATTGCTAGCAGCAGATGGTTCGACCCTTCCATCAAGAAAGTTCTTACAAACGTGGACACCAGGCTTCAGGCTCATCTGTCCTGTACGCCAGTTTTCACGCTCTGCTCTCTGTAATTCCGCAGCACCCACAGAGAAATTTCCCCCTTTGAGGCAAAACTGTTTTAAGCAATTTCCAGGGGAGCGAGTGACTTTTACAAATCCCCATACTGCAAACTCCCATTTACACTGTCTTTAGTGCGGAACAGTCGGCTGTGTTTTTAGTCCGAATTCATTAACTAGACTTAAATTAGGTTCCCTATTACACTTTGTTGGCTGGCTAAAATCAAAATTAGTTACGCAGAAGCCTAGACCTCAGGGCTCGCTCGTGTAGAAGCGATTTGCATCAAGCGTGGCTGCTGGTTGTCTCCCGCCAGCACTCTTGGGTCCTCTTTTTAAAAATATCTCCTCCCCAGGACTGATTTTTGGTCTCTACCGTTTGGAGAGCCTTGAAAGCAATTGTTTAACCAGGGGGAAAGGACACTAGTGGAAGAGAAAATTGCAGTTCCTGGCCCAGGCTGTTCTCTTACACCCAGACATGGGTGACTGGATATTTAATTCTATTCTGCCTCCCGCCCATGTGGAGTTATGGCAGAGAGGAACACTATGGTGTGAGCTGATATAAATGAGTCATTAGACCCCAGGAAATGCCGGAAGTTCCCAATTGGACCCTGAGAAATCCAGACTCCTCGATGGTTGCACCAAGCTGATCTCCATCCTGGAGTAAAGCGGTTGGGTTGAATTAAATATTACAATCTACTTAGGCTGCAAACTCTTTGGGGGCAGGGACCATCTTTCTGTTATGTTTATACAGCACCTAGCACGAACAGGGTCCTGGTCCATGACTGGGGCTCCTAGGTGCTTTGGGAATATAAATAATATTAATGAACATGGCAGGAGCCCAATCAATATGGTGAATCAACCCAGATTGAAATTATAGCACTTCCATACTGGCCTCCCTTTGCGAGATGCAGTCTAGCCACTAATGCACAGTGCTGTACCAAGCGAATCATTTAACCACAGTGAAATGACCCATCCGCACACACATACACTGGGTGTTGCACGGGACCAGGAGCAACTACCTGTCTCTATTCCCTTGAATGGAGTTATTTAATTATACCACATCCCTGGAGTTACTAGATTGGTTGCAAAACCCTTCTCATAAGGAAGCCGGGAGAGGACTAAAGACAACAGCAACACCAGATACCAGAGCCTGATGAAACAAACCACCATGGCCTCTTTTGGCTTGCTGGGAGTTCATTCAGAGCAATCCCTTTGTTCCTGGGCAACAGGAAAATAGGAATGTCAACAAAAACAAAATTCTGCTGCAGATAAACATTCTGCCAGGCAGAAGCCAACCTGGCAGCTCCTCGTCCCCATCCATAGCTTGTCTATGAGTTACTCTCTGGCCTCCTAGGGCTGATCAAAGAGGTGGAAATGCATGCAAGCAAAGATGCACTCCTTCAGGCAGGGAAGCGCAAAGGTTGAATACTTTCTCCAAAATAAAAACCAAAAATACCTTCAGCCCTGCAGAGAGGAAGCAGAGCAGTGCATTGCAAGGAGAAGGACTGAGGTATTCAAAGAGACAAAGCACTCAATTGTTCTCAGAGGGGAAAACAACTGAGGGAAAATATGATGATTTGGAGAGCAGGTCATGCTGGAGCAAAATCTGTATCTATCGAATTCTGAGAAATGAGGAGGAAAACAAAATATGTTCAGCTTCATTCACTCTTGCTGAAAAGATACTAGGTCTACTGTCAGTTGTGGACCAAACATAGAAAGGTCCTACCTAGACTTGGCTTAAAATTTTGTTGTTTTTTTTTAAGTGTTAGGTAACATATTTAAAAATAAGATGTTTTAGATACTACTGAGCAGCTACTGTAGGCAGGGTCTAACATCTTTATAGACATGTTAGCTGGTCATGATCAAACACCTTTTAAACTAGTGTAGACACAGCCAAAGAGTGCAATGAGCAGTCATTCAATAACCCTCTCTGTCAAATCAAACTGAATGTTTAAAATTTCTCAAGCAAACTGTCCTTAGCATTTCTCTCAAGTATTTACATGTTGTTTAGGCAGTTAAAATGTATGCTTAACAAATGTTGAGTAAACGCATTTTCCAGTTATTTTTATAATGCATCAGAAAATCTCTCTTTAGCTGTAAGAGTGACAGCCCCCTCATTCTTGTCTTGAGGTTTGTGTGGCACTTGCTACACTTTCGATGTTTGGTGACGGAGGATTTTTACGACCAGGATAGTTTGTTAGGGTGTTATCATACAACCTCTGTCCTCCCCTCCAGGGTATTAACACTTCTTGACGTCTCCCATGTGAAGCCAGACAACTTGGAGGAAAGGTCTGGTGGCAAGAAAAACATTTATAGACCAAAATTACTCCACTGAGGTTCAAAAGCTCTAGACCTCCCTTTGGCTTCATAAGGCTGCAGCTGTATGAGAGAGAGGCACTAAATACTCTAATTATACTCAGCATTGCCATCCCCTTTCCCACACTCTGGGGCAAAACTCTTGCCTGACTTACTCTCTCACCTGCTTTAGCCACAGCGGGGAGGTTGGGATTCCCATTTTCCATCTGAGAGAGAAAACTTGACTGAAAAAGAAACAGACCAGGATGGCTGCATGGAGACTTGGTGCCGTAGGAGGGACAGATACACATTATCTGCTCAGAGAATGGCCTTAACATCATGCTCCTCCTTGGCCTTATTCAGGCCCCTAAGGTAACCAAAACAGGAAAGCAAACCACTAAGGCCCTTTTACCAACCAGCCATTACCAAGTCAGGGGATCCATTACAACCCTGTTATCGGAGGAGATTAGATTCAGAAAGGGTTTGATGTCAGCTTTATTTCCTTCAGGGCTGATCTGACTTGCTCTTTTTTTCATGGCCTCTAATAGCCTGTGGGGAGCAGAGAATAGCTGGCGTACAATGTTCTCTAGCCATGTCTCCTCTCCCTACCCCTGCTCCTCTTCCACATCCCTTATGCTGGCTAGGGAGACCCTCTGCTTTCTGGTATTCCCATGGGACCATCTACATTAACTTTCTGCTCCTGCAGTGCACAAGAGGCAGATTACTACAAAGAATCAGGTCCTACAGCTTTCCCCCCCTTTTGTATGCAAATGTTTCTTCCAGATTAGATTGCTCCCTCATCCCCGAAGCAGACCTACTAAACATTCAAGTATGTAAATTCTTCAAAATTCCCAGAGCAAATCTTTTATAAAAACATCCCAATGTGATTTAAAAATGACCAGTGGTGGAGAATCCACCATGACCCTTGGCAAAGTGTTCCAATGCTTAATTACTCTCAAGGTCAAAGATTTGCACACCTTATTTCCAGTCAGAATTTGCCTAGCTTCAACTTCCAGCCACTGGATCATGTTATCACTTTCTCTCCTAGACTGGGGACTCTATTATTAAAATATTTTCTCCCAGTATATAGTGTGCGTATGAGCCACTGTCTGGGCTCCTAGGGCTGATCAAAGAGGTGGAAACACATGCAAGCAAAGATTCACCCCTTCAGGCAGGAAGTGGCTGGGAAGCTCAAAGGCTGAATACTTTCTCTAAAATAAAAAACAAAAACCCCCCAGACTGTAATCAAGTCACCCTTTAACCTTCTTTTTGTGAAGCTAAATAGATTCAGTTCTTTGAGTCTATCACTATAAGGCATGTTTTCTAGTTCTTTCGTCATGTTTATGGCTCTTCTCTGAACCCTCTCCAATTTATCAACATTCTTCTTGAATTGCAGCCACCGGAACTGGACCCACTATTCCAGCAGTGGTCAGAACAGTGCCAATGACAGAGGTAAAATAACCTCTCTATTCCTCCTTGAGATTCCTTTGTTTATGCATAAATTAGCTCTTTTGGCTACAGCGTTACATTGGGAGCTCACATTCAGTTGATTATCCCTGAGGACCCACAAATCTTTTTCAGAGTCACTACTTCCCCAGACTGAATCGCCTATCTGGCAAGTATGGCCTACGTTCCTTGTTCCTAGATGTAAATATTTACATTTTGTCTTCTTCATTATTTTCCCTCCATCCTCCCATCATTGCAAACAACCCTCCTAGATGATACGTCACATCATGGGACTTTACAATGAGCAATTAGACAACAGGGATTTTGTGAGTGTTCTAACCACTGGATTAAGGTCATTGGAGGGCAGCACCACCTCTTCCTCCATCTGTGTTTTGTGTGAGGCCCAATCTGGTAGGTGTACTGTGAACATGTCTACTAGTCCAGGCCCTTGAGGAGAGATAGGCGGAGGTCCTCATTTGAGGATCCCGCTGGGGCTTAGGCATGAGCTAGGCACCTGGGCATCAGAATGTAGGCAGCTACATGCAAGGGTGCACACACCCTTCACCAGCCTGACCCCTCCAACTTGAGACCCTATATCCATCCCTTTCCAGAAGCCTCAGCCCAGGGAGCCTCCCTGCCATCCTCTGCCTCCCCCACCCTGATCCCTACTCCTACCCTTCCCAGCTTGCAAACCTTGGGTCCATCCTGCTTTCTAGTGCTGAGAAGGGGAGCAGGAGAACCAGGTGGGGGTTGCAGCACTGCTCAGGTTTGCGGCCCCTCTATCATGAAGAGGCTGTAGGGCCAGGGCCAACATCGGATGAGTGGCATTGCGAGCTGGTGCACATGGGTTTGTGTGTTGTAGCACTGCTCAGTTTTGGCTCCGCTGCATTGCTAAATGATGGGAGAGGGCCACAGGACCAAAACTGAGTAGTGCTATGACCTCTCCCCTTCCCCCCATGTGCCAGATTACAACACCACTCTTTCAATTTTGAGCCCACCACCCCGCTGTCATGATGAAGAGGCTTCAGGGCCAACCCTGAGAGGTGTTGTGATTCCCATGTGCGACACGGTGACTGCAACCCCCCATGTGCCAACTCAGCAACTGGAAACTTCCCATACCCACTTTGTGCACCAGGTCACAATGGCACTTGTTAGTTTTGGTCCTGCCACCCTTCCATCATGATGGAGGGGCCAAACCTGGATGGGCTTTGGGGCAGCCTCCTTCAGCCCAGGAATCTCATCAATGCAACCACAAGGAGCCACCAGCAGCCAGGAATGATACATACCGTGTGCATCATGCATATGGCTGTTGTGGCACTGGCTGTGTGCACACTCTGTGGCAAAAACTTGGATGCTTAGGGACGTTAGCCCCTTTTAGGCCTAGGTGGCAGCTGAGTGGGGGTTTTGAGAATCTAAATTTTAGACTTTGGCACCTAAAGTGGCACTTACACACCTAAATCTAGCCTACAGTGCCTATGTTACTTCTGAAAATGAGACTTAGGCTCCTAAGTCAGTCAGACCTCATAATGCTGAGTGGAGCAATGCCTAAATACCTTTAAAACTCTGGGCCTTCAACTATCTCATTGAGATGATAATAAAACCTTTCTTGCAATCTAATATCAGGTGAGATGTAGCAACATTAATCCTGTGGGAAATGTTAAACAATCCTCAGTGGTGGAATAATTGGTTTTATGTCAGAAAAAAAAAAGAAAGTTAAAGCCATCCAACCCGAACACTTAAATATCGTACAAAAAGAGTCACTCAGTACACAATAGAAATAACTGAGTAACATATTGCATGAAAATTGGAATGACAGTACAGACATTCAAAATATAAAATCTCCAACCTACGCCTTGTCTATACTGTAGTGTAGTTGCACCGATCCCGACCCCTAAGTATAGGCAAGGATATGCCTGAAGCAGGGATAAACCCTAGTGCAAACCTCAGCTGGTGCAAACCTCAGTTTGCCTTTATCGACAATTAGGGGGTCTGAAGCAGTGCAGCTACACTGGCTACTGATTGATAAATCAAAGCTATTTCCGAGTGTACACACAGATCTAGTGGAGCCATTGCAACCACCAGGTATAAAGATACCTATATTGGTATAGTTTAAGTCCACAAATTTACTAAACCATTCCCCTCTTAGTTTTATTTATGGAGTGGAGGGGTCTTACTGAAATTAAAGCATGGGTTGCCTTCTTGCCCTAGCTGAGTGCCTGTTGTATTAACTGAGATACATGCCATGAAGAGAGAGAGTTGCTTACACATCTTTTTCTTCATAGGTTCCACTTTCACAATTTCTTCAATTTCTTGTCTCTGAAGCTTTGTACAATTGATGCCCCTAAGGTGCCAAATCCATATAACATAGAGAGGACGAAAGGCATCCATAACTGTCAAAGGTGAGAGCATCCTATTTATTGCTACTTGCTAACAGGCTGGATTGCAGTCTGAATCATTTAAGGATGGCTACACTGGAGAAGCAGCAGTCCAAGAGAAGAACCTGTAGAGAAGATAATCTACCAAGGGTAATGATAACAGTGGTAATGTAATGATATGTAAAGGGAAGACATGTTCTTATGGAAAAGTCCTCTTGAATTAATAATTTAATAGGTTTTTTTGGGAACATTTGTGGACTTGAATATAGAATAATATCCCTGCTATAGAAAACTATGGGATGATTAAAAACAAATCTATTAAAAGGATGCATTTTCTATTAGCTTTTCGGAGTAATTTTTGTATAATCTTATCACATTTCTACAGAACCTTATTGATTTTATCCCTATTACATTGTATGAGACTTTTCCATGAGGGTTTACATGATTGAATGAGCTATACAGGAGCACAAGCTTATTCACTGTGTGAGATATACATGACTAAATGAGATATCCATGGCAACACATAATAAAATGAGAACCACACGAATGATTGAGAAGTAAGTGGGATGGAGACATACATGAATGTACCCATTCTTCCACGTCTGCTGATTTTATTTTATAGAGCATCAGTACAAAATTGGTAGTAAAATAACCATACCACTAACAGCAACCAAAAGGGATCTTTTTTGGTGAAGAAAACTGTGAATTAAACATCACATTAGTTACATTCAAATCAATATGGTTTGTAACCCTGAGCTATAATTAAATTCTGATTTGTGTTTACACAAGTCGACATGGACCATGACAAAGGACCAATAGAATTTCCAGTTTTAGTGTGATATGTTCAAAATGTAAGTGAAAGAAAATCCCCTTCCTCCCTTATGTAAGTAATAAACTGATCATAGATCATTTTCTGAGCCAGTGCTGAGTTGATGCCAGTGTTCCTCTATGACAAAAAGCTCTTAAGAGTGTGACATTGGAGACTCCAGCTCCTAGACTAGCATTGAGTTAGGTATATTTCTAGAGGAAGTGTTTTTGAACACTAGAAGAACTGTGCTGAAAGTCACTAATACCAGCTTATACACAGCCCAATCCTTCCAGAGCAATATTTAT
Organism: Chelonoidis abingdonii; assembly: GCF_003597395.2. Lineage (NCBI taxonomy): Eukaryota > Metazoa > Chordata > Testudines > Testudinidae > Chelonoidis > Chelonoidis abingdonii. The sequence continues at coordinate 92,112,261 of NC_133772.1, forward strand.
TGTATTTTTATTGGAAGAATGAGGGATATTTTCACCTCAATGCACAGCAAACTGTGCGTATAAGTCTCAGTGTAGAATATGCCCCCATGGTTCTGTAGCAATTCTCTTTCTCCTACTCTAAAAGTCTCAGGATTTGATTCTGATTTCACACCAGTTTAAACACTGATGTACTTCCATTAGCTTCAGTGGAATTACTCTTGACTGACTTCAGTGTGAAATCAGAACGAGCTCCTCAAGCTTTATGAAAAGGCCAATATTATTCCCATCTCCTAAGAGGATTTCTCTAAAGAGAAAATAGGTATTTATCATCAAAACCAAAAGTATACGTAAACTGTAAAATAAAAGGGTACTGAACTAATTGGTATAACTGGTACATGGGAAAAGGAGACAGAGCTGTTCAAAGCCTGGAAAGGGAGGATGAAAAACTTGAACTTCACAAGGAAGACAAGGGGAAGCCAATGTAGAGATTCCTAGAGGGGAGTGAGATGGAGTCTGATTCTCCATTGCCCTTCACCTTGTACAAGAGTTCATGTTAGTGCACAGTGAGTGCAAAACATCACCACCAATGCAGAATGGTAACATTTCATGGGCACTTGGCATGGTGTAGATTACTGCACAAGATTCAGGGCCAGGGAGAACCAGGCCCTATGGTCTAAGTAGTGGGAGAGGAAGATGATCTTAACAGAAGCAATTTGGGTGAACTGGGGATGGGGAGAGATGAGAAGCAAAGAGGCCGGAAAGGAGGAAGTTGCTGTAGTCAAAGGGTACATAAGAACATAACATAAGAACGTCTGTACTGGGTCAGACCAAAAGTCCACCTAGCCCAGTATCTGTCTACCGACAGTGGCCAATGCCAGGTGCCCCAGAGGAGGTGAACCTAACAGGCAATGATCAAGTGATCTCTCTCCTGTCATCCATCTCCACCCTCTGACAAACAGAGGCTAGGGACACCATTTCTTACCCATCCTGGCTAATGGCCATTTGTGGACTTAACCACCGTGAATTTATCCAGTTCTCTTTTAAACACTGTTATAGTAAGATTCCAAAAGTTTAGACAAGGAGTTTAGTGGGTGGGGTGGAGAGGAAAGGATACATTTTAGAGATATTGTCAAGGAAAAAGCAGGAGAATTTAGTGAGAATCTGGCTATGGTTTGAGAAGAATAGAGAGGAATTGATGACAAGCTTACATGGCTGCAAGATGAAGAGGACAGTGGAAAGCAATTGGGAGGAAGGATGAGAAGTTCTATTTTCCACCATTTTGAGTCTGAAATGGTGGTAGGTTATTTAAATGATGTCAGAGGCGCAACTGGAATGAAGAGATAGGACTGAGGGAGACAGGCTGGATTAGAGTGGAAGGTTGGGTATAGGGGAGTAGACCTGGGAGAGGAGACAATAAAATGCAACTCCAGAGCAGTGGTTCTCAACCTTTCCAGACTACTGTACCCCTTTCAGGAGGCTAGGATGTCTTGAGTACCCCCAGGTTTCACCCATGAGTGGCGGGTATCATAGGCTGTGCCTTCCCATCAGCCTCGTGTGGCCCTGCCCACGCTCCACCCCCAGGCCAGGCCCCCTCCTGCAGTTCCCAGCACTCTGCCTTGCCTGGCCAAGGCTGGCTGCACTGCCTGCCACAGGAAGCCAGGGGCTGGTGGTGCAGCCACGCCACCTGGAGCACTGGGGCTGGCCACCCTCCCTGGCCACCCGGAGCACCAGGACCGGGAGCACTGCTGCCTGGCACACCGGGGTTGCCCATGCCACCGCACCTTTGTAAAACTAGGCAAATATCTAGATGAGCTGATGTACCTCTGCTTGAGAACCACTGCTCTAGAGATCTGATTCTCTGAATGACTGACAGACTGTCTGAGTGACAAAAGTATAACAAACTGCTCTGAGTGAAACAGGAGTGACAAACTGGATTATGTTCACAGATTTAGCATGAGCTGACTGGTCATATTTATCTGTTTTGACAATTGTTTCAAGTTCTTTGTCCTTTCCAAAGTTAATCTTTGTGTCTTTCCTCTTTGAACAATTTTTAAAATGACAGATTCTGTCTTTAAAGCCAGCAAGTGTTACAGTTTATAGTACATTGCCTTGCCACATGGAAAACATGGGCTTGAGAGAAGAGCGAGATAGGAGTAATATTTTGGACTGCTCTTTCTCACCCTCTAGTGGGCTCTGAGGGTGGTATGTTCATTGTCTCAGTCAGATTGCTAAGTGCCACTCCCTGGCAGATCAGATGCATTGAACATTTGAAATACTTAGAGCCTGATTTTCATTTACACCACTGTGGCAGTGCAACACCTGCTATAAGGTCCTTTGCACCACCAAGGATGAGGAAGGATGGTCACGTGGTTAGAATGCTAGCCAAGGACATGGTAGATAGACCTCGTTCAGTTCTCTGCTTTGCTAAACTTCTTGCATGACCTTGGGCAAGTCACTTAGCCCCTTTGTGCTTCAATTCCCCAATTGTACAATGGAGATAATAATAGCACCTCCCTACCTCACAAGAGTGTTGTGAGGATAAATACATTAGCGCTAGTGAGGGACTGAGCTATTTCTATTTGGAACGAGGGCCCTGAGAGTCAGGTTCTTGGGTTGTAGCTCTTTGGGGCAGGGACCATCCTGTTTGTTACATGTTTGTACAGTGTCTAGTGCAATGCACCTGAAGCCCCCGGGTGCTATGGCAATACAGCAAACAATAAGAAGTAGGGTAGACATACAGATCAAATGGAAACCCCCAGGACACTGAGAGAAGAAAATCTTACGACCAGAAGCTCAGACAGGCTCACTTCCATAGGTGGAAAGAGCCTCTTAGGCATATGCCCTAGTTGGGAGTGAGTAGAAGGGAACAGGCAATATACACATTTGGAACCTGACTCTTTCTCCAGGTTCTAGCTGCTTGGCACTGCATCACCAGCATAGAGGAGCCCTAAAGATGGTGTAGCCAGCATTGGAAGGATCATCCCAGTGTGCGGGAATCCTCCTGTGCTGTGGTGACTCCCATGCCACCCAGGCCCCGAAGCCAGAGGAAAAGGTGCGTGGCTGGGGCTTCCCTGCACTTTGGTGAATCCTTGGTGCCATAACAGCCCCTTAGGGCCATTGGCAGCTAATGTAGTTCACAGCAGCCTTTGGGCTATTCGAACATATTCCAGGAGACCTTCCAGGTATGAAGCTAGCTCAGCATCAGGGAAACACAAAGATAAGCCTCCTTTGGACCACAACCTCTAGGCTCCTGAGCTGCAGCTGAGCATCTGGGCCTTGAAGTCAGGTGACCTTCTGTGGCAGAAATTGATAAACAAACAAAACCACCCTTTTCTTTAGTACTAACAAGCTTTCCCTGTTTGAATTTGTTTAAGGCAAGGATAAGTAACAGTCATCAGACGTGAAACTCAACATGGCACAGGGCCAGCTACCAAACAACTCTTTGAAGAACAGTTCGATCCCTGTGTTCACTGGCCTTGACCTCCTCTTCGACCTGAAACCCCTCTTCATTCCCCTCTATGCCACTCTGGTGGCTGTGGCTTGCACCGGCAACTTGCTCCTCATTCTCCTTATCGTTGTCACCAAAAAACTGCACAGCACCACTAACTTCCTTATTGGAAACCTGGCTGCAGCTGACCTGATCATGTGCATTTTCTGCGTCCCACTGACTGCATCCTATGCCTTTGAGATCCGGGGCTGGATCTTTGGGGTGTTCATGTGTTACTTTGTCACCCTGATGCAGACTGCCACTGTATTTGTGTCTGTGCTGTCCCTCACAGCTATTGCAGTGGACAGATATATTGTTGTTGCTTACCCCATTCGCAAAAGGCTAAGTCGCAAGTCCTGTGTCTACATAGTGGCCTTCATTTGGTTACTCTCCATTGTGGTTTCTGTGCCTACATCCATGCACACCCATTATCTGGATCTCAACAAGATTGGCCATGACATGTTCATCTGTGAAGAATTCTGGAAGCACCAAGAGAAAGAAAGGCTGCTGTACTCATGCTCAATGCTCCTTTTGTCCTACATGCTCCCACTTTCTGCAGTATCTATCTCCTACTGTGCCATTTCTTATCGCCTTAGGAAGAGGAATGTCCCAGGGGCTGCCTACCACAACCAAGAGAAATGGACCAATAAAAAGCGAAAGACCTTCCGAGTTCTCATTATTTCAGTTATGTGCTTTGCTGTCTGCTGGCTACCTCTGCAGGTGGTGAACCTCATCAGAGATGTAGACGAGGAGTTTGCCATCTTGGACAAGAGGTACGTGAATGTCATTCAAGTGTCATGTCACTTGATCGCCATGAGCTCTGCCTGTTATAACCCTTTCATTTACGCCTCACTCCACGACAAATTCCGATTCCATGTTAGTAACTATTTTTGCCATCCCAAGAAGAGGTCCAGCATCATGTCCCGCAAGGCCTCGCGACTCAATACCTGCTCCACGCTGGCAGACATTCCTATGGGCATCACCGATAAGTTAACTCTGCAAGACAGGTTTTCTTTTAACTAAAACACAGCAGGAGATCAAATCAGCAGTGGTGGCATGCACCTTAGTTCTGGGCTTGTGATATTGGACACCACAGCAAGTGGTGCAAGTTTTGTGACACTGGTGATTGGTTATTTCAAGACAATGTAGATATCTGAGAACTTGGCAGTAGTGCAAGAGAAACAAACAGATAACAGTTTGTGTCTGAAGGGATAGAAACAGCTCATCTGACGAACCGAAGTGTATTCTGCTCTTTGTCAAAACAAGCAAATTCAACAACAAAAATGGCAGTCCTGTAAGTTTAAGTTAATTCTGTCTAGTTTTTACACATTAATATTGTCCTCATTTTGTATAGGGTGATGCTATGGGAATAGCAGGCATTTCCTTTGACTTAATTCTTTACTTATTAAACAACAGCCATTTGCTTTGTTGCAACAGACCAGTAATCATGCCCTCAAGATTAAAGAACATATATTTAACTATTTTATTATAAATATAATGATGTTCAAAAATGGCCTACATATATGTATGCTTAATATTGCACTTGTTTTCTGGTGCCTAAAGGTGCACAAAAAGTCAAGTTTGGATCAGTAAATTGTATTTGGATGCAAAAACTGGGAACTAGACGTCTACTAGCTGTATTTCTGTCAAATGCTGCAATGCCTAAATTGCTATGATTATTATCCAGATTTGTATGGCATAGTATCTATATGCCATGTATAGAGGTTAGATCCAGTCTAAAACAAGGATTTCCCTCAAAATAGGTATTGTATTGATATACATGGTGACAGCCAGCCCCAGGCCCAACAAAGCCTGAGATGGAGAAAACCCAACAGGAGGGTGAAAGCCAGGGAGCACCAGAAGTGCATTTAATGGAAAGACTGGATAAAAAGGGCTCTATAAAAGACAGCCAAGTTTGACTACCCAGAGTATGACGTGTATCGCATTATGGTGGAGGATGTAACATCTGAAGTAGGGGATTACTCGCTGGAGTTATGCCATCATTGATGAACGCTGGTCCAAAATATCGCCTGCGGCATTATGTAAGGTCCAACAAGAACCCTGAAAATGGATGGCTAACATAGGTAGCCAAGACACATGGCAGCAGCTGCGCCTAGCTTCCTGAGATGAAGGAAGTCTCAGAGAAAGATTCAACAGCTTGGGTTGCACAGTGAGAGCCAGTACTGTGAGACCAAGAAAAGGTTTGTGTTACTGCACTTCAGTCTCATCCCAGTGGGACAAGGTATTCTCTGGGACAATCATTCGCTCTTGCTTTTGATCAACATGAATACCTTACTCTCCCTGCCCTACTCTCAACTGCAGACACCCTTCTGGTGCCATCTTCCCCCAGTGCAAATATGGTGAGTTGACACCAAAGACCCCTGGGGACGTGTGTCCTCTGATGTCAGCAGGTGCCTCTGCAGTATACTGTGACAAAGTATTCAATCATAGTTAATCTCTGCCAATCCATTAAAATTGCAGCTCTTTACAGGGATGGTCATCAGGTTGTTGTTTCATGTGAAATAGACTGTCTTGACATATCAGTCGCTGGCCTATCAGAAGCAAGGCTGATAGAACACTGACGCCATGAGGTGGAAGATTCATTACTTCTGTATTCCAGCAGTCCCAACAACTTATATGGGGTAGCATTACTACTGCGAGGCAAGGCCAAGTCCTTCTTGATAACTTGGACGCCCATGTCTTCTCGACTACTTATTGCACATATTAAACATTGGCATGGTCACCTCACCGTCACACTAGTCTATGCACTGACAAAGGAATCAGCTGATTTAGTTAAAGATCATTTCTATGATCAATTGCAATCTCTAGTATGCATCATCCCTCCACTTAATAATCTCATGTTCCTGGGTGACCCAAATGCACTTACTGGGTCACTGCAAATTGGGCTTGAACAGGTCATTGGCTATTATGGTTCAAGTATACCCAATAATAACTCTCCTGCCGCTTGCTCACATGCTGCACCTCTCAGAATCTCTCCATTCTTGCGGCATGGTTCAAGTGATGACACATACATTGGATGTCCTGGATCTCTCATGATGGTATCACTCAGGAGTTGGACCACATTATCATATGTGACAGGTATCTCTTCACCTCCAGCAAAGTATATCACTGTGTGGAATGTTCCATGAACATGGATCACTACCTAGTGGTTGCCTGCATGGTGATGAAGCTTTGATGATCAAGTAAATCCTCTGCGATGATGCACTTCTCCATGTGCTGGGTTTAGCCTACAAGTTTTGTATTGACATTAACAATAGATTCTCGCTCTAGTCAACCTGCCAGATGACATTGAGGTCGCTTGGTCTCTGCCATTTGAAAACTGGAAAACGGACACACTGTGCTGATGGCACCCTCCGAGTTGCTAAAATGCGCTTTTGACCCTGTCACAGAATAATTTCTGGCCATCTTTCACCTGGTGTGGAGAAATGGAACTTGCAAACCGCCTGGAAGAATGGTATTGCGATCTCACTTTATAAGGGCAAGGGACTGCCCTGTGAATGTAAGAGCTGCAGGCCTATTGCCTTGTTGTCCGTGCCAGGGAAGACGTTTGTGCATGTTCTCCTGGTGCATTTGGAGCCCCTGCTACATCGGAAACTTCACTCTCAACAGTCAGGATTTACGAGGACTAGGTCCACATTAGATGCCATTTTGGCCCTCCGCTTGTTGTCAGAGATACACCATGAGTTCAAGAAGCCCCTGCATATGGCATATGTTGCTCTTAAGGCTGTGTTCGATTCAGTTGACTGAGCCATGCTATGGAAAGCCTTAAAGGGCATAGGTGTCCCAATCACTCTGCTAGACTTGATTAGTGAGATGCACAATGAAACCACTGCCCACGTATATCTGGGGAATCGGATGTTGGCACCTTTTAAATCAATATCTGGTTTCAGGTAGGGCTGTGTTTTGGTCCTTGCACTTTTTTGTTGGACAATGGATTTCATAATGCAGCATTCTGTCAGGTCCATAGGCATTAAGATCCATGATCTCTCGCTCTCAGACCTTGACTATGCTGCTGACATTCATAGAATCATAGAAGATTAGGGTTGGAAGAGACTTCAGGAGGTCATCTAGTCCAACCCCCTGCTCAAGGCAGGGCCAACTCCAACTAAATCATCCCAGCCAGGGCTGTGTCAAGCCAGGCCTTAAAAACCTCTAAGGATGAAGATTCCACCACCTCCCTTGGTAACCCATTCCAGTGCTTCGCCACTCTCCTAGCAAAATAGTTTTTCCTAATATCCAACCTGGACCTCCCGTACTGCAACTTGAGACCATTGCTCCTTGTTCTGTCATCTGCCACCACTATGAACAGCCTGGCTCCATCCTCTTTGGAACCCTCCTTCAGGTAGTAGACGGATGCTGTCATTGTTCTTCTAGTACAGAGCCCCGACAGGTTTCGTGAGGCACTCCAGCAAATGGAATATTAGTTGGCCAAAGTCAGCCTCCATGTTTTATGGTCAAAGACAATGCTGCACAGCCTAGGATTATATCCTCCCACGACTGCAATCTCCTTGAATAATGAAACTGTCAAAGCAGTCTCCAGCTTCTCCTATTTGGGTTTTATACTCAGCAGTTCATCCAACTCTCATACGAGGTTCGTCCCCAGACTGACACTGCAGTGTCTGCCATAGGTTGTTTACAACGAATATAGAATCAACCTAATCTCAACATGACAACTGAGTTCAGAATCTATTAGAGCTGTATCCTCACCATAATGCTCTACGGTTATGAAACATGGACTCTATGCTGGTCAGACTGGGAAAAGCTGGAGGCTTTCCACACAAAATGCCAGCGTCATATATTGGGCATAAAATGGAACAACTTCATTCGTAACGTAGACATTTATGGTTGCTCCATTCTACAGACTATTCAGGCCATTGGCTGCAGCTGACATCTTATGATTCTCAGACATATTGCCAGAATGCTGCTAGATGTCCCAGGGAATGCTGTTCTCCAGGTGGCTTGTAACATCTGGGATAAAAATTCCACTAACAAAGTGGTGGAAGCAGCCCAGAGGCAGACCTACTATTATATGGGTCCATCAAGTCTGTTCCAACTTTGGACTTGTGGCCTGTCAAGCCCTTGTGGCCACACAGGAACATACCAAATTGTAAACGATCGCTACAGTTGATATTCGGCTAAGCGTTGAAGAAGTTGTTTGGTCTTAGCTGTGTTTCTGGTAGGAGCAAATTCCAAAAGGCAAGAATCTGCCAGTGACAATGCTCTGTTTGATACCTGCAAGCTTCACCCTAGAAAGTCAGAGTGTTTTGCATGCAGCTGACAGAGTGGGATATAAAAGGAGTGGCACATAGCTGGGACTAGACCAGTAAGGCTTTGTAGACTGTACCCAGCATCTTGAAGTTCACCCAGAACTGAGTAGGCAGCCAGTGCAATGCACAGGGGTAACGTTCCTGTGAGTCTGTCCTAGATAGCAGCTGACCCAGCCTATAAACTACACACACACGATGTGTTTTAAGAAGGCTTAAAAGTTTATGGATTCATTTTGCATTACACAGAATTGTTTCTAAGCAACCAATAGCATCTCTTTCTTTCTTCTACAAAAAATGTTAAAATGCACCACAGAGAATAGTTACATTACTGTATAATGTACGTTTAAAAACAAACAAAATTGGTTGTTAGTAAAGGGCGTACATTAAGAAATACATTTTCCTTTGTCTGTGTGACATTCAAACACCGGAGATGATACCAGAGAGAGTCAAGACAAGGCTCATTTAGGAAAGGGAAGTACGTTCATAAGCTCATGAACTGCAGCTGCTTAGCCTTCCAAAAAGCATCAGAGTGAAAAACTAAGTGGCTCCTATATTTCCTCCTACATATAACTGTGATATAGCACACTATATGGAGATTCAGACACTGGAGCAGGTACTGGAGTTGGATCTGCTGTCACAGCCCCCATCTCCACACTTTTCTAATACACACGTTTTGCTTGCCGTGCTATGTGCTCGACAGGAACGCTTTCCAGACACATTTTTCCTTTGGTACCCATTCTCTTCCACATAGTGCCTCTGTCACCACAAGATAATGCAACACCACCATCAGAATTACAACCAGAACTGGTGAGCTCATCCTCCTGGTCTGCTTTAACCGCTGCCTGTGCCACAACTATGAGCAGCAGAGGTGCTCAACTTAGAATCCTCTGGACTTCAAAGAGAGCTGTTAGAACGATGTTCTCAGTGAAGGACCCTGAGCTTTGGATTTCATGCTCTTTCTTTCCCTGGTTCAAAACAGCCCCAAACTGTTGACCTTCAGAGCATGCTGCAAAACCCATCTATTTCCCAGGCTTCTGGGGAGGAAGCTGTGGTGAGGCAGATATACTGTTGTGGGGTGAGATATTGTTTGGGATTGATTATTAGTTGGTCATTTTCTGGTTTCTTACCATCTTTATAAATCAAAAATTAATGTGGAATTCCGCCCCCTGATTTGGTTACTTTACACACTGTGAAGCAAAGGGATATAGTTAGATCTGATATCTAGGACCTAAAGAATTCAAAGAAGAACTGGGTGGAGTGGGGAGACAAGATAGCCTTTCACACTCCTGGGAGTTGGGATATCATACAACAATGGTGTGAAGTTAAGAACGGACAGCATAGATTAGCTATCAGGAAAGGAATCTCCTTCTAGGGGGACATTAGGATGAGGAGTCATATGCCAGAAGTGTATTCTCTCTCCTTAAGTTTATATCTATGAGATTGAAAGCAGTGTTTGTACCAATGTAGCTGCACCATTGTAGTGCTGCTAATGCAGATGGTCTATGTTGATGGGAGATAATTACTCCACTTCCCTGAACAGCAGTTGCTATATTGGCAGGAGAGCTTCTGCCGCTGACACAGCCCTGTCCACACTGGAGTAACTTACTTCCTTCTAGGGTGTAGCTTTTCCACACCACTGAACTGAAGTAAGCACTAGTGTGTACAAGTCCTATTCACTCTTGCTTCTTCCTCCACATCAGCGTCCAGAAAAAAGATATAAGGCACAGAATGCAACCAAGACAAAGTATTTATTTCAAAGATTAAGCACTGTCATATGGAAGAGTTAAAGAGAATATTGCCACCTACCTTAACAGTGGCCACACTGGTTTCACCAGGGTCCTAGATCAGAGGTCCTTATTAATACTAAACAAAAGTGGAGCAATATAGGTCTCCTGGGCTTTATGGTCTCCCCCATACCCTTTTATAATTGTATGTGTGGGGAGAGCAGAAGAAGGGGAATACACAGTGGAAAGAAGGGAAAATACAAAAATGGAGAGTGAGGAAGAGTTCCTCAATTACAGCCGAGGCTGCATCTGACCCCACTCAGGTTTTCAACCCTCTTTGTCTTAATCTATGTTAAAATTAGGCCCACATTGATACTACCTGATGATGTCCTCCATTGGTATCAGTACCTTTCTTTCCAGCATGTACTGAATGTCAACCTGATGACCTGTTGGGGATAGAAAATCTGTACGCAAAAGGATCAAACACCAAAATGGCTACTAAGCTGTACAACATGAGTTTAGATGGACGTACTGGAACTTGATGGAGAAAAGTGAGTAGCAAGGAGCAGCTGTGGCTGACTGATCAATGAGTGGCTTCACAAACTCACCACCCTCATGCCCCATTCTCTAATGCCGATCATCACAGAGAAGCTTGAAAATAGAAAGCTATTTTTATAAATCCAGTTGAGAAACAAAAGTAGGATCTGTGTTCAGCCAGCATCTCTGGGCCACTTTCACTTCTAGGCCAATTGTAGGGGCTGGTTTTGCTGTTCATATCCAGGTTTCTGTGACCAGTCCACATTAGGAAATGACTTTTGCGTAGCTGTCCACTAAGCTTCCGATGAGTGAGAGTTTCTATCACCGTACTTCACAAGAAGAGGAAGAGTTGTAGGTTGTGCAAACCCCATTTTCCCACTGCCAGGTGAAAGCTCTCAGTGGCAGTAGAAATCAGTCATGTCACTATGTTCTTAAAATGCAGCTTGGTATTCTTCAGTCAAACTTAGCCTGTTTGATTATAATAGTCATAGTGGGTTCCCTAATCCAGTCTCGTTATACATGTGAAAGAGCTGTTGCATGCTTTGTACTTTCGGAGACCTTTGTGTGTCCTAATGTTGCTATTCTAAATAGTGTATTATGTTTTGCAGTGTAACCAGCTGAGGTTGGGACCTATTAAATGCAATGGGGGAAACTTGTAATCTATCTGTTTTACTAATATAAAAGAGCAAACACTATTTACTGTTGACCGCTGTCATGTATGATTGTGCTCTGTGGAAGAAACTGGGTCATTTGTTCTGCAGGGGAAAAAAGTAATGCTTCTTGTCCTTTTCAATAAATATATATAAACCCCAGCATCTTTCTGAGTTTGAATTGACAGATTAAGGAAAAAAAATTGACAAGATTTATTCTCATTCTAAAAATGAATACTGTGTTTACATGTGATTATCCTAGCTGCTGCCTCTAGGTGTGGCTTAGAGATGAGGCTATGGTGGGGAATGGTGAAATCACAAAGGAGTAAGTTAACATGTGGTTGCTGTATTGGGATATTTCTACAAGCAAATGTTACCGGGGGGGGGGGGGGGAGAGGGGAATGGTAGCAGCAGGTGGGGACCATGTTTCTTTAATACACATTTTTATAAAGTAACAAATATAGATTTGTTTTAACTTACCTCATATGTCTTTATAGTCATAGATTCTAAGGTCAAAAGGGACCACTGTGATCATCTACTCTGCCCTCCTGTATAATACAGGCCATAAAGTGTCCCCCAAATAATTCCCACAGTAGAGCTTTTTCAAAAACATCCAATGTTGATTTAAAAATTGTCAGTGACAGAGAATCCATCATAAACCACGATAAATTGCTCCAAGGGTTAATTAATCTCACCAGTAAAATTTTACACCTTATTTCCAGTCTGAATTTGTCTAGCTTCAACTTCCAGCCATTGGGTCATGTTATGCCTTTCTCTGCTAGCTTGAAGAGCCCATTATCAAATATTTAAGTGCCTACATGGGGAACATAGACTGTAATCAAGTCTCCTGTTAACCTTCTCCTTGTTAAACTGAGTAGATTGAGCTGCTTGAGTCTATCACTATAGATTTTTTCTAATCCTTTAATCAATCTCATGGCTCTTCTCTGAATCCTCTCTAATTTATCAACATCCTTCTTGAATTGCAAACACTGGAACTGAACACAGCCTTCCATTAGTGGTCACAACACTGCCAATACAGAGGTAAAATAACCTCTCTAGTCCTACTGGAGATTTCCCTGTTTATTCCTAAGCATTTCAGATGAAGATGGATAAGTGATAATATCTACTCCCTGAGAAATGGTACTCATTCCCCTTTCCCTGCTTCTTCAGCCAAGTACTCAGTGACCAGATCATTCCTTCACATTTGATTTAGCATTACCAAAAATGTAATAAACAATATTAACATTCATCTTAACAACCAAATGCTGTCTTTAAAAGGTAAAACTCAAACTGCACTTGAATGTTATCAATGATTAGTAAGAATGATTCCAAATTGAATAAACTGTTGTGATGTAAAACCTCAGTGAGATTTCAGCACTACAGAAGGAGATACAACTCCTAGTTCTTTGTCATTCAGTTTATGGTATCTGGTAACATGCCATTCATTATCACAAAATAAAAAAACATCAGAAATTGACTATCAGCATACATATAAAAGCCTCTAGCAACAAAAATAGCAAGGTAACTTAGAAACAATTTTCTTTACTCTGTCATATGTAAACTGGATTTTTTGATGGTTGAAATGATGAGTTCTGCAAAAATTGACATATGGTCAGAAACAGAATTTGAATGGCTCCAATACTTTGAAATATTAATTTCCAAGACTGTAGGAGTTGTGAATGTGTGAGGAATATAGAATAGGAGATTTCCTTGGTACTTTTTATAATGTCTGACACAGTGGACCTTTTTATCATTGAAATTACGTTAGTAAAAAACTTGGAGTGTAAGAAATGTGACTATTGTCAATAAATGTGTTTCTTGGCTTGGTTACCTCGATGGGAATGCAGAGCTTATTACTAATGATCCATTAATCTGGGACATTTTATTAAATGCAACCTACCTGCATGCTGCAGAAGGGCACTAATTACAGACTATATCAAAGAGATTCTGTCCAACGGCACCCATCTAAAATTTATAATTGAAACAATGGCAAATTCCAGATAAAAGTCTGCATGGTACAGCTCTCCCTTGATATGGTAATTTTATCTTTAATTAGCCTGGAAAATATACGCAGATATAGAAGAGCTAATTAATTGCCAACTTCAACTGAGGACCTTTTGAGCAACTAAAGTGTTTACATTTCCCAAATGAGCCAGATTTTATTAAAACATAAGGATTTATTGGAGGCCTCCAACCACTAGAGGGCAGGTGAGAATCAGATTTTTAATTTGTTGCTACAGATTTTTAATTTGTTTTATTTTAAGGGATTGTTGAATTTAGAGCAGCTCAGGCTACACAGATGAAATAAAACTACAGTTTTCTGGCTCATAACTTTAATTCCAGCTCTGTAGGCAGCATTTCCTACTGAGTGATCAAAAAGAGAATCAGAAGAAATACAGTAAGTGCTTCTGGGCACAGAGTGTCTGCTGATTTAGTTTTTTTCCCCTGTAGATTTGACTGTGTTCATCAGAATTTTATACTATAATTAAAAAACACAAAGGGGTATCACAAATCATCGATTTTTAAGTAGAACCCTACATTGGGAAGTTCTGCCCAAAACTAACAACACAATGAAGTCCAAAGTTATTAACACTTTTGGTGGGAAAAGCACATTCCTAGATTAACTCAAGCATTACTGGTTCAGGTTGCATTATGCAGCCAACATAAAACGATGTATAGCACAAACAGAAATATGGAGTTTGCCTATTTATCAGAGTCTAGTAGCTATTCATTCCATTTAATTACTACTTCTTTCAATTCAGTTTGTCCTAAACAGAAACACGTGGATCTATTCATTTACAAATGGTAAACTACATTTAATTTTACAATGCACTTTAAAAGTTCTTCTGTTACATAGTGTAACGAGACAGTTTTGGCATTGTCAGATGCAAAATGTATGAATAACTGGATGCATAATTTGCATATGTAAATTGTGGTAACTGTTCAAAATTAGCTAATTTGATGCATTTGCACACAAAGTTATCAAATATACATGTGCAACTGCAAAAACTTAATGCATAAATTAAGCACACAATTGCCTGCCTGTATACCTGTTCACCTTGAGTTTCCCTCCCGGCCCTGGGTGAACAGGACACACACCACACAGGAAGGACTGAGCCCTGGGATTCCTGGGTGTTTACCTCAGTCTCTCTGTGGGCAACTCTGGGCAAAGATGATGGTGCCCCCACTCCAGGAAACTCGTAACTCACTTGTGACCATTTTAACCCGTAATCACTGCAGTTCACTTACACAGCTATACAATTTAGTTACACCAGAACCGTTCCTTTGGGGATTAAGATGACTTCACAGCATATGCACAATGAGGAAGTGGCCTGGGTGAGGTTCAATCCAGCAGTCTCTAAGTGCAATACACTTTACAGTTATAACAAATTTACAGCCGTGTGTCATCTTCCTGGACCTGGATGTGCTGCTGTGACACTGTGGGTGTGGCACTCGCCAAGGATGGGTTTGGACTGTGTGTGACAGGACCCATTCTCCACCTTTGGTTCTGGCCTCCTGTCAGGCCATGTCTCCTCTGGCTCTCGCATTTGATGTCTTCTCAACAGACTTTGGGAAAGGGGCCGGTCTCTTCTTCTCTTCCTACATCAGTGCACACAACCTTGCTGCAAGAGTGGGAGACTCACCCCAACACTATTGTTTCGCTGCTCCTCTGGCCCCATGGCTCTGGGCTGCTGCTTCACCTGATCGGGCTGTCACACTCTCCTTGGTTCTGCTCTGGGATGCTGCACTCTCCCCATCTTTAACTCCACCCTGGCAGCTCCAGCTCACATGGACGATGGG
This sequence comes from Chelonoidis abingdonii, assembly GCF_003597395.2. Classification (NCBI taxonomy): domain Eukaryota; kingdom Metazoa; phylum Chordata; order Testudines; family Testudinidae; genus Chelonoidis; species Chelonoidis abingdonii. The sequence continues at coordinate 92,127,727 of NC_133772.1, forward strand.
CCCTGGGCTCTTGACTCCCTCATTGGCCTGCCCCCCCGTCAATCCAGCTGACTTGGAGGACCCATCAGTCCCAGGATCCTGACTCCTTTTTGGCCCTCCCCCTTTCTTCTGGTATTGGGAGAGGGGCTAACCAAACAAAAAAACCCAACCCATTCAATTTCTATAAAGGACTGTAATGGTTCCTCGCTCTCCCGTGGGGAGGGAGGCCACTCAGTCTGGTCCTGTCTGGCTAGGACCAGAGTCCACAGGACAGACAAGAGCCCACAATAAGGCTGGGTGACCAGTCAGGGTTTGGCTTGAGTTTGGGCAGCTCACGCTGTCAGGCCTTAAACAGAGTCTATAACTGAACTGAGGGCCTGGGCTTGAGCAGGCTCAGGCAGACAGCAAGCAAACAGTCTATAAGGGAGCTGGTAAGGGAGGCTCCTTCTTCAGGGCTAGAGCTTCCCTGCACAGTGTAGGGAGTCAGCTACCCTGGGATGGGGTGGCAGGGGGACATTGGCCCACCCTACTCCACCGTGTCCCAGCCCAGGGCCCTGGCAGGGGCAGGATTGGCTGCCCATGCTTTGGTGGGTATCCAGCCACAACACACCAACTGAGCTGCAGCTGGCTTTGCAGCCAGATGCTCCGTGGCTGCCCCATGGCCACTTCTTGCCTCCCTGGGGTTCAGTACCTGTGGCCTCCAGCCCTCTTCCGGCTCCTCGGGGTACATGGCGGCAGGCACTCTGGGCCAGTCCTCGTTGGAGTCTGGGTATTGGGAACAGCCAGGTGTAGGTTCCCCTCTGGGATGCTGCAGAACAGGCAGAGCTTCCTTCTCCTCCGCAGGCACTGCCCCAGTTGTGCTGCAGGGCCTGCCTGTTATACTTCCAGCCACGCCCCGGTACTGCCAGTGAGGAGGGCAGGGTGATTTAGGCTCTGCCCTCCAAGGGGAGTGTAATGGTCCCTTGCATTCCCACTCAGAGGGAGGTCATTTGGCCTCACTACAGAGGCCAACATCCTGCTTATACCATCAATAGATTTTGGTGTAAAATCTCCATTAATTTTACTAAAATACTGAACAGATTTCCATTGTTCTTGATTATTACCATCAATTTATAAAGTGTCCACCTTGGTACAGCCTCACAGGTCCTGCACCTAATCTTACATAAAAGTAAAGAAAACCTGGGCTCACAGCCCAGAAAGAACATCCAAGCCTTCATAAACTAGGCAAAAAAACAAAACCAGAGCTGGTGAAAATGAGAGCCAAAAATGGTCAGTGATACATTGATACAATTATAAAATAAATGAGATTACTAACATGCTATGAAACTTCTGGTAAAACTTAAAATCCTATTAGTGCTCATATAAACAATCAGGATAAAGTTAAAATCTGCATTTATCCTCTTCCTGCCCTTCATACATCAGGAGGGATGGAAGGAGCAGATGCCAATTTCCATCATTAGTGATTGTGTTAATTTGGTATAACTTCTATGTCACCCTCTCACATGGATCCAGAAGGCTGAAGCAGGAAGTGTCTTGCAGGTAGCTTGCTGGGCTCATGAACTATTGGCAGAGAATTCAGGCAGAGTTATCCTTACCAGAAGAAAAAGGGATTCCTTTAAAAATCCAAAATTTATATTATTTTTTCCTTAAAATTGTCAATACAAATCTATTAGCTTTATGGGACACTAGAACCTCCATCTAATGGCTAATTTAACACCTGTAGATCCCTGCAACTTAAAAGCAAAACCCATATATACTAGTTTAGCGAAGGGTTCTGTTAGGGCTGTGTTTTCCATTTCAAACGCTGGCCTGGCATTTTGCACTCCCTTGGGGTAGGGCCAGGTAATTTGGTTCCAGGATGTTTGCACCACTAACTTTCTAGGGGAATCCACTGCCAGGGAGGTCAGCTCTAATTTTGCAACTTAGCCTCCACAGGAACCTTTCAGCAGAGACTGCAGGGGTGAGGAGAAAGGTGCACTGATTCAGTGCATCCCTTAGGGATGCCCACCCCCTACGCATCCAGCCAATGGTAACTATCCCTGGTACTGTGCTATCTGGTTCCAGCTTAGGTAGAGCGAGCATTGCAGGCAATGCTATGACTCCTTTCTAGGCAAACTTTCTGCCACTGGGAATGCTGTACCTTGGGTTATATTGGCAGAAGCCCCTTGAATCAAGTTTTATTACTGAGATCTCTTTCATGGTGCAAGATGAAGGCATACATTCTCATCACTTACTACTAGTTCACAAGTCTCTTGGAGGGAAAGGTTTACGCACTAACCTGTTATGCTATCTAGTTCCCAGTGGTCACTGGTCAGGCTAAAGTTGCCAACCCTCCAGGATTGTCCTGAAGTCACCAGGAATTAAAGATTATGTCAGATGATAAAAGCTTCAGGAATTCATCCAACCAAAGTTGGCAACCCAGGTCAAGCTCATTAGTACTCCAACCTTTCACCTTCCAGCACCAAGCTTCATAGCAAGGCGCCTCAATCTTTATTAACCAGCTGGATCGCTTTGAGAGTAGTGCAAGGCTAATCCAGCCTCAGGGGCTAAACAGCAATCATCTAATTGACATTTCAGCCTCTGTTGGCCTAGAAAGAGACGGAGTGTCTGGGAAATTATATTTGGATCTCCTGTGGCATAGAGCACAAGGGCCAGGCCAGTACTGCATACCGGAAGAGGGATGTTTTCTAATCCTTGGAGACACTAATCTTGATTTGCTAGACACTGTTGTTTCTTTATGGAGGCACCCAAGCAGTTGTGTGATTTTTAGAGTATAGCCATCCTAGGCTGGATTAATGATGGCATAAGTTCATAACCCTGAACATAGATAACTCTTTCTCCCACTTGGATTCTGGCCCTTAACACCCACAATAAAAGCACATGCAATTCTCAGTCCTTTGCCACATATCTATTGTGCCTACTCATTTGTTAGGAGAGCATTGTTCCTTGCCTGGCAGGTGGAATGCTAAGTGCCAACCGAAGAAGGGAAGTGATGGACAGTGCGTTTCACATTGCCAATGCCATGTGGCCAATGCCTCTTCATTTAAGGACCAAAGATTCACACTGTTTAATTTTTCACAAGATCCTTATCTTCCCCTCTGCCATTGATACACAGCGGGGACAGAAAGGGAATCAGAACACAAATGTGATAGATCTTGTTACCTGCACAAAATTCTTTGTTACTCACACACTCTAGGAGCACTCACCTTTACCCTGTTCCTAGTGCTCAGGCATAACTCTGTCAGTTTAGGCACTCACTCATACCCTTCTGTTGTAATACACGTTTTTAATAAAATAAAAGCCTTTATTTGTGAACGTGGCTGTATTACAAAAAAACAATATGAAAGTGTTGTCAGAGAGGCTAGCTGCCATTGCAACACCAAAACTAAAACCAGTAATGTAATAAAGTGCATAACACAAAAATTAAACAGTGCAAAATAATGAAACCTGCGCAAACAATAAATTAAGAACATAAGAGCGGCCAGGCTGGGTCAGACCAAAGGTCCATCTAGCCCAGTATCCTGTCTTCTGACAGGCCAATGCCAGGTGTCCCAGAGGTAATCTTCAAGTGATCCATCCCTTGTCGCCCATTCCCAGCTTCTGCCAAACAGAGGGTAGGGACTCTATCCTTGCCCATCCTGGCTAATAGCCATTGATGATGGACCTATCCTCCATGAACTTCTCTAGTTCTTTTTTAAATCCTGTTATAATTTTGGCCTTCACAGCATCATCTGGCAAGGAGTCCCACAGGTTGACTATGTGTTGCATGAAAAAAATACTTCCTTTTGTTTTAAATCTGCTGCCTATTATTTAAATTTAGTGACTGCTAGTTCTTGGGTTATGAGAAGTTGTAAACAACAATTCCTTATTTACTTTTTCCACACCAGTCATGATTTTATAGACATCAATCATATCCCCCCTTAGTCGTATCTTTTCCAAGCTGAAAAGTCTCAGTCTTTTTCATCTCTCCTCATATGGCAGCCATTCCATACTCCTAATCATTTTTGTTGCCCTTTTTTGAACCTTGTCCAATTCCAATATATCTTTTTTGAGATGGGATGACCACATCTGCATGCAGTATTCAAGAGGTGGGCGTACCATGGATTTATATAGAGGCAATATGATATTTTCTGTCTTATTATCTAGTCCTGTCTTAATGATTCCCAACATTCTGTTCACTATTTTGACTGCCACTGCACATTGAGTGGATGTTTTCAGAGAATGATCCACAATGACTCCAACACACAGGCGCCATCTCCATGGGTGCTCAAGGGCTGGAGGATCCACAGGGGAAAAATGATGGGTGCTGAGTACCCACCAGCAGCCCCTCTATCAGCTCCTCTCCACCCCCCCAGCACCTCCCGCCTGCTGGCAGGGCCCCGCAGATCAGTACCTTTCCCTCCCTCTCTAAGACTCCTGCCTGCTGCAATCACGTGTTTTGTGGTGTTCAGGAAGCTGGGAGGGAGGTGGAAGTAGCAAGGATGTGGCGTGCTCGGGGGAGGGGGGTCGAGTGGGGGCAGGAAGAGGCGGGGCAGAGATGGGGCCTTGGGGGAAGGGGTGGAGTTGTGGGTAGGGCCTGGGGCAGAGTTGGAGGTTGAGCACCCCCCCAGTACTTTGAAAAGTCAGCACTAGTGCTCCAAGATCTCTTTCTTGAGTGGTAACAGCTAATTTAGACCCTATCATTTTATGTGTGTAGTTGGGATTATGTTTTCTAATGTGCATTACTGTGCATTTATCAACATTGAATTTCATCTGCCATTTTGTTGCCCAATCACCCAGTTGTGAGAGATCCTTTTGTAGCTCTTCGCAGTCTGTCTGGGACTTAATTCCATACTCTTGCATGTCACCTGGCCCCCCATTCTTCTTTGCATTTCTAGTATGTTAAGCATGCATTTAGCACAGTGGCAGGGGGGTGGAGGACTATTAGGGGTAAGTTTGCCTTGTCGAGCTAGTGTCCAGGCTCAGTTGCTTAGGACACTCAACCATGGTATTGTCAGACTCGTTCCAGGACATGGTATCATGAAGGGGACTGTGGACACAGTGTGAGTGGAGGAGGAGCCTGAAGTCTTGTGGCCATTAGCAGCCTCTCAAGCAGAACTTTCTGACTTGCTTTAGCTTCATCCCTCAAGGTGCCCAAGTCTCTCCTTGTGCTCTCCTGCCTATCTATGCCTTTCCACTTGCCATGAATCCTGTTCCCTTTGGTATTGTACCTGCTTGTTGGCCCTGTCCAAGATGTCCACCCATAAATTCATTACGGAAATGCCTCCGCTTTGACTGGTCTCTGACAGCTCGAAATCTCAGGCTCCTGTTGGAGTGTGGCTGGGCTGCTAAGGTGGAAGGAAGAAGCTGAAAGCAGAGCATTGGTCCCAATCCAAGTCCTATCTACTTCAATGGGAATATCCTAAGCTAGATCATGGGGCACTTGATGCATGCAAGTCAGCCAGCATCTTGTCAAAGGAAAAACTATCATGAGCCAGTGAGTAGTGCTGCCAGTATTCCAATATAAGTCCAGCTGTGGCTGGGACTTCAAAATCCAGGGCTCTTAATGCAACACTTTTCTTGAACACAAAACTCACTAAACAAAATTCTAAAGAAAGAAAAGGTACCATATAAAACAGTTTCTGTTTTGGGTTTGTTATTAAATTCACCCTGTTTTTAGTTGCTTTGCCTTGTTCTGCCTCGTTCACAGGAGACACTGAACATATTTCATAACATAAACATTGTGATAACCAGGGTCAGCGTTAGATCTTTCTTTCTCTCCCAGGTAGCTCTTGCTGCTTTCAGAAAAATCTAGTGACTCATTCTTTGAGTGCAAGCTCTTTTTATAAAATTCTCCTCGAAATGGATGAGAACCTTAAGATTGAGAGAACAGTTAGAACTGTAATTTTATTGCTGACATGTTTTTCTTTGATTTTGCTGTTTTTCTAGAGATGGGGTTTGGTTTTATAACCCCTGGAGTTGCACTTTGTTTGAACTTAGCTTTTAACGTTGCATGAACAAAAGCAGGAGGCTCATAGAGTCAACATAGATTCTAAGGCCAAAAGGGACCACTGTGATCATCTAGTCTGATCTTCTGTAAACACAGGTCAGAGAACTTCCCCAAAATAATTCCCACAGCAGATTTTTTTAGACAAACATTCAATCTTGATTTAAAAATTGCCAGTGATGGAGAATCCACCACAAGCCTTGTTAAATTGTTCCAGTGGTTAATTACACTCACTGTTAAAAAATTACACCTTAATTCTAATCTGAATTTGTTTAATATCAACTTCCAGGCATAAGATCATGTATCTTTCTCTGTTAGACTGAGGAGAGTATTATTAAATATTTATCCTCCATGTAAACACTTACAGACTGTAATCAAGTCATGTTTTCCAATCCTTCCATCATGCTCATGCTCATGGATCTTCTCTGAACCCTCTCCAATTTATCAACATCTTTCTTCAATTGTGGCCACTAGAACTTGACACAGCATTCCAACAGCATTCACACCAGTGTGGAAACCAACTGAAATTCCATTGTTTATGGAAAGATTAGGTATTTTTTAGGACTGTCAAGCTATTAAAAAACTTAATTGCAATTAATCACACTGTTAAACAATAGAATGCCATTTATTTTAAATATTTGTTGATGTTTTCTATATTTTCAAATATATTGATTTCAGTTACAACACAGAATACCAAGTATACAGTGCTCACTTTATATTTATTTTTTATTAGAAATATTTGCATTGTACAAAAATAGTGTTTTTCAATTCATCTCATACAAGTACTGTAGTGCAATCTCTATTGTGAAAGTTGAATTTACAAATACAGAATTATGTACAATTACTACTGCATTCAAAAAATAAAACTATAAAAAATTTTAGAGCCTTCAAGTCCGCTCAGTCCTACTTCTTGTTCAGCCAATTGCTCAGACAGTAAGTTTGTTTACATTTGCAGGAGATAATGCTGCCTGCTTCTTGTTTACAATATCACTTGAAAGTGAGAACAGGCGTTCTCATGGCACTATTGTAGCCAGCGTTGGAAGATATGAATCTTTAGCACATCTGGCACATAAATATGTCCCTTCATGCTTGAACCACCATTCCAGGGGACATATGTCCGTGCTGATGATGGGTTCTGCTCGATAACAATCCTATGCAGTGCATACTGATGCATGTTCATTTTCATTATCTGAGTGAGATGCCACCAGCAGAAGGCTGATTTTCTTTTTTGGTGGTTCAGGTTCTGTAGTTTCCACATTGGAGTATTGCTCTTTTAAGATTTCTGAAAGCATGTGCCACACCTCATCCTTCTTAGATTTTGGAAGGTACTTCAGATTCTTAACCCTTGGGTCGAGTGCTGTAGCTATCTTTAGAAATCTTACATTGGTACCTTCTTTGTGTTTTGTCAAATCTGCAGTGAAAGTGTTCCTAAAATGAACAACATGTGCCAGGTCATCATCTGAGACTGCTATAACATGAAATATATAGCAAAATGCTGGTAAAACAGAGCAGGAGACATATAATTCTCCCACAAAGAGTTCTGTCACAAATTTAATTAACACATTTTTTTGATGAGCGTCATCAGCATGGAAGCATGTCGTCTGGAATGGTGGCCAAAACATGAAGGGGCAAACAAATGTTTAGCATATCTAGCACATAAATACCTTGCAATGCTGGCTACAAAAGTGCCATGCAAATGCCTATTCTCACTTTCAGGTGATATTGTAAATAAGAAGAGGGCAGCATTATCTCCTGTAAATGTAAACAAACTTGTTTGCCTTAGTGATTGGCTGAACAAGAAGTAGGACTGAGTGGACTTGTAGGCTCTGAAGTTTTACACTGTTCTATTTTTGTGTGCAGTTGTGTAACAAAGAAAAATCTACATTTGTAAGTGTTACTTTTACGACAGAGATTGCACTACAGTACTTGTATGAGGTGAATTGAAAAATACTGTTTTATCATTTTTACAATGCAAATATTTGTAATAAAAATATACACTTTGATTTAAATTACAATACAGAATACCATATATATGAAAATTTAGAAAAATATCCAAAATATTTAATACATTTCAATTGGTATTGTTTAACAGCGCAATTAAAACTGCAATTAATCATGATTAAGTTTTTGAGTTAATCGCGTGAGTTAACTGCTATGAATCGACAGCCCTAGTATTTTTTTTTAAATAATTTGGTTGTGTTGTCTCCAGCCAACATAGCCCCTGTTCTCTATAAGGCTGCATGACTTAAGAATTCCCTCTGGCCACAGAAAACAAACACATGGGACTGGATTCTTCCATCTGCTAAGACGACTTTGCACCAAATAATCACTACAAACAGCCAACAGATGGGTAACTCTCTTTCTGGGTTTTGAAATGTGAAAATGCCAAGATTGTAATTTCAAGATAGTTGTCGTTAAATTATTGATGGTGCACTGGAAGATCAGAATTACGGTTGTGGAATGCTGTGTGATTTCATGCCTTGAGTGAGATACCCTCAGTGTCTGCTCAACAATGTTATGTCTACACTGCAATAAAAAAACCAGTGGCTGGCCTGTGTTCGCTGACTTGGGCTCACAGAGGCTGTTTAATTGCAGTGTAGACATTTGGGCCCAGGCTCCAGCCTGACCCTGAACATGTACACTGGAATTCAACAGCCCATGAGCCAAAGTCAGCTGGCACAGGCCAGCCACTGGTTTTTTATTGCAGTGTAGACATAACATTGTCGAGCAGACACTGAGGGTATCTCACTCAAGCAGGGTTTTTTATTGCAGCATAGCCAGACCTTTGGTATAACAGAGAGGACTTTACTATGGTGGAATGTCATAATGGTAGAAGGCCAATGTTTGACGATTTGTCTTGTAGTTTACTGGGTGTGAATGTTGCCTTCATTTAGGGTTTCCTTGCTTTTTAGTGTTTGCATTTTTCATATGAAATATACTTGAGCAACCTAAATGCTAAGTTAAATGCTTTTATGGTGGATATTTTTAACTGCAGAAGTTCACCAATTTCCAAAGCTACTAGGATTTTTTTTTTTTTTAACATAACTACAAATGCTCTTTAGGACATACTATAAGCCTCTAATGTACTCTGAATTGTCAGATATATTAGTGCCAAGTGGAGGGTAGAGGGGTGATCAAATCACTACCCCACTATTTGGTAAGATATTTAAAAACTTGCATATTCAGTATCATTTTTATAAATAAGAGAGAAGCAATTAAAAAACAGGAAATTTGGACTGACAGAAATGGCAAAAATTCTATGGGAATTCATGAGCACACCACGATCAGGTCTCCTTTTTCCGAGTCATTGATCAGATGTTCTGCTCCAACAGAAAGTCAGCCACCCTGTGTCTTGAAAACATATCACCGCTTGTTGAATGATGTTGGCTAAGAAGGTAATGTTATTTCCCTGACACTGGAGTCCGATAGAAGAGAAACTGCAGCCCTTTGTAACTGATCCCACTGAGCTTATCCAACAAATCACAAACTCACCATATGACGCAACCCCCGAGGTACAAGCAGGACTTTTAGGACTCACGTCACTGAATCTATTTGCAAGTTCTGGTAGCATGAACAGGACCAGTCTCTAATGATGTAGGAGGAGGGGTCTCTTTATATTTCAGTCATGTTTTGATAGGCAGGAAATATTTTTCTGTATGTTTTGCATCATGGGGTCCTTGCAACCTCTGACTTCCCACTGCTTGTCCTCCATCATAGACAGAAACACTAAGTACTTTGAAAATCACATGTCCAAAAGCAGGTTATGGATGCACTCAGAGTATTCAATAGCTTTCTGAACCCTAGGGGCAGAACAATTGCAGAATTCAGAGCACTTGCACTCAGTGAGGAGGAAGTCTTATAAAACACACAAGTATATCAAATTCAGACTTAGCCTTGTCACCTACAGAGACTGTTACAAGGAACCAGAGTGAGACTGGACCAGCCGTGTTAGCTAATAAATAACAAAAAGAGGTAAGTACCAATAGCTTGTTTGTTTAGCTTCTGCAACACAAAGTGAAATCCTCATCTCTAAATGAAAATAAGTGCACTTAATGAGTAGAGAGTTGGGTGCTCACTTCTCATCCACTGAACAGCATGTTGTTCCTGCTTGTGCTTTCACTGTTGTTGCCTGATGTCTAAAATAGACTTGCCAGGAGTTTCCATTAAATTTCCAGGGCAGAAGAAAGCAGGAAGTGGTGTCATTAAGATAAAAGCATTTCCTCTCTGTAGTGTGCCATTACCTGGTAGTTTTGAAATACATTGTTCCTCTAAGAGCAGAAAACTTGTGGGTAAAGGACTTAAACTCTACCTTAATGTTCCACAAACTGGAAACTGGAGAAGTTTCCAGCTCTACCACAAGAGGGCTCTGATCCTGAGTGGAGCCTCCAGGCACTACTGTAATACAAATGAACAACACCAGTTAAAAATAATTGCACTGTCATTTTGGTTTTGCTGGGAGGATTTCCAGGTGGTTGCTAATAACGTTTTATTAGTATCACATGTAGGGTCTAATCCTACTCATTTACACTACGGTAAATCAGGGCTAGCTATACTGAAGTCAGTGGAGTTACAACAGTGTAAAACCAGTATGAGAGCAGAATATGCCCCATAGATTTATGGAAAACTGATCACTCAGTTCATTTTTATTCAGTCTCTTATCATTGGCTTAGGAGCTTTTCTCCCTGGAATCTTCTTTATTTAATTTATTTAGTTATTTAGCCAATCTCTCTGCCAATCAACCACCTCCTTCTCTCCTGCACCACAGTTCTGGGACTTTAAGCAGCCTTGTCTAAATTCTCTTCCTCTCTTTATTACCAGTTTCAGGCCTGATCTATGCTAGAAAATTAGGTTGGTTTAACTGTGTCAGTAAGGGGTGTGAAAAATCCACACCCTTGCGCAGCATTGTTAAGCCAATCTAAATCCCCATGGAGACAGAGTTAAGTTTGATGGAAGAATTTTTCTATCAACCTAGCTACCACCTCTGGGGGAGGTGAATTACCTACACGGAGGGGAAAAGCCCTCCACTTGGTGTAGGTAGCATCTACACTGAAGCGTTATAGTGGAGTAGCGGTGCCACTATAGCCTTTTAAGTGTAGACAGCCCTTAAGGCTTGTCTAGGCTAGGGAACTTTGGACCAGTGTAATGACATAATTGTGGTTACACCACTATAGCCCTCTAAAATGGACCCACTATACTGTAGACTAGGGTGGGCAAACTTTTTGGCCCGAGGGCCACATCTGGGTACAGAAATTGCATGCAGGGCCATGAATGTAGGGCTGGGGCAAGGGGTTGGGGTGTGGGAGGGGATACAGTGTGCAGGAAGGAGCTCAGTGCAAGGGGTTGAGGTGCAGGACGGGTACAGGGTGCAGGAGGGGGCTGAGGGCAGGAGGTTGGGGGCTCAGGGCAGGGGGCTTAGGGCAGGGGGTTGGGGTGCAGTAGAGGTGCAGGGTGAGGCCGGGGGCTCAGGGCAAGAGGTTGGGGTGCAGGAGGGGTGCAGCAGTGGGCTCCTGGAAGAGGGTTGGGGTGCAGGAGGGGTGCACTGTGTGGCAGAAGGCTCAGGGCAGGGGGATGGGGTGCAGGAGAGGTGTGGGGTGTGGCAGTGGGCTCAAGGTAGGGGGTTGGGATGCTGGAGGGGTGTGGCAGGGGATCAGAGGTTGGGGTGCAGGGTGCAGACTCTTGCCTGGCACTGTTTACCTTGAGCGGCTCTGGAGTGGCAGCGGCACGCAGCAGGGCTAAGGCAGGCTCCCTGCCCACACTGCTCCCAGAAGTGGCCCCTGGGGGAGGGCAGAGGGCTCTGTGTGCTGCCTTTGCCTGCAGGTACCTCCCCCGAAGCTCCTAATGGCTGCGGTTCCCCGCTCCTGGCCAATGGGAGCTGCAGGGGGCAGTGCCTGCAGGTAAGAGCAGTGCGCAGAGCCCTCTGCCCTTCCCCATGCCCCCAGGGATGTGATACCGGCTACTTTCCGGAGTGGTGTGGAGCCAGGGCAGGCAGGAAGCATGCCTTAGCCCCATGGCACCACGGAGGCGGCAATCCCACGGGCTGGATCCAGCCAGCTGGCCATAGTTTGCCCTTCCTGCTGTAGGCACATAGTGGAAGCCCCGTCTTACACCAGTGAATCAGTATAGTGTGAACTGGTGCTAAAAATTCAGTACAGAACTGCCTTCAAGCCAAACTAGACTGCATGAAGTGTTATGAGCAATAATTCATTGAGAATATTGTAGGGATTTCTGACTGTAAAGCCAACTAAGCAACCATTGCTGCTAGGTGTGAGATGCTGAGTTTCAGAGCTAGCATTCTGGAGGCCCATGAATTAGAGCTAACTGTGAGGCACAAAACAGCTGTGAATTCTTGCTCCAGCTGTCAGTGTCCACAGTCTTATTACTCATTGACAGTCCCTTCTGAAAACTACAGCATGGAATACGAAAAGCAGGAGGCAGTTGCATTAATTTGGGGTGGAGAAGTAGAAATGCTCTTTCCTTTTATGCACTGTGTCAAGTTACTATGGATGCAGTGTGAGAGGGAGAGAGGTCAGGATCCAATTACAAAACATCCAACGGCAATAGAACAAGGAAACGTTCCCATCCACACTTGGCTACTAAACGTTGTTTTCCTAGTGTAAATTGTGAGAGTGGGATTGACTGGAATAGAATGTACCCGACGGCATTGCTAATGAAGTGCGAGAGAGCCCCCGGTGATTCAGCTCTTTGGCAGCAAGGGCTCAAAATAACAAATGAAGAAATGTCGTGTCATCAAGGAGCTGTGGGGCCAGAATCCTTAGGATCCTAATCCCACATGCCTAATTTGCATAAAATAAAACCAGCCATGCCTGGTTGCATCTGTACTGTGAGGATGCCATCTTTGGGGAGAACAGGTCCAGCATAAAAAGTTCTAGCTTCAGCTGAGAGGCGGTTTCTCTTGTGTCAAGATGGAGAATTGCAAGTTGGAACTGGTAGGGCCTGATTCTCCAGCGCCTTGCACCTGTGCAAGTGCAGGTCAAAGGGTGTAAGTCAGCAGAGAATCCTGACCTGCTAGCATTTTACACTCACTTTGCACAGCTGTACAGGTGCAGAACAATGGAGTCATGTGTCTGTGGTCCACCTTTGTCTAGACTAGGAAAAGGGGTTGTTTTTAGCTAACCTGAGTTTAGCTAAGCCTGACCTAAATGCGACGACTTTTCTTAGTGGGGATCCCTGGTAACTTTGTCTTTGATGTTAGGAAGTCCAGTTATAGCCTAGGCTCCTGCCTACCTGGCGCTAGTCAAACCCAACCTTTCTCCTAGTCCTAGACAAACCCTGCACAGAAGTCATAGAATATCAGGGTTGGAAGGGAACACAGGAGGTCATCTAGTCCAACCCTCTGCTCAAAGCAGGACCAATCCCCAGACAGATTTTTGCCCCAGATCCCTAAATGGTCCCTTCAAGGATTGAACTCATTGGGCCAATGCTCAAACCACTAAGCTATCTGTTAAAGGTGAGAGTGCTAAGGTGCTGTTGAGTGTCAGCTGGCCAGCCCTGAATTTCCTCTGGATTGGGGATTGTGCCTGCCTTTGACCACTGCCAGATCGCCTTCCCTTCCCAGATATTACCTGTCTGAAATCAGCTTGCTGAAATGGAGTGGTAATACAGTGGGAACCATTATCAGAAATTAGCTCATCAGGACTTGAGAAACAGCACTTGGTGTCTTGTGCTTTCACACCTCACTCTGTCTACTCAAAGTGTTGGCCTGCTGACAAAAGGGCACGAAAAGAGAACTTTGATGGAAAAATCAATCTGGAGATAAGGAACAAATAAGCATCGCCTAGTTTTTCTCACTGGACTTGTCTGCAGCTTTTCCTTTTGTCCTACAGAGACCTGTGCGGTGGGGAGAGAAGTAGCCAGATTATGCCAGTGTGACGACTATTTTATTACTACCTAACATTTATATAACAGAAGTGCCTAGCAGCCATTGTGCTAGGTACGGTACAGACATAGGCCAAACAGCTCTCACTCTAAATAGACAAGAAGAAGCAGGTGGATGAGACAAACAAGCAGGCCAGGGATGCGCAAAGACAAAGTAATGACAAAAAAAAGAGAAGGTTGTACACAATTCTTAGCCAAGCAGGAGCTGTAATCACAGCTTAACCACCTTCCCAACTGTTAGCAGATGGCAGCTTTCTGGAGCTGTTAGGTGAGTTTTAAGGAGTGACTGGAAGGAGGACAAAAGTAGCACTATGGAATTTGAAAGGGAGATTTCCTGAGGCCCAAGAGAGAGAAAACATGAAGAAGCTGGTGAGAGAAATAAGGTGGGTGACTGAAGCTGGCGTCGTTGGTGGAATGAAGGGAAGAGTTGAGCTCACAGGATACTGGGCAGAGCTAAGTTGTGAAGGGGTTTGAAAGTAAGGACAGGATGGCTGTGTCTGATGCAGTGGAGGAGGGGGCGTGGCAAAGCACAGTTCTAATGAGGGGATAGTACAGAGCTGCACTGCCCCAGGGTGGGCCAGAGGAGGCACTCAAGATTTGTCTCTGAATCCATGTGAAATGAGAGGGAAGTCACTGGCCAGATTCGGGAGGAGTGAGCAGGTCAAAGGGTCCTTTGCATCCCACCTCTTGCTCTGGGGAGGTTTCCAAGGAAGGTTAATACAGACAGAATCCACATTACCTTTCCTACAGAGCCATCTCCATGATGGGGAAACTCTCTCCTTTAAGAAGAGTCCCAGGAACAGCATGGATCAGGGGAGGCCCTGGTAGCACACTGCCAGGCTGTGGAGCACTCTGCTAGGCATGTGGTCCCAGAACCAGGATGGGAGATCTAGAGGGTTGCTGCACATGTGATCCTGTGCTTCTAACAGAACCCTGAGATCTGTAGGGGTTGAGGCTGTACCCTCCCTTTCTCCCAAGGGCAGGGGGATTCTGTCCCACCCTGATAAAAGTACAGCAGGACGGAGAACTTCACAGGAAAAGTCCTGGCCCCTCTGTGCTATCAGACCCTGAGATATTATATTTTGTCCCTTGCTCCTGTGGGAGAATGTATTTTTCTGGATCCTGCAGCCCTCTATGCCATAAAGTGTAAAAAACCTGACTAGCTATTTTAGTGCTCCGGATGGATGTTGCACTTTGTTAGTAACTTATTTCTCCCTATGCTGAAGAGAGGGTTCCATCTGAAACATGGCACATGGAAAAAGTTTTGGGTAATATAATCTGTTGCACTTTGTTAGTAATTTATTTCTCCCTATGCTGAAGAGAGGGTTCCATCTGAAACATGGCACATGGAAAAAGTTTTGGGTAATATAATCTGTTGCACTTTGTTAGTAATTTATTTCTCCCTATGCTGAAGAGAGGGTTCCATCTGAAACATGGCACATGGAAAAAGTTTTGGGTAATATAATCTGTTGCACTTTGTTAGTAATTTATTTCTCCCTATGCTGAAGAGAGGGTTCCATCTGAAACATGGCACATGGAAAAAGTTTTGGGTAATATAATCTGTATACACCCTGATGTGGCCAGGGTCAGGCACTTAAGATGACAACTCATTTCTTTAAAGGATGAATTACTACATATTTCTACAGAAGTTTCCTGTTCTCAGTTCTGCCAAATTCCAGGGAAGTAAGCAAACAGCAGTGTCTTGCATTCTGACAATGCAAAGCATTTCAGAGCTAATCCAGGAGGAAATGGATGGAGTTTTAGATGGTGACTAATGAGAACACTTGGCCTTTAGATAACGTTTGATCATCTTCCGAAGATTCCAAGGAAACCTTAATTACTTTATGGCTCTAGACAGTTACTTTTGCTTCAGGGGTTATGGAAAGCTGAAATAGAAATGCTGTAACCCGTTCCTCTTTCCTGGCCTGGCAGTTTCAAACTGTGCTCTCATCAGAAGAGGATTTTCCAATCTCTCTCCAGTTTTTCTTCATTTTTTCACCTGAAGTCAGCTTCATTATTTATTGCTGGAGACTGTCTGCTGTTTAGTGTTAAGGCGAGATTGTAGCTTAAAGCTGCAGGCCATGCAGAAGGGGGTGCTCTTAGAAAGCAACCCACAGAAGGAATTCTGTCTGCCTCAGCCAGAATTGTCCAGGGGGTCTCCTGAAGAAAACAAGCTGAAGTAGCCAGCCTGGCACCCTGGAGAATGTGCAGCGTGCACTTGCTGCAGAACCGACCAGTCAGCTTGCCAGTGCAAAGCTGGGGCACCACCACCACAGAGCATTGGATCACCAGCCTCACAGACGCACAAGGTCCTTTTGCCCCTTTCTCATCTCAGTGCACCTGCATGGGGGCCAGCCGCTATCCAGTCCTTAGTATTTCATTTCCTAAATAACCATTTACCAAGACAAAGACTGTAATTACCATTTGAGCATTACCAGAGAGTATGATTCTAAATCAGTGGTCCCCAAACTTTTCACCTCATGCCCCCATTACCCCTGTCTGTGCCCACCCCCAAGAGCCAGGGCCAGGAGTGGGGCCATGGCTCTGGGAATGGGGAGGAATGCAAACAGAGGTGGGGGGCTGAGGCTGGGGCAATAGCTGGGGACAGGAGCAGAACTGAGCCCCGGGGGCTGAAGCTGGCAGCCAGGAGCCAAGCTGGGTGCTGCTCCCTCCCCGATCCCTAAGAGGGCTGCCCTGGGCCCCAGCTGTGCTCCCTCAATGTTCCGCTGTACCCCCTTAGCGGGCAAGCCCCACAGATTGGGGACCTGTGTGCTAATTAATCCCTTGCCCAGTACATAACTGTAGGAGGAGCTGGGCTGTGTGCTGCAGATCTTCTCAAGGGGATGAGGGGGCAGAGGAAGAATCCTCACTCCCAGCCTATGGAGCAGCAGAGAAGCTGCTCCAACCACAGCAGAGGAATAGTGTCCATGTCATCTGCATCCCTCTCCCAGGTCAAGAGGGAGGCTAAGGTGGTAGGTCTATATTGCATTGTAAATCTGGGCTTGCACTGAAGTTTGAGCCCAACCCCCTAGGACCCTTCACACACACATCTGACTTCGGTCAGCAAGGACTCAGAATCCAGGTCCTAGTGTAACACCAACAGACCCTGGTCCTCGGTGGCTGGGACTGAACCTGGATCTCTGGAGCTAATGCATGAGCCTTAACTGCATGAGTTAAAAGCCATATGGCTGTTAGCTAAGGCTGTAGAGCAGACTCATCAATCAGTCAGTGTGTGTGCGCGCGCGTGCCACTAGATGGGACAGAACACCACACCCAGGAGGTGTGTGGGTTACACTAGGATCTGGGTGGGGGTGGAAGGGGCTGAGGCTGAGTTCTGCTGAGACTTAAATCCAAGCCTGCCACTTTGTAGTGCGACTGCAGCTCAAACTGCATACCTGAGTCAGAAGGGCTGCATAGTACAATACGGACGTGTTAGCACAGCTGTGAGACTTGGGTCCAGCAACTGGAAACCCAGGCTTACAATGCTGCGTGGACACTCACGGGCTTGGAAACACCTAGTCCACAAGCCCAGGTCCCATGGACCTGGGTTTACAAGGCAGTGTAAACTTACCCTAGCAGACCCACTAGTCTTCTCTGCAACTCTCCTGCGCCACTCCCACTCCGCCTTCAAACACCTGCAGCCCAGCTGCACTGGTGTGCAGGGTGTGCCCACACCCACTGCTCTCCAAATCCTGCCCCACACCAGTTTGCTACAGGCAGGACCTCATGTGCTCATGGATCTGGGGGAGTGGGTGAAATATGATTTGCCTTTAAGGACATGCTCATCATTCATGCCCAGAATTCATGCTAATATCAAAAAGCCCATGCTGTGCAATAATAGCTCAAAGCAGCCTGGTTGCATGTAGGCACATTACTTAGCTAGCATGTCTCACCTCTTAGTGTTCTGCATATGAGTAGGTTGTGGCTGGGTCTTCTGCTTTCTGGAAGGTTTTTTAAAACATGCTTCCCTTCTTTTCTGCCATTTCTTAATCACTTTGTGGACCCCTTTCTTGTGCAGCTGAAACAACAAGCCTTGTGCATCTGCTGCCGTTGTTGTCAACCAGATCGGGGGCGGGCCTGCTGAGGACAGATGGCTCCTCTTCACAGCATCCACATTGTCAAGGTGAATAATTGCAAGGAAAATTGCTCTGCCATCCTTGTTTACTTTTCAAGATCAAATACACCTTTCCAAGCACTCTCCACTCATTCTACAGAGGGAGGCTACGAGACAAGAAAAAAAATATCAAATCAACTCATTCTTATTTCATCAAACCAATTCCCTGCACTTGTGCACCTCGGTCCCTCGTATTTTCTGCCTGTGGCACATAATAGTCTAGTTTCCTGTGGGTTGTAATACTTCAGTCTAATCTAGGTTATTGGGTTCAATACAGGGATAACTGGGTGTGGATTAGTGGACTATGTGTGCAGGAGGTCCAGAAAGATTAGACCCCAAGCTAGACACATTTTAATTATTATTCCCAATGAACCAGGAAACAACAAAAAATTATTTGAAATGTCCTGAGCACTTTACATCTGAGCGCCTCTCGGAGCCAAATGTAGTGAATGACCCCAGTTCCACAAGGGAGGTTCTTGTACAATGGCTATTTTGTTGATTACAAGAGGCATTATCACTGCTAATATCATGGGAGGGCAAAAATATCAGGGGGACCAGGACCAGTGGCAAGTGACTGGGCTTATTTTGTTTTCATTGCCTGATTGGGAGACAAAGAAGAATATTTCCAATAGATGAGTCAGAACATGCAAAAATATCCATGAGCCTTCATGTGCATTTACGACTAGTGTTACAGCTTGTTTCATTCTGAGAGGAAAGACAAAGCATCTTATGATTTGTAGCTGTTGGAATAATCTGAACAGTAATCATATACCGTTAAATACCTTCCATTTATATAACAACTACACACCACACAACAAAAACACTAACCCAGGAACCAATCCCTGCAACAAACTCCATTGCTAACTTTGTCTGCATATCTATTCAAGGGACACCATCATAGGACCTAACCACATCAGCCACACCATTGTTTACCTGCACATCTACCAATGTGATATATGCCATCGTGTGCCAGATATACGCCATCGTCTGCCATCTACATTGGCCAAACTGGACAGTCTCTATGCAAAAGAATAAATGGACATAAATCAGACATCAAGGATTGTAACATTCAAAAACCAGTAGGAGAACACTTCAATCTCCCTGGCCACTCAATAAACAGACTTAAAAGTAGCAATTCTTCAACAAAAAAACTCCAACAAAAACAAACCCCAACTAGAAACTGCGGAACTGGAATTAATTTGCAAACTGGACACCATCAAATTAGGCCTGAATAAAGACTGGGAGAGGATGGGTCACTACAAAAAGTAATTTTCCCTCTGTTGAAACTCACACTTTCTTGTCAACTGTTGGAAATGGGCGACATCCACCTTGATTGCATTGGCCTCTTTAGCACTACAAAAGTAATCTTCCATCCCTTGATATTCACCCCGTCTTGACAACTGTTGAGAATAGGCCACTTCCACCTTAATTGAATTGACCTCGTTAACACTGACCTCCCACTTGTTAAGGCAACTCCCATCTTTTCATGTGTTCTAATATGTATACTGCTTATTGTATTTTTCACTCTGAGTATCTGATGAAGTGGGTTTTAGCCCACAATAGCTTATGCCCAAATAAATTTGTTAGTCTCTAAGGCGCCACAAGGACTCCTCGTTGTTTTTGCTGATACGTACTAACACGGCTACCACTCTGAAACCTTTCAGATGATAATCTCCAAGCACTTTACAATGGAGCACGCTATAACAGCTCTTTGCCTGTTGGAGGAAATTGAGGCACAAACTATTACCAGCCTAATGGTCTGATTTTCAGATGTGCCGAACATTCAGAGTAGTTTAACGACAGGTTTCAGAGTTGCTTAAGTTAATGGGAGCTGTGGGTAATCAGCACCTCTGAAGATCAGACCAGGCATTTTCAAAGTTTGGATGCCTCTGTTTTTGGGTGCCCAAACTGTGATACCTAAGGCCTAATTTCCAGAAGTGCTGAGCACTGCAATTCCGGCAGAAGCTAAGGTCACACAGTGAATTAGTGTAACTCAGGATTAGAATCCAAGTCTCTGACTTGCAATCTGCCTTCTCTAACCATTGTACTGTTCTGCCTCCCTTTGGATAAAAGTCAGAATGACACTGTCAGTGATCATCTGCTTCCCTGTATGCAGCTTATGGCGTGCAAGTGACGTGGCTCACTGCTGAAGGATGGCCAGGAAGCGATTTTGATATACTCCTGTATCAAGGGTGAACAGAAGCAGCAAACAGGAGTTGTGGAAGGCATACTTACAGACCTTTGCTTGAGCTAGAAGGACTTGGGGAGACGTGTGTTTGCCCTGTTTGTTTTTCCATGAGGAAGGTGTAGCTGAGCTGTGTTCTCCTAACCAGGACAGATGAGACAGGTCTGTTTGTTTGCATCTCACTGTGAGCTGTGTGGCTAGGACCCTTGGCTCTTTGATCAGCCCTAGTATCTGAAGTCTGAGTATTTAATCCCTCTTTGTTAGAGAGGCGGTAGAACTCAGTAGCAAGGGTTAGAATATAAGCCGCTTGCCAGACAAACACGAAAACAGAAGGAATGTGAGAGTCTCTTTCCAAGTGCACTCAGTGCTGCAATGGTCAGTGATTGATTAGTGGTTGTGACTTGCAACAACAGTGCTGTGTTTTCTTTCCTGCCTGAAGCCAAAAGAGACTTCCTGTGTCTGAAGTGCAAGTTGGTGGTTGTGCTGGAAGAAAAGATTCTTGGATTGGAAGGACAAGTACAAATGTTATGGGCCATAGGAGAGGTGGAGCCAGGTACATTCAGGAAGCATCATGACCCAAGATTCAAGGAAGAAAGGAATGGGCCACCAAAGAGCCCACAAGAGAAGAAATCTGAGGTGGTTTGGCACGTCATAACCATCAGAGGCAAGAGGATGAGGTGGCATTCCATAAAGGTGGAAGCAGGTGAGGATGGGGAGATTTTGATTACCATAGAGAAGAGAACAAAAAGGAATTCCACACAGCTAGGAGTATCTAATCATTGTCATTGGCATGGAAACTGTGGAAGATATTTCTGAAGATCCAGCAGGTCAAAGAGAATGATGAGATGTACAGGATATATAACAAATGGAAAAAAGGAGTAGTTGATAGTAATGAATAAAAATGAGCTAGGAATTGTAGAAAATTGATAAGGGAATCCAAAGGACACACGGAGCATTCTATGGCCAGCAGAGTTAAGAACAGTAAGAAGGTTAAGTACATTAGGAACACAATTTTATTGACAATTTTATTGTTCCACTCCTAGATGGAAATGGTAGATTTGTCACTAATGCAGAAAAGACAGAAGTGTTTGATATGTATTTGGGAAAAAGCCAGCTGATGTATGCATATCATATGATGAGGACGATGATGACTATGACAACAAAGAAAAAATATTTTCCATCCAGCAATAACTAAAGAGGATGTTAAACAGCAATTACTAAAGCCAGACACTTTTAAATTAGCAGATCCAAATAACTTGCACTCAAGAGTTTTTAAAGAACTGGCTGGGGATCTCTATGGACCATTAATTCATTTTTCAATAAGTCTTGAAGTACTTGGGAAGTTCCAGACATGGGAAAAAAGCTAGTGTTGTGCCTGTATTTAAAAAGGATAAAAAGAGAATGATCCAGGTAATTATAGGCCCATCATCTTGACACTGATCCTGACCAAAATAATGGAATAGTTGCTACAGGCCTACATAAGAACATAATTTAAGAATATAAGAATGGCCATACTTGGTCAGGCCAAAGGTCCACCTAGCCCAGTATCCTGTCTTCCAACAGTGACTAATGCCAGGTGCCCCAGAGGGAATGAACAGAACAGGTAATCATCAAGTGATCCATCTCCTGTCACCCATTCCCAGCTTCTGGCAAACAGAGACACCACCTCTACCCATCCTGGCTAATAGCCATTGATGGACCTATCCTCCATGAATTTATCTAGGTCTTTTTTGAACCCTGTTATAGTCTTGGCCTTCACAACATCCTCTGGCAAGGAGTTCCACAGGTTGATGGTGCATTTTGTGAAAAAATACTTCCTTTTGTCTGTTTTAAATCTGCTGCCTATTAATTTCATTTGGTGACTCCAAGTTCTTGTGTTATGACAAGGAGTAAAGAACACTTCCTTATTTACTTTCTCCACACTAGTCATGATTTTATAGGCCTCTATCATATCCCTCCCTTACTCATCTCTTTTCCAAGCTGAAAAGTCCCAGTCTTATTAATCTTTCCCCATACAGAAGCCATTCTGTACCCCTAATCATTTTTGTTGTCCTTTTCTGAACCTTTTCCAATTCCAATATATCTTTTTTGAAATGGAGCGACCACATCTGCACACAGTATTCAGGATGTGGGCTGTACCACAGATTTCTATAGAGACAATATATTTTTTGTCTTATTATTTATCCCTTTCTTGATTCCCAACATTCTGTTCATTTTTTTGACCGCCGCTGCACATTGAGTGGATGTTTTCAGAGAACTATCCACAGTGACTCCAAGATCTCTTTCTTGAGTGGTAACAGCTAATTTAGACCCCATTATTTTATATGTGTAGTTGGGATTATGTTTTCCCGTGTGCATTACTTTGCATTTATCAACATTTTATTTCACGTGCCATTTTATTGCCCAGTCACCCAGTTTTGTGAGATCCTTTTGTACCTCTTCGCAGTCTGCTTGGGACTTCACTATCTTGAACTCATTAAACTGATTAAAACCTGGGCAACTCATAGACCTCTAAATGTAACTGTGAACTGGGAATCATCGAGTGGGTGTGTGTCTAATGTGGTACCAGAGGGACTAGTTCTTACTCTGATGCTCCTTAATATTTTTATTGATGACCTGAAGGAAAACATAAAAATCATTACAAATAAAGTCTGTGGATGATCCAAAGGTTGGGGGAGTGGTAAATAATGAAGAGGAAACGTTACTGATCCAGAGCCATCTAGATCACTTGGACTCAATCAAACAATATCCATTTCAATAATGCCAAATGTAAAGTCATACATTGAGGAACAAAGAATAGAAGATTGACACTTTCTCAGGGCACTCAGGACTGAGAGTCACCTTGTTACCTCCCTGCTTCAGTGAAAGAGACTTGCGGTACTAAACTAGGTGTCAGCTCCCTGTCACTCCAATCTGTTAGCCACCCAAACAATCTCCTCTGAAGCTCTTCCAGCCTTTACTTTGCCTTGCAGGTTTATGTTAGGTGCACCTTAATCTGCAAGCCCTCTTGAAGAACGTTCCCCTGTAGCGTCCAGCCCGTCACTGCACACTGACTAAAATTACCAAATTCACTGTCTTCAGAAAGAAGGTGCACACCCCAGTTATTCACGTAGCTGAAGTTGTGCAACTTAGATCGATCCTCTCTGTAGTGTAGACAAGCCCTCAGACTGCTTTGCACCCAACTATACTCTAAGACCTATTCATCCTCCCTCTGCTCTTGTGTGAGTCAAAGTTGGCCTAATGTGCTTGTGAGCACATTAAAGTAGCTCATGTCCTGTTAAAGTAGCTCATGTTGACATACTCATTTTTCAGGCTCCTAAATTAAATCAGCTTAAGCTACACTTGAAGTCAGGGGATGTGATTCCCAGCTCGAATAGAGGTACTTGTGCTAACTCTCATCAAGCTAACACACTAAAAATAGTGTAGTTGTGGTAGTAGGAGCAGCAGGGAGTGGTGGCATGGACTAGCTGCCCCAAGTACGAACCTGCCCAGACCCTGTGGGTATGTACCCAGGGCAACTTGCCCAGGCTGCTACTTCCCATGCTACTGCAACGTAGACTATGCTACTATTTTCAGTGTACTAGCTTGATGAAAGCAAGAGTACGTCTACATGGGCTGGCAATTTTAACCTCTAGCTCAAAGCGTAGATGTAGCTTTGGACTCCCTTGTACAGGGTAGAATGGGTTTAAGTAGGTCAAGGCCAGTTTGGGTGAAAGGGCCATTTCCTGTTGACTTCAGTGGGTGCTGGATTAGACCATAAATTAGTAAAAGGTGGGAAGGAGATAACTTAAACCACCTCTGCATGTGTTCCTGTCAGAAACTGTGGTGAGAATAATCAGGCTGAGTGGTCAGAGCCATGGCAGTCATTCCCAGTGGTCAGAGCCAGAATTGAGTCCAGAGTGAGACTGGAACAAGGTCGGAGTAAGAGCAAGGTTGGAGCAGGCCAAGTCTTGTGGAATGTGTTACCATCATCAGGCAGGGGAGAGTTCCAAGCCCTGAAGTGACCTTGAGCAGACTGAGCTGCTGTTCCTCTTGTGAGGCTTATATACCTGCCCAAGAATCCCAGGGCAACTCCTGGCTTGTGGATTGGTTGGAGCCTACCACAGGAATGATGCAATCATGCATGTGGCTTAATAAGGCTCTAGTTCAGGGATGATTCATCACCTTACATGTCCTACACCCCTCGATTGAGCCCTACTACACTATTGGGGCAAGAAGGATTTTTTAAGTCCCCTAAGTGAACAATGTGCTGCTAGATAGTCCATAAAATAAGCCTGAAGAGAAGGAGATGTATCAGAGTGGCATGGGGCCTTAGCAGAGCCAGAGAAATGAACATGACATATTGAGAGAAGATAGCCTCTGCATCAAAGATGTGCAGCTTTAAAGATTTAAATCCTATTATATGCAAACTGCAATTTATCCTTTCCTTCAACATATGATTAGATAGTCCTATGTGCCACTTTACATTTGAAAAACAACTGCAGCTGGAATGAAATAAAAACACCAGAAACAACAACAAACATTACCAAGTGGCTGAGCAGAACTTGCAATAGGAAATTCCCAACACAACAGCCCTTATACTGGGTAGCAGCACATTGGTTCTCGCTCTGTTGGTTGACCATCTCCTGTGAAGTTCATTTAGAGGCTCATGCAGTGCAAGAAGGGGAGAGTAGAAGAAGAGATGGTTCATTAGGGATTTTTTTTTTAAATGAAGTGGTCTGCAAATGAAAAGAGCTGGCAGAGTAGCACTTGGCTTCAACTGGCCTTCTTGCATAAGTACCACTCAGCAGAGTAAAAGTTTCATTCGAGTGGCTCAGTAGAAGAGCTGCAACCATCTCTGTCATTGCATCTGCGCTTGCAAGCTTATTATTTCAGACACAAGCCCACAGTTTCTAGCTCTGTTACGTGAGAATGACTCTGAAAGATTTCACTGTTACACTTGCAAACTTCATAGCCACATTTCACCACTGGTGTTGTTGCACAGGTGGTAGCAACAGCAGAAGCTCTGGTGTAGCCAAGACTTAGGCGTTTTTACTCTGGTTAGAGTAGCGTTGATGACACAGCAGTAAAAACACCTGTGCCCTGTGTACACTGGACCTTCCTCTGCAGAGCTGCACCAGTGGCAATGTATGACTTTGGAGCTTGCTAATGTAAATGCAATGACAGAGACTATTGTCGCAGCTCTGACACTGAGCAGCAATCCAGCCACTCCAGTAACAGGCGCAAGAAGCTTCACAGGATGGCTGCCACGGACCAAACCCAGGATGTACCATGTGGGGGAGAGGGTTGGCTGGAGGCAAATTACAATCATACGCTATGTGCGGCTAGAGTGACCAGATGTTCCAATAAAATCAGGACTGTCCTGATATTTAGTTGTTTGTCCTGTGTCCCAACCGATGTATGGTGGGGATGCCATTTGTCCTGATATTTTGCACTCCGGCTTTTTTTTTTTTTTTTGGCTTTGGCGGCAGCCCCCCCTCCCATGTGTCCCAATATTTTGTTTTTGTCATCTGGTCACCCTATGTGGCGCTGTGTACTTCTAGGCATCTCAGTACGTTGATGCCACTTGCGTCAGCCTGGTAGAAGCTCAGGCTGCCCTAGCCACATTTGTGCTTTCTTATTTATTAAAACTAGCAGCCAGCACGGGCCTCTATCAAGGAGACAATATCTGACCAAACTAATGGTTGAGCCTGTTCTGGTTTTGCCATTCCTAGGTTTTTAACTCAAATTGGCTGACCCAGAAGTCAGAAACATTATCTCCTTGTTGAGTCAGTGGTAGTGGATAAACAAAGGAACATCTGAGGGTTCTCTTCGAAGCCAATAGCACTAAGCAAATTGAACAGCACTGGTGAGATCATTGGACTGCTGATTGTATTTTCAATGATAAGCACTGATCAAGCATGGTGAAGTTCCAGCAACCCAGAAGGAGCACTGCTAAACAGGTTCATTAAGCCGAGATATTAAGTGAGGCGAGGGCCTGATTAAGCTGATTGTGTCATTGGAACAAATAAATATGAGAGGACTCAGCAAATAGTTGCACTAATTGAGGATTCTTCAGTGATGTTATAGTTTAAAGAGGACAAGCAGCCATACAAACAATTATCGTGAAAAGAAAGAAAATATGACAAGCACAACTCCCACTGATATTATTAACAACTATAAGGAAAAGAATCCAACCCACAGAAATGTTTGGGAAAGGAAAACACATTTAACTGGAAGGCGCCCACATCAGGAGAGAGTGTGCAAACCTAGCGACATTTCAGCATTGCAGTCTTCCTCAAAGCTGTTCAGATCCGTCCATAATGAAAACCCACAATTCATGTCAAGCACACTAACAGCTCCCCACTATATAAGCAGTCATCTTCTCCATAATTAAAAATTCCTGACAACCCCCTTTGATAGCATACAGTGAGAATACTTCATTTATGGTATAAAGTGCTGTATAAACACATCCATAAATATTCTATTCTCTCACTTCCATAGAATCATAGGACTGGAAGGGACCTTGAGAGGTCATCTAGTCTAGTTCTCTGCACTCATGATAGGACTAAGTATTATCTAGACCATTCCTAACAGGTGTTTGTCTAACCTGCTCTTAAAAATCTCCAGTGATGGAGCTTCCACAACCTCCCTAGGCAATTTATTCCCAGTGCTTAACCACTCTGACAGTTAGGAAGTTAGGAGTTTCCTAATGTCCAGCCTAAACCTCCCTTGCTGCAATTTAAGTCCATTGCTTCTTGTCCTATCCTCAGAGATTAAGAAAAACAATTTTTCTTCCTCCTTCTTGTAACAATCTTTTACATACTTGAAAACTGTTATGTCCCCTCTCAGTCTTCTCTTCTCCAGATTTAACAAATCCAATTTTTTCAATCCTTCCCTCATAGGTCATGTTTTCTAGATCTCTAATCATTTTTTCACTTTTCTCTGGATTCTCACCAATTTGTCCACATCCTTCCTGAAATGTGGGCCCAACTGGACTGTGACAGGGTGCTAAGCAAAAAACTGCTTAGCCAACCCTCTTTCACCCCAGCTCCAGTTAAGGGAGGTGAATTGGAGCTGGGTAGACCACTTGGCCCTGACTGGGGAAGCTTGAACAGCTGCTGCCTCATCTGACTGGGGCTGGATAAGAGTCCCCAGAGAAGGAAGCTAGGGGGAGGCTAGAAAGAGGAAAGCTGCAGTAGAGGAAAGGCAGTGAGGGGAAGCAGAGAGAGAGAGAGAGAGAAAGAGAGAGAGAGCACGCTTCCCTCCTCTCTCCTGCTAGTGGACTGGAAGAAGGGGATTACTTGCGTGGTAGAAAGGTAGTGGGAGAACAGCCTGTAAATAAAAGCACCAGGTGAGCACTGCACCAAAAAGTCTCTATGTGACCTTCTCAGCCCGGTGGGGGTAGGAGCCAGGAGGGCCCTGCAGGGATGCTGTTACATAGACACCATACTCCAGCTGAGGCCTAATCAGTGCAAAGCAGAGCTGAAGAATTACTTGTCGTGTTGTTTCCAAGACTCCTGCTAATACATCCCAGAATGATCACTTTTTTTGGCAACAGCCTTACACTGTTAACTCATATTTAGCTTGTGGTCCACTATGACCCCCAGATCCCTTTCCGCAGGACTCCTTCCTAGGCTGTAATTTCCTGTTTTGTATGTGTGCAACTGATTGTTCCTTCCTAAGTGGAGCACTTTGCATTTTGTCCTTATTGAATTTCATTCTATTTACTTCAGAACATTTCTCCAGTTTGTTCAGATCATTTTGAATTTTAATTCTATCCTCCAAAGCACTTGCAACCTCTCCCAGCTTGGTATCGTCCACAAACTTTATAAGTGTACTCTCTACGCCATTATCTAAATCATTGATGAAGAAGATATTGAACAGAACCGGATCCAGAACTGATCCCTGAGGGACCCCACTCATTATGTCCTTCCAACATGACTATGAACCACTGATGATCACTCTCTGGGAATGGTTTTCCAACCAGTTTTGTACCCATCTTATAGTAGCTCAATCTGGTTGCATTTCCCTAGTTTGTTTATGAGAAGGTCCTGCGAGACAGTATCAAAAGCTTTACTAAAGTCAAGATATACCACGTCTACTGCTTCCCCCCTATCCACAAGGCTTGAACCCTGTCAAAGAAAGCTATCAGGTTGGTTTGACACGATTTGTTTTTGACAAATCCATGCTGACTGTTACTTATCACTTTATCTTCTAGATGTTTGCAAATTGATTGCTTAATTATTTGCTCCATTATCTTTCCTGGTACAGAAGTTAAGCTGACTGGTCTGTAATTCCCTGGGTTATCCTTATTTCCCTTTTTATAGATGGGCACTATATTTGCCCTTTTCCAGTCTTCTGGAATCTCTCCTATCTTTCATGACTTCTCAAAGATAATTGCTAATAGCTCAGATATCTCCTCAGTCAGCTCCTTGAGTATTTGAGAAGGCATTTCATCAGGGCCTGGTGACTTGAAGACATCTAATTTGTCCAAGTAATTTTTAACTTGTTCTTTCCCTATTTTAGCCTTTTCTGATCCTACCTCATTTTCACTGGTATTCACTATGTTAGATGTCCGATCACCAACAACCTTCTTGGTGAAAACTGAAACAAATAAGTCTTTAAGCATCTCTGCCATTTCTGTATTTTCTGTTATTATTTCCCCCACCTCCCACATTGAGTAACAGGCCTACCCTGTCCTTGGTCTTCTTCTTGCTTCTAATATATTTGTAGAATGATTTCTTGTTACTCTCTTGTCTCTAGCTAGTTTGATCTCGTTTTGTGCCTTGGCCTTTCTAATTTTGTCCCTACATACTTGGTTCATGCAAGTCCTTAATGTGGGTGTGCAAAGCACCTCTGTTTTTTGTTGCCTGTATGCATCCTGCTCCAGTTATGACAGGTGCTCTTTCTGGCTGAACATACTGGTTCAGTAACCCATTACTGTCAAGTCCATTCAGGGGCGAGTGGCTCACCTTCAGATTCACAAAGATTGCGAAGAGCACTGCAAGCCACGGTAATGCACACAGTATTCATGACACTGGAATCCAAATGGGTCTTTAAACAGAGTCAGCAGAATTTCAATCTGCCAAAAGAATATTCAGCCACCATTCTGTACCTAGTAAGAGTGTAATTAAAGCTTCTTTTGCCAGGACCTCTGAGATCCGGACATTGTTTCTTAAGTCAAGACAAAAGGGGAAATGGTGGTCCCCTACAACAACAGTGGGGACAATTATGTAATTTGATAGGAATAGTGTCCTGGCTTGTCCATGAAGGTAGATGCCCAATCAGAGGGAAATCCTGGGATCATGAACTTTCACAGAGCAGCCCATGCTGGCGTCCATAAATTGTCTGCTGTGGTCCATGGAGGCCTGCATAACAATGGAGTAGTACCCTTTGTGGTTTATGTACCCATGTGCCCTTTGACAAGGGCAAACTATGGGCACACGAGTCTCATCAGTGTCTCTGGTGAAGTCTGGAAACCCCATTCTCTCAAAGCCAGCAGTTACTTCAGGGATAGTGTTTATGCCCATCACCTTTGGGTATAGGACATGCCTGATTGCTTCGAAAACCTTTGCCATCATTTTACTCACAGTTGACTTTCCAAACACCCCTCTGGTTAGCAATGGACCTGTAACAGGCTGAGGTAGCCAGCTTCCAGATGGTTACAGGAACACACTTCTGGACCGGCATGGTCACCCTCATGCCTGTGTCATAACACTGGGACAAGCTGCTCACCAAGCTTTGGAAATAGTTTTCTTCCTATAAAAGCTCTGGAGCCACTGGTGGTCATCCCAGATCTGAATGAATGCGTGATCCCACCAGTCTTTGCTCAGGGACCCTGCACCAGAAGTGCTGGTCTACATTGGGAGCATCAGCAGCTGTACGGAGAGTTGTGGGCAGCATCAGTCAGTTTGAGTCTACCATGTCTGTATTGTCTTCCTTGACTGATGCCTTCAGCAGATCATAAAAGGTCACTGAAACACCCACCAGGATCTCATGGATGCTCTGCCCATTGTCTGGAACAGGAGTGAAAGCAGGCCAAGTTCTCCAAATGGTGACTTATCCGTGTTGCTGGCTCCAGTTACTGGGAGCATACAGACACAAAAAGTGGTCCGGCGGGATGTGTTGGAGGGCTACGACAACTTCCTGTAAAAAGTGCCATGGGATCGACAGTCAAGTCTTCCCACAGTGCACCGTAAACAAAGGGCTAGAGCAGCTACAGCTGGAGTGGGTGCTAGGAAGCGGTTTTGACTCAGGTCTGCATACTGCAGGGTAGATGCTTGAGTGTGGCTACAAAACCCAGGTCTGGAAATTCTAAACCTACAGTCAATATTCAGTGTGGACACTCAAGGCCAGGCTTGCAAACAGTGAGCCTGTGGGTTCAAGTCCCACAAACCCAAGAGTTACATTGTAGTGTAGACGTACCTCTAAAGAGCAAGGCCTTGTGGCTGGGACTATAACAGACTGATATCCTTTGCAAATTACGCACAGCATCATAACACGCTCACCAACGGGTTACAAGAGGTCTAGGCTTCTGTCTGTTTTGATGCAAGGTCCCAACCTTTTCCTCCTCTAGCTGGTGGTTGATTTGCATGTGCAGACCATGCTGGCTCACCTGTTTTACCATGCCAGCCTCACCAGCTGAAGTCTGTGCAAGGCCTTGTAGTGTGGGCTGACAAAGGATGGAGGGAAAAAGTAAGTAATTTGAGACTTTGGAGGGAAAAAGAAAAATAACTGCAATATTTTCATGTTGTTATTGGATAACTTGAAAAAAACCAAACAGTGAAGTTGCTGTCAAGTACAAGAAGTAGGCAAAGCTTTTGCAATCATTAGAAAGACAGTAGCATTTCTGGAACATGTGAGGAAAATAATGAGTTTGTGCAAACATAAAAACATTCACTGGTTGACAGATTTGTTGGATAGTTGAAAGGAGAGATTGGGGGAAAGGAGGACTCTTTGGGTCAATTGCATTGTGTTATAAGAGATGGCCTCTGACACACACACAGACACAGACACACACACACCGTCACGACATATGTGTGAGGGATGCCATGCTGGTGCAGAAGCAGGTTGCTATAGCCATCTGGAAGCTGGCTGCTCCAGATGCCTTTAGTTCAGGAAAAACTTCTACAGCCCTGGGGAGTGCATAACCTACACGCCCCTTCTCTGTGACTTTCTGCCCTTTAGTGGTGGGACCACAGAGTTTTATGAATTAGTACAGCCTTTGAGCTAACAGGACTTTGTCTGTTACTTGCAATAGGAGATCCCTGGCTGAATAGTCAGCAGTGGGGTGGGAACCCCAGATCTTTGGATCTAAAAACCACAAGCCTCTATTGCCTGAGCTGAAAGGCCTATTAATGCCAATGCTATAGCAGACTTATAAATCTCTGTGTAGTCTAGCCACTAGATGGGGACAGAGAAACACATTGGTGTTAACATGCGTTACACAGTTTTGGCACCACCCTTACCTTAAACTAAGGGCTTGGCTACACTTGCAAGTTGCAGCGCTGGTGAGGGGGTTACAGCACTGCAACTTACTTGATGTCCACACTTACAAAGCTCAGCCAGTGCTACAACTCCCTGGCTGCAGCGCTGGCTGTATTCCTGGTCTGCTACGGGTGTAGCGAATCCGGCGCTGGTGATGCAGCGCTGCTCATCAGGTGTGGACACTCACCAGCGCTGTTATTGGCCTCCAGGGTATTAAGAGGTATCCCAGAATTCCTGTCTACAACAAACAAAACTGGAAGTACTCCCGGAGCTACCAAACACAGCTGCTCTTTGCTCCAGCGAGCGAGCCGAGCCGAAGCTTTGGAATGTTCACAGCTGTTTGCTTGAGGAGACAAACAGCATGGCGGGGGCGGGGAGGGAGTCCCTCGGAGAAGCTGCTTATCTGGTCTGAAGCCTTTTACATTTAAGAGTGATTGAGAGAGGGGTGGGGGAAATGGCCAGAATTTGCAAGGCAGGGAGCTGTCACAGTGTCTGCTCCAAAAATCCGCTCTCTCTGTCTCCCCGACGCTCCCTGTCACACTCCACCCCACCCCGCTCTTTTGAAAAGCATGTTGCAGCCAATTGAACCCTGGGATAGCTGCCCAAATGCACCACTTCCACAGCGCGTGCAAATGCTGCAAATGTGGCCACACTGCAGCGCTGGTAGCTGTCAGTGTGGCCACACTGCAGCGCTGTTCCTACACAGCTGTACGACCACAGCTGTAACTCCCAGCGCTGCACATTTCCAAGTGTAGCCATACCCTTACACACATCTTTCTGATCCAAGGACTTCCATGACCTTGGACTCCATACTGCAGTAGCACTTGTAGCTTTTCTTTCTTATTATTTGTAGTTCTGTCCTTATCCAGATCCTGCTGAATGCCCCCCACAAAGGTACGTTCCAGTGGGTCATCACAGCTAGTCTCTTATGCATCCCTACTGACCACAGTGCAAGCCCTTCCTTCCATTCTTGTGCAATCAGGAAAGATTGTACTTTATGCTAAACTAACAGTGGTTGTTGGTGGATGTTTAAATGCACAAAACTTTCTACAAAGATATGAGAAACAGTAATATTCTTTTAACACTCTCCCCACCATTTTCCAGCACCTCTCCTATTCAGCATCAGCATTCAGGGGTGCTTTTATAGCGTAACCCTGATTTGTGGAGCTCTTCAGGCTACATGTTTGTATTTATTTTTTATTGACATTTCTCATTGCATTTCAAAAACTGATTTTCTTCAGTGCCTGCACATATCCCCTATTTCCTCCCTGTTCCTGCTGCTTCCACCAAGATTTAAAAACCCACTTTCAAAGGAGCTCTCAGAAGGACAATTATGTTGTTTAACTCAGTGCTGTCTCTGACGACAACCCCTCGAAGGCTTGGAACCAAAAGCAATGTCAGCGGCTCAGTAGGTGGCAATTTTCAACAAGCATATGGTGTG
Organism: Chelonoidis abingdonii; assembly: GCF_003597395.2. NCBI lineage: Eukaryota > Metazoa > Chordata > Testudines > Testudinidae > Chelonoidis > Chelonoidis abingdonii. The sequence goes on from NC_133772.1 coordinate 92,160,797, forward strand.
TAAGAGGCTATCAAACTGCTAGTGTAGTTGCCAAGTGCTCAGAATCATGCTGTGCCAGTGGCTCAGGAAGAGTCTGATCCTGCAAAGTGCTGTGCCCTATCAACTCTTGAGATAGGCAGTGGGAGTTGAGGAGGCACTCTGCACTAAGGAGAAGGCACTCAGCACCTTCCAGGCTCGGGCCTCAAATGGGGTATTGCACATGTTGAAGTGAGGTGACCATACCACATACACCTGGATTTTTCCAAGCTCTGATTCCATCTCTTATGGGCTGCCAAGAAGTTATTCTGGTATGATGGTAAAATGTTGAAATGCTGTAGTAGGCCTGTTAATGCATCCTGGGAAGTTTCCATCCTATTACCCCACCCTTATAACACCTATCTTCATTAGTGCACTGCAAGTTGATTTCAAGAGTTCCTTTGGTTTTGGTTGTTCCTTAGATATGGCAACTTCTTACTGAGACAAATTAACAAAGGTTGGTAGACCCTAAATTTACCATTTATTCTCCCCCTGCCTTCCCTGTGCAGGTTCTCGAGACTGAGCCTTCTTTAGTTATGTTCCAAGATTACAGAATTCAGTTGTGGATGACCTAAAGGCTATGACATTTGGATTTTAATTTTGAACTAGTTAGTGACCTCAGAGGGGGTTCTCAGCCCATTTTCCAATAGACGGGTGTCCATATTTCACAAAACACAACCACTTTTGGCACTGCCTGGTAATTTTGTTGGCAGACTCAGCACAGAAGCCAAGAGCTATATGGGCCTTAAGACCAAAGTACCCTCTGATTCCTGGAGGTGGTCTCTCCAGGTTAGATTCAGGTACAATGATGGGGATGTACAGGCTGATTGAGGTGCATTGATGGGGAATCTTGCGCTGCTGTTCCCTGGGTTGCACGGGCCATGTAGTAAATATAGGGCTTCAGATTCTAGAACAGAGGTGGACAAACTATGACCAGCAGACCGGATCCAGCCTGTGAGCCATTTTTAACTGGCCTACGAGCCGCACCATGCGGCTCGGCCCCACTCAGGCTGAGGCGCAGGGTCAGGGGGTGCACCACGCGGCTCCAGGAAGCAGCCGCATGGCCCTGATCTGGCTCCTACATGCTCCAATGGGAGCTGCAGTGGCAGTGCCTGTGGATGGGGCAGCGTGCAGAGCCACCTGGCTGGGCCTGCGAACAGAGCTGGAGAAGGGACGTGCCACTGCTTCCGAGAGCCGCTTGAGGTGGGAGCCGCTTGGAGCTTGCACCCCCTGAGCCTCCCCCCACGTCCCAAGCACCTGCCCCAGCTCTGATCCCCCTCCCACTCTCCAAACCCTTTGGTCCTATCCCAGAGCACTCTCCTACACCCCAAACTCCTCATCCCTAGCCCCACCCCAGAGCCCGCATCCCCAGCCACAGCGTGCACCCCTCCCTTCCCGCACCCCTGCCCCAGCCCTGATCTCCCTCCTGCCCTCTGAACGCCTTGGACCCAGCCCAGAGCACCCTCTTACACCCCAAACACCTCATCTCCAGCCCCATCCCAGAGCCTGCACCCCCTCCTGCACCCCAACCTCAATTTTGTGAGCATTCATTGCCCACCATACAATTTCTATTCCCCGATGTGGCCTTCGGGCCCAAAAGTTTGGCCACCCCTGTTCTAGAAGTTAGAGTAATCTAACACATTTAAAGACAATTTAAAAAAAAATCTATCACATAAAACTTCATTTAAAAGTCTACCATTGGAAAACATCTTTTATTGTGTGTGTTTTGCTTGTTGAGCATACTATATATTAAAATAGCTGTATATTTATGTGCTGATTTATGAGGACTCAGGGATCACTAAGGGCACCACTCTGCTTACGGAGACACCTCCTGCGAACATCAGAAATTCCTGTCGTCTCAGAAGCATCCATTCTGTGGACTTGGCAGCCAGTCAGTGATTATTCTAGACAAGAGACATCTTCCTTTCACACGAGTGTCAGAGATTAGCCTAGCCATGGAGGGGTCCACTCACATGGAATAGGGAGGATAGTCAGAGAACACGCTGATCATGGGGAGACTTGCTCATGGAGACAATAGAAATCACTCTACTGAGTTACATGACCCCTGAGGAAGGAATCGCTGGCCCAAGTGGATGCTGGGAACAAAAGTGCCTACTCACACAGGCAGTTAGAAATGGCCATCAGTCAGTGGTTTGGTTTTTTTCTGCCCATGTTACCGAATACTGATTAGCATAATTATGTTGGCCAAATGCAAGAGGCATCACAATATGCAGGATGACTGGCAGTAATCTCAGGAAATGAATATAGGCTGCATTATTATTATTATTATAAAGGTAGAAGCTGGCATCAGTAACTCTGTTGCTATAGGAACAAATGGGGGGAGAGGAGGAAACCAAGATACTGGACTGATGTGGGCCTTTGAAAGCTGGAATCGGAGAGTTGTGGTATCTGTGCACTGATTACAGTTAATAATCACCGTCTCCAGCATCAGCACTACAGTAACTTCAAAGACAAAGAGCAACGGCTTGGAAGTTTCAAACCCAGATTCTACCATGAATACTAATGGAAAAGCTTTACTCCAGAAGCAGCAGGAGAATAACACCATGACCTCTGTACAGTTGAGCTTACATTGGGCCTGATGTGCTCTTGAAACTAAATCAGGAGTCTCCTGCACCGCCCTTCTGACTGACACTGCAAATGGGCCGGTCTGCTCAGCAGACATAAGAAACAGCCTGACTCTTTGCCTGTCCCTGAACCTAGGATAAATAGACTGATATTATCACCGATTTGTATTATGCTAGCCTCTGTAGGCACTACAAGTACATGAACACAGTATGTGTCAGCAGGCCTCTCAGCCCAAGCCGATAGACTCAGGGTTGCTGGGCTCACACCAGTCTGCCCAGCTATCTGTAGAGCACAGCACTTGGAAGCTCACCTGCTTCCCTCAGTTTCAGAGCCAGAGCTCCAGCTCAAGCCACAACTTCAAAACACCATCTACACAGCTAGTTTTAGTGTGCTAGAGTGAGCCTTGCAAACCCAAGTCTGGGAGATTCTCTGCCATGGGCTGTGTAGCGGTACCCATAACAAGAAACAGTCCCTGCCCTGACAAGCTTACAATTGAAGTAGACAAGCCAGACAAATGAGAGTGGAAACTGAGGCACAGAAAGTGAAAGGACTTACCCAAGGCCACCCAACAGGTCAGTGGCAGAGCCAGGACAGAATCCAGGTTTCTTGAATCCCAGTCCTGTGTGTGAACCACTGGGCCATACTTCTTCTCTACACCCCAACCTGATGCCCCTCGACCCCATCTCCATCCCTCTCCTCAGGGGAAGGGAAGTAGGAGGGTTGGTCACATACGCCCCCCCGCCAACATTTCCCTTCTGACATCCTTGCAACTTGGTCCTGCAGCCTCCATGTGTCATTCAAACCCCATCCTTGTGTTTATTTGTGTTGTGATAGCTCTAGCAGCAACTCTGTTGTGCACAGACACCTGCTTAACCCATATCTCATGCTCAGGAGTGTGAGATTCCAGGGCACGCAGAGTTCTAATTCAGAGGCACTGGGTCTAGCATGGAGGCTTCAGCAGATTTTGGGCCTTGCCACTGTCAGTACAAGAAAGAGGATGGAAGAACCTTGGGCCTCCTCCCCAAAAGAGGAGCTACACCTCTACCCCAATATAACGCTGTCCTCGGGAGCCAAAAATTCTTACCGCGTTATAGGTGAAAGTGCGTTATATTGAACTTGCTTTGATCCATCGGAGTGTGCAGCCCTGCCCACCCGGAATGCTGCTTTACCACATTATATCAGAATTCGTGTTATATCGGGTTGTGTTATATCGGGGTAGAGGTGTACCAGGAGGATGGGTGAAGCAGGGTGTTGGCTGTCACTCCTCCCCCTCCCCCTCACTGCAAAAAACACCCAAAGATAGAGGGGCTCTGGGATTCAATTCCAGGGAGGTAAGGGGCAGATGGGGTGTATTTATTTAAACAATTGTACCATCACACATTCAAACAAACACCATGTTGTGGTATCCATGTTTCAAGCTGAGAAGGACTGGCTAGGATTCCCTGTCAGTGCTTCTCCTTAATGACTTAGGGCCTGATCTCTAGTCCAGTACAGCTGCCTACCTTCTCCACATTCTAGTCTGTGCTGAGGTACCTCCATTGGTTCCAATGCCCGTCAAGGCATTGGTCCTAATTTTCAAAGCAATTAATGGATCACACCCAGGTCCATCAAAACATCAAATTCTGATCTAAATCCCCGTGAAAGGTGTGCGACCTTGGCACGATGCCCATCACTAAGCCCAGGACAAAGCGTTCTCCATCAAGGAGATCTGGCTATGGAACAAATTTTCCACAGGTGATCAAGTAAATCCAGAGTCTCACCAGCTTTAGAAAAACTTTGCAAAACCTTTCTTTTTGAGAAAGCCTTTCCACCATGTGTGACAATTCAAACACCCCTTTTATTCCCACTTTCCCCACAAAACAAAAAATCTTCCCCAAGCAGAGTTCTGTCACCATGGTGAGAGAAATGCCAGAGACTCCATGAAGTCCGCTAGGGACTTTGCTCTTGCTATTCATTCAGGTGGAAAATACTCAGGCACTACAGTGATAGATTGTAGTTTAAAATTCTAAGATATAAATCAATGGAAAGCCTCCTTTTGACTTCGGTGGACTTTGGATCAGCCCCCAGGAGCACTGCGGTTGATTAACAACAGGCACTCCTTCCTCCCTGAGGATGACTACAGGGTCTCTACTGCACTTCTGGCCTTGCTAAATGATTGACCAAGACCCAGGAACTGAGCTTGGGTCCCCAGTATGGTGGTGTGTTGCTTCCCAAGGGTACCCAGAGCTGTGAGGCACTTCACTAACACCTGCCCTTAGTGTGAGGAAGCCTTGTCTGTGGCTGCTGGGGGTCAGCTCCTCACCTCCACCAGCCACAGGCAATACAAACACTCCCTTCTAGGCCTATACTGGTTTTGCAGTCTCTTTACAGGTTAGGGGAAGGCGCACTCCGACCTCTGAGTGTCTCTCTGGAGCATCCAGACCCTTTTCCACTGGACATTACATCCCAGTATTCATAGTTGATTTGCTGCTTCCACAGACGCAGTACACTCCAGCTTACCAGTTCCACCTCTGATCACTGCTCAGCTTAACACATGGCACTTAGATTCGTTTAAGTAAACTTAGACTTGCTTTCACTGTAAAGCATAGAGATTCAAGTACTAGCAAGAAGTAGCATCAGAAACAAATGGTTACATATAAAATAAAATCATAACATGCATTCTAGAGCTTAGACTTAATTAAACAAGATTCTCCCATGTCTAGCAGAACAATGCTCACACAAAATCCTTGCAGCTCTTTACAGTCAGGCTGACTGTGACCTTCCCTTTCATAAGACAAATACATTATTACATTGCTTCCGTGGTGAAGGATCCTGTGTTTCCTTGTACCTACACATATACCTTATCAATCCCGGGTCCTTAGTTATAAACTGGACATTCCCTGTTGCTTGTTTTAGCCTGTGAATTTTGTCTCTTGTAGATTTTGTAATCTTTTTTTCTGCCTGTTGCTCAGCATTAAATAGACCTACATTGTGAGGCATACATTACATAACACACGCATGACCAGATATGGAGTTAAATGTCTGTTACCTCCTGCCTGAAAGAAATATGTCCAAGGCATGTCATCTCCTTAATTTTAAGACCTTACGAACATAATTTTCAGTATTGACACAAATGTTTAAAATATTCTCCTTACATACATTTTGCAAGGATTATGATGGTCAGTAGAGTATTGGCTCTCAGTAGAGATCTCACCTGGCACCCTTTGGTGAACAATTATGCACATATATGACCCTGTAAAACCCTGTGCCCTCTGCCAGTCGGCTCTAAGAAGAAGGCCGTGGGTCACAGGTAGTTAGAGCAATCCTGCCAGGCTGGCTTGATCAGCAGTACTGTTATAACATTTCTCTCTAAAGACATCCGTCCCTGTAGTATATAGGGGATCATTAAATGCATTTATATGTACATTAGTCCACTCAAGGAAGAGCAAAACCTCTCATCTCCCCCACAATGTAAAGTCACATAGGGCCCCAAAGGGGCTTGAGAAATGAAATTCACTAATTACATCCAACTATTCAAACTGATTTCTGGCAAGGTGTATTTTTGTTACTTTCTGCAAAGGAACTTCATCTCCCCCATCCCATACCCCCTGCTTTCATGAGGAACAGTTAGTTTTAGTAAGCAACACATTAGTTCTCAAAAAGAATGTGAGGTTTGTTTAAGGTGTTGCAGGAGGACTAGTCAGAGTAACTGTTTAGTTGACTGTTTGCTCCTCTGAAAGCAAAGGGTTCAGTAATCATAGGAGCCGCCTTCAGAAAAAAGCACCAAAATAGTGAGAAAACAAGCAACAGGCACATTAATGAACCTCAGCAGCTCTGCTCAATCATAGCACCTTATTATCTTTTGACCATTGCTGAATCAAAAGTAATTTTCGCACCTCCACAATCATTAGAAAGAATTGCCAGGGGAGAACGCAGGAGACACTTCCAGGGACAAGAACAAAAAGAGATGAGAGAGATTTGAGAGAAGGGGGTAAAGCCCTCAAGAGAGAACTGACTCAGTTGCAACAGAGCTCCGCTCAGTATGGACAACGTTAGGCTATCCAAGTTCCCAGGGCTGCCTGGGGCCACATTGGCCCCCCAGTGGTGCTCTGGCCTTGTTTCCATGCAGAAGTCACACTGGTTTAACTAAATAGGTCTTTTAACAGATGCAAAACACTGTGTGGACACAAACTTTGGTTTAAGAATTACTTTTTTTTGTTTGATTAGCTTAAGTTGATTTCCAAATTAATTTATGCTCAACTGAAATAAATTTGATTTAAATGAGAAGAAGAGTGTCCACACTGCCTTTTTACTGGGTTTAGCTGAATCAGTTTAAAATCACACCTTAAATTAAACAGATGCATCCTCAGGACTGCTCTAATATAATGGGCTTGTAACAGCCTCCAAAGGGACATTGTGCCCAATAGGGATTTCCTCAGCACAATGCACTCTAGTTGTATTCCCGTCCTTCCCTGACCTGCCCACTGTGCTGGGGTGGGAGTATGGGCCGACAGCTGCAGTGTAGAGCTGGCGTACCCAGGTAGTTCTTTAGCTGGCCTCTTAGAGCTGCACAAAGAGGCTGGAAAGCTAACGGGCTGGAATGTGGCCCTGAATATTGAACTGAAAGCCAAAGTCCCACAAAGTTAAAGAATTACACGAGGAAGGGTCAAAGAAAAATTGTACTGATTCATTTTTTACACCTCAGATAGTAGCAAATAAATATTTACCATGTAAGAAGATATAAACTAAGGACCAAATCTCTGGTCCATATTGAAGCGAACAGGAGTTTTGCGCTTGAAAATGTAGTCAAACATCGACTTTTTATATGCCAGCTGCAGACACCTCCTTTGTGGGCCTGGTCCTACAAACACTTACTACCAGGCATAGTGCTAACTACTGTGATTAGCCCCATTGAAGTCTTTGGGGTCAATCAGCAGTATGCCCAATTGTGTTTACAGGAGCTGGTCCTATACTTGCACGATGCCAGGAATATGGATGACTCAAATAATAGTGACTCATTAAAACCTGTCACACACTTATCACAATGCAGGCAGCAATCTAAGCCATTGTTAATGCTGCTCAGAGAAAATCAGGGTACGTCTCCTCTTTTCCCTAACCTGGTTTAGGAGCCCCCATAGAATTCTGAAAATGAAAACATATCCCCACTTCATTCCTTGATGATCTTTTTCTCCATTTCACTGCCATGCACTCACAATGGGTATTGTCTTAAGGCTGCTAGTACTGCATGCAGCTGCTATTAATTTTTGCTCTTTTAGAAGGAAAAAAACCCCGAACATCTTAGGAGTTGTTTTGGGAACTAAACCAGGTGGACTTTGCAGAGGGATAAGAAAGAATGTCAGACAGTTTGCCACTGCCTCTTTAATTATCTTCTCCATAATCTCCAGACTCAAAAACTGAAAGTGTAATTAATTTCTGAGAGATGAGCCCAAACCAAAACCCCAAATACAAATTCCCCTCAACTCAGTGGAAGTGCAAATCCCAAAGCACAACTGGAATTTCACATCTGAGCTGACCCCTTATGTCTGTTGTTTTCAGATGACCAAAAATGTCAGATCTGAACATCCCTAAGCAGTGGGGTGCCTGACGTCTGTCCTCAAATTTTTCAATGTGGGACCTTCTCTAATGTTTGGAAGGAGGGAAGGTTGGAAACTTGGGGGATGCTTCAGATGGTATCACGTACATTGGAAGGTGGGGCTTGTTGGGCAACATGATGGCTGATTAAATTTATTTTGGATAAGGTCTAAACTTCTCATATGTGTTGATGGGCTGCATGAATGTCTGAGGAAAACACCTTGAGAGTCACTGTGGATTATCCGATTGTCTGCTTGGCCTGAGCAGAAGTTAAAAAGGCAAATCAGATGCTAGGAGACATATTATAGAGGGTCAGAAAATAATGCAGAATGTTCTACCAAAACAACAGTGCCTTTTCCTCTGGAATGCAGTGCAGAGCCAGGCAAACCTAACTCTGCAGGGGCAGTTCCTGCCGCTATTTGTGAATTCAGCCAGTACCCGGTCAGTGCATCGGAGTTCAAAATGCTGTCGAGAGCAGTCACAATGGAGCACTCTGGGATAGCTCCCAGAGGCCAATACCATTGATTTGCATCCACACTACCCCAAATTCGACTCAGAAAAGTCAATTTTAGTGCTACTCCCCTCGCCAGACAGGAATACAGAAGTCAGTTTTCAAACCCTTTAGGTTGATGGAATGGAGTTGGTTGTGTGGATGCATTCATTTTTAAAATCGACCTAAAACGGCTAAATTCGACCTAACCCCGTAGTGAAGACCAGGCCTCAGTAGTAAAGGCCAGATGGGGGATTACATTCAAACATAAAGCTCTCTCTTCCAGAGCAAGTTCACTTGGGTGAGAGTAACAGACTAGTGCAGACCAAGAGGTTGTCAGATTTCCTGGTAGCAGATAACTGCATTTGGATTTTAACTTGCTCCAACTCTTCCTTTTTTGTTATTGTTGCATCACACACTCTGCTCTTTCCAGCTGCATGGTCTCTCTCATGCATAGACACTAGTGCCTCTTCTTCCCCCTTCTCTCTCCAAAAGAGTAAATTCTGATGAGACTGAGTCTGAACACCAATTTGCTACTGACTAATGTCACCCTCCATACTTGAACCAGTTCAAAAGAAATTATTTCAGAGCTGGCAGGGATGGAGACTAGAGAGCACAAGCATCCAAAAGCCACCTCTGTAGTACCTCAATCTGCAGCACTATTGATCATCGACCATGGTCTGATAGCACGTTACTTCTTCCATATCATAAAAAAGGAACCCCCCCCTTCCTCTAGAACTCATGTGAAGAGTTATCTGTGCTCTTTGTTCTCTGTATCCATGTCTGAATAGATCTGTAACTTCAGCACTTGAGCATTAACTGGTTGGCTCATTGTGCTCTCATTTGTGTTTTCATGCTTAAAGATCCAGCCTACTTTGCTTCATTCATTAAAATTCTAGATGAAGATCTGAGAATGACAGTGAGTCCTCACATGTGGCTATCAAAGAGAGGGAACTTTTCAGCACAGGAATCACAGCACTGGGTTACAGCTAGCATCACTCATGTAGCAGCCGGTAATTATTTACTAAAGCCCAGAGAAAACAATCAGATGGCTTACTCATTGTTAAAGTCATCAGGACTCTGTACTCAGAACCTCAGGACAAGACCCGCTCAAAGGCAGTGTTAAGGAGGAGGAAAGACTCATCCTTTAGAATGCAGAGAATTGAGGTAACAATCTGATTTTAAGATAAATCGATAGCAATCACTCCAAATGATTTGAATGTCCACTCATGGTGGGGTTGCACTGATTTAACACCAGTCTCTTTAAACAGGTGGAATTTCTGTGTAAGGACCAGCCTTTTGATGTTGTCCCTCCATTTCACAGATGAGGCACAATGGCAGGTGGGATAGGGGAACTTGTATGGATGCTGCCTTTCCTGTACATGCTCTGTGGCTGGATAAAGTAAGTCAGCTTCCAGGCTTGTCAATCTCTCTCCTTTCATGAGCATTAAATACACTTAGGAAAAAGGGGACGGGGAATCTTCCTTTCCCCATCTGTTTTTTCACACTCAGTTCCATCATTTCTAGTCTCTCCCTACCAGATGAGCAACAACTTTCAGTCAAACACTGCTTATGTCTGGGAAACAGGGCTGGCTCAAGATTTTTTGCCGCCCCAAGAGGAAAAAAAAAAAAAAAGCCGTCATTGGCAGCACTTCGGCGGCTGTTCTACTAGGCCGCTTCATTCTTCGGCAGCAATTTGGTGGCCAGTCCTTCCCTCCGAGAGGGACTGAGGGACCTGCTGCTGAATTGCCGCCGAAGACCTGGATGTGCCACTCCACGCACCAGCTTGCTGTGCTGGTGCCTGGAGCTGGGCAAGTCTCTCGAAGAGATTTTTTTCAGGCAGTTCCAAAAAAAAAAAATCACTGGTTTCCATGATTTTCCCCTCACACAGTGTCTCAGTGACTTTTAAGGGAATTATTGCACTCTCCTAAAGCAAGTCTAGCATAAGTTTATAGCCAACAGATCTTTACCTGACAACAAGTGAGAGGGTAGAATGAGAATGGAGAGGCCGAGCAAGCAGTTGAATGGACTGATTGCAGTTAGGTCTCTGTACAGTTTAAATGAGTGGAAAGCCAACCTGTGCTCTTTAACCAATGAATTTCCACATCAAGAGTTAAGATCAATTTTACACCTAAAGCAAAAGTATAGATCTTTTCACTGATGCCAAACTCTGCCCCATTGTATCGGATTGATGATTTTTTATTAGTATTCCCTTCCTACCTTGGAGCTCTAATCATGAACACCGGTGTGCTAGATACTGTATAAATACAACAAAGATGGTTCCTGCCCCAAGGAGCTTACACTCTAAGTATAGGACAAGAGACAGATGCCTACAGATAGAAAGATGGGGGAGTACAAGGAAACAATGAGACAGTATGATTGGCAGTGGCCTCAGTCTACCAGCAGCCTAAATCACTGTTGTTTTTTTGTAGGCATCATTGCAAAACAGAGTTTGAAGGAGGATTTTGAAAGAGGATAATGAGTTTATTCTGAAGATGTTCACAAGAAGCATCTCCCAAGTACAAGGGGCAGCATGGGAGAAAGCACAAAGGTGCTTGTCTGCAGATTTAATAAGTGGGTCACTCAGGATGGCATCCTGGGTGGATTGGAGGCAGGATTCAACATCCCAACAGCGAATGAGAGATGACCAGTGGGGTGGGGAGAGGCCACGAAGGGCCTGCTCTAACTCTCACAAAACTTGATGGATACAGTTAAGGTGGCCCACTGAAAACTGGCTGTAAGAGACAATGAATAATTTACTGCTGTTTCTTGGGAAAAAAAGCCTTCCAAAACTGATCTAAATAAGTTTAAGAGCAGGAACAATAGAATGCCAGAGGTGTGCAAAATACTCGACAAATTTCAAACTTGGAGCTTTTCTCCTTTCATTGTAAATTCAGAATTGGACCTGTTTTCGGTGAAATTTTCTGCATTGAAATGGAATGCACTTTTTTTTTTTGTGAAAATAGGGCCCATTTTAAAAACAAAAAATATGTTGCAACTTCACTTGTTTTCACTTTAAATTATTATTGCTGGAGAACATGTGTGGAGTGCAAAGATGCAGCAAAATGAATCTAGAAAATCTCACACCAAAAAACAAAAACAAAACAACAACCTGTTGTGGCATCACACCATTCTAACAAACCAACATCCCCTCCCTAAATATTATCTATCTCACACCAAAAGAGAAAGCCAATGATTGTCACCACAATAGGAAGAGGAAACAAAGATTTTTTAAAGACTTGGATCCTTGCTGGAAGGATGCTGCAAAAGGTACTCTGCTAACCAGTGAAGGGAAGAACCGTGCAAAGTAACTAGCCCACTTGGACTAGCAAGGTCCCAATTTTTCAAACCACAAGCAATCTTAACTGGAAAGTCTTGTCCATTTAAATGGAAGGAAATTCCAGGCTCACATTGTGTGAAGATAGACGCGGAGAAGAGAACAAACCAGTAATAAATCTGACCTAGCCCTCGCTGAAGCCAATGATAAAATTTCAAGTGTCAGCAGGATTGGGCCTCATCCAGAGCTCCTTCAGGATCTAGAACTAATCTAAGGGTTTTTATTGTCATTCCCCATTAAGACATTCCTCATATATTAACAAGGCAGCCTGTTTTATAGACCTGCTGCAGGGAGTTGCCAGTCTGCCAGTTCTTTCCTTTCATAGAAAAATGACAGTTTTTGGGTCTCCATAATTATTTACATGTGGTTTCCACTTATTGGCAATTAAGTGGTTCAACAGCTCCTAGACATTAGTCCCCACTAAACATGATGGCTGCCAGATTGCTTCCTGCCAGCAGTCCCTGTAGGACAGGAAATTTTGCTGAGACCAGTTCTGATGTTTGTGTATCAGAAGGAGCAGCTGGCAAAGCCACCCTGCTGGGACGCAACACTCTTCTCTTATATTGTTATTTTTCAGAGTCAAACAGCCTCATATTAGTTAATTCAGAGCCAATGGGGGGGAAAGAGTGTTTGCTTTAAATTCATTAGAAGACAGACAGTTATTAACTCTTTGTGTCACAGCCCTGAGAGATCAGCTGGGTTCACTGGTACAGACAGATACTGTCTTGCACCTGAAGAAGAGCAGCTGTGCAGCACCTGCACACTTACTCCAGGAAATGCCGTCATTAAAATGATCAGGGCTCAGCAAGAAGGGTTAGGCTCCGCATTGCAGTGCATAACATGTAGGTGCCCGGCTGCCTTGTGGAATCCCCAGAATTAGGTGCTTCATAGTACCGAGTTTGAAATGGTGCCGTGCCCATACTCAGAAGGGACCGGTGCCTGGACTGCGGCCCTGCCCTCAGTCGGCCTCTTCTCCCTGTGGTCTCACCTGCAGCTTGCTCCTCTCTGCCCCCTCCCCATCATGTAAGTGGTTAGCGGGGCCTCAGGGGGTGGGAGGGAGAGAAAGAGGCCAAGCAGGGGTGGGGTCTCGGGGCAGAGCACAGGTGCCCGCAAAAGATTAATCTGGCCCTGATGCTTAGGCTCCCTATACAATGCATGGGGACAAGTAGGCACCTAAGAATAGGAGTCACAAAAGCCAGCATGCAGAGAGGGGAGCTGCATAAGCGAGCCAATAGGGAAATGCTGAAACCTGAGCCCCAGCCTGCCCAAGGAGTTAGATGCTTAAGTCTGGGCTGGAGGAAGGCACTCCCTCCATTCACAACAATGAATCCTCTCCTGCAGGTAAGAGCCTAAGCCAGGTCAGCTCTTTCTCAAGGAAACCTCCAAAGGTGGTGGTGGGGCCTTGCATACTTGTTATGATTTTAAAGCCAATCTCATGATTTTTGGTGAGCCTGACTCTGATTTTTGAACATTTGGGATCGCAATATGAGACTGTATCCTCTCCCCATCTCTCTTTATCCACCCACAGCAGCCAGCATTGATGGCCTTAAGTCTAATCTGGAGAAGAAAACCATTGCTTCTTACACCATTCTAGCAATGTAAAGGGGCCTTTAAGTGGGTGTAAATGCAGTGGCATAGCCAGGTTTTCAGTGTAGGGGGAGCAAAAAACATAAAAAAGGCGCCCCCACTTGGCTCCTCCTCTGGTCATGCCCCCTTGACTCCTTTTATGGCCACGCCCCCAGACCGGACCCTCCCCCCCCCACTCACCTTCCATCCTGCGCTGCCACCTGTCCTCCCAGGCTTCTGTCCCAGTGTTTGGCTGCACCAGCCGGCAGGCGCAGCTTCAGTGTTGGTCTGCAGACCCGCAGCTCCTCTGGCTGTGGGGTGGCAGCGCCAGCCGGCAGGCGCCGCTTCTGTGCTGGGCTGCTGCCCCGTGGCTCCTCTGGCCCCATGGTTGGCAGTGCTGGCCAGCAAGTGCCGCTTCCGAGCCTGCCGGCCTGAGGGGAAGCAGCTGCTTCCGCTGAACCCCACCAGCTACACTGTTGTGTAAGTGGCTTTAGTGTGAATGAGACTCATGCCCCATTATGGTGTAGAAATCAAGCATTGGCGATTATTCAGACTGGCCTTCCAGACTAGAACTGGGTGGGAAATAATTTGCCTGTCCTGTGAGAATCTGAGAGTTTGGCAAATTTTCCCATCCCGCCTGAGGATGGGAAGTCAAAAATCTCAAACATTTGCAAACAGAAAACCCAATTTTGTTTGTTTGTTTAAGTTTTGGCTGATTGAAATGTTTCATTTCAATGCTTTTGAAACATTCTTTCAATTTTGACCTTTTAAAAAAATTATTAACAAAAATTGTGAAAATGAAAAGTCACTGTGGGGGATGCACGTAGGTGTTACAAACAACTATGCTACGTCAATGCTCTCTGCCCTGATCGCAGGAGCTCCTGCTGCCTGAAAGTTATCACATGTGAGTGATTTTCCTTCTGTTCTGTAACCCAAAATGCTTTATGCTGCTCTACCTGCTCTCTTTAGCTTTAGGTCATCTCAAAATCATCCAATATAATAATCAGAATATACCAGCCCCAGAAAGGCACTAACAGTACTGCATCACAGGTAGCAAAAACCTCCAGGCCTTGAGGGGATATCGAAGAAGCATGAGTTGTTTTGTAGCATGAGGCAACTCAAATATTTTGGGGGTTTCCTCCTCACCTTCCAAGTTAATTTTATGGAGAAGCTTGTCTTTAAAAAGGCAAGCAACAGTGTAATATGCTGATACAAGTGTGTTCTTGCTTAAAGCCCTAGGTCTTTGTGCAAAATTCCCAAGAGCAATGGAAGTTGTGTGCAAGAAACAAAAGATCGAATATGCTGGGATCTGAAAGATGCATTGCTTCAAACTGCTGCAGATACATGCTCTCAATACAGGGGTCTGCAGGGGAATATAGGCAGGCACATGGGTCTCCAACACACAGTGCTATGGCTCAGGGTATGGCTACACTGGCAGTTTTGCAGCGCTGGTAGTTACAGCTGTGCTCGTACAGCTGTGTACGGCCAGCGCTGCAGTGTGTCCACACTGACAGCGACCAGCGCTGCAGTGTGTCCACACTTGCACCAGGTTGCAGCGTGTTGGTGAGTGGTTTCATTTGTGGGCAGTGATGCCGCACAGAGCACTCGTCCGCATTTGTTGCGCTGTGGGTTGTGGGAAGGGGATGAGGGGATGCGGGTCATTCCGCTTTCGTGTTCCAGGACGTGCTGCGCAGGGAAGGTTCGGGACCCCGCGCTAAGAGGGCGCCGCACGTTAGGCACCGTGTTGAGGATTTTTTTTTTTTTGTTAACTGTACGCGGTCCCGAGCTGCGGTTGCGGTCCGATGGTCACTCCGTTTGAGTGAAGCGCCAGCGGGAGCGCGGAATGGCCGCCGCTCTGCCAGCGTAGAGCTCCAGCGGGCGCGGGTCTATGTGGGTGCTCGGGCCGGGGCTCGCAGCCATGAGGTGGGCGGCGGGGCTTTGTCGCGGACTCGCTGTCCAGGAGAGCGGAGTGCGGCGGAGCTGTGCGCAGGCGCTCCATCGGAGCTGCGGCGGAGCTCAGCACGGATTGCGGAAAGTCGTTCTTGATGAAGAGGGCTGATGGTAGCCTAGGCCTGCCGGCCTCTCCCGGGGTTGCGCTTGGCGCTCGGGGCCCTGTAAAGTAGCCCCAGCCGGCTGGGGCAGTGAGGGGGTAATTTAAAAGTGTGGGGCGTTCCAGGCTGCGCGTCGTGCCGACCCTGGCTTGGTTCCGTTGCAGAATAGGTGCCATTAGGGCACCCAGCTGCAGCCTTTGGCATTCCCCAGGCGGCTTCCCGGCGGTTAAGAAGGTGCCCGCGCGTCCGGAGAAGTGTAGACCTTTTAGAAGGACGCCCGGTAGTAGGGGGTGGCCTACTTAAGAGTGGCTGGGGTTCCAGATGCCTTTGCGTGCACGCCATGAGCCTGCCCACACCATTCCAGCCCCTGCCTTTAGCAGGTCCCCATGTCCACTGGCTCGCCCTGCAGTTTCCAGGGCATTCCCTGGCAGACGCAGCGGAACAACGATGTGCACACCCCCAGGGTGGCGGGGGACCACGCATATGAAACTCGGCGGTCAGTTGATAAGCCAAATCAGACATCATGATTTGAGTGCATGTAGTATATTTTATTATTGTAGGTAGTATATGGGAAAGTAAAATGGAATGACATGAAAAGAGATGAGCGGCTGTTTTTTTTTTCACTGTTTTTTAAGTCATCCCTGCCAGATCTTAGTGCGTTCTTGTGGTAGTCGAATTCCTTCTCTTGGCAACTGGTTCGTTTGTCTTGGCAGCCGTGTTCGGCTGTTTTCATGGGTTTCCCATTCCTCGCAGTCTTTGCAACTTTTTATTTCTGTGGAGATACAGATATTAAGTTTGGCTTGCACATCGTTTCCCTTACGTCTTCTTGGTTTTTTTTCTTAAGCCTTTGGCGAGTCTTCAGAGTCGTGCAGTGATTTGAGCAGTTATTGCAAGAGTCAGTTTAAGAAAACACAGAGAGGATGAAACTGGTTAATACAGAGCCGTGGCATGTGTTTTGTACGAGTTTTTGGTAGCGATGCATTGGTACACATTTGAGCATGAGCACAGGAGAGGCCACAGTGGAGATAGGAGATGGCGAGGTTTCCGACGCGGGGCTTCAAGAGGGAAGGGGGGGTCCGTGGCTACTGGGAGAAGGGGTGGGGGTGGGGTTGCGGTCGACTGGTGGAAGCCAATGGGGTTCTGTGACTGTGTTTGTTGGGAAGCAAAGAGCAGCTACAGGGAAAGTAAACTGAGATAGCACTACAGCCCAGACAGTCGTGTCCCACAGGCAGCTACAGAGCATCATTGCCGACGTGGGCTCACAGCTGGGTGGGGGTGGGGGTTGGCTTGCACTGTGGAAGCCATGGGTTTCTGTGACTGTGTGGAGAAGCAGAAGAGCAGGCGTAGCGAGGGAAGATCAAGTGGGCGTATTCCACATCTAGGCATTCGTCTGCAGGCGATCCTAGCTCCCCTGCTCCCAAAATTTGGCATCGCTTATAATAAGAGGCTTGCTGTACCAGGGAAGCAGGCTGCCTGCTGCTGGGGTCCGCTGCGTGATACCAGGTCCCCAGTTGGCTGCGATTGGCTAGCTTTGGTCGTGGCTGGAAAATAAGGTGCTGGCTGGGCATGGATCTGGGAGTCTCCAAAGCACGTGTACGTAAGCCTTCGCTCTCTGGTTCGCTGCCGACACCTCCTCTCCAGGCTCTGAGCCCAGGGCAGTGGAGTGCAAGCAATGACCAGAGAGGCTGAAAAGGTATGTTGGAATACCTCCTAATACCCTGGAGGCCAATTACAGCACTGGTGAGTGTCCACACCTGATGACCAGCGCTGCAGCAGCAGCGCTGGTCCTCGCTACACCCGTAGCGGACCCAGGTGTACAGCCAGCACTGCAAACAGGGAGTTGCAGCGCTGGCTGAGCTTTTAAGTGTGGACACCTGCTAAGTTGCAGTGCTGTAACTCCCTCACCAGCGCTGCAACTAGCAAGTGTAGCCAAGCCCTCATAGTGGGGAGGGAAGTGCTGGTTCTTTAAATCCTGGTGGCAGCAGCTCAAGAGCAGTGCTTCTTATAAGAAGCTAACATGTCAGTATGTATCTTAGTCAGGGCTGGGTGGGGCTGCAGAACATTGTTTGGCCTTTTTACTGTTGTACCTGAAAGGCTGCTTGTGGGTGCTTTCAACCTCACAACATGTTTCAGTAATACACACATAGCCAAATGTTGTAACTTCACATATGATGGTAGCAATCTCTTTGGATTGTATGTCTAGCAGATCAAGACTTTCAGAATGATACCTCACAAAGTATGCTTTGTACAAAACATATCCTAATACAGGACAGTGGTGAATATTGGAGTGCTAGGGTGTCACACCTGTATCTTTCAGTACTGAGAGATGAGGATAATCGAAACACACAGTACAGTAGCGCTTCCATTGACAATATACATCAGAACACTATATAAAACAGTCGAACAAGCCTGTGGTCTCAGATGCATGCTGGTGCACAAACTTTTTAACAGCACTTCCTTTGTTATTCTTCTATTTGCTATCCATACAACATGAATATATGTGGAATGTGAGAGTATACAAATTCTATCAACAATTCACTGGAGGATTGAAAAATGGAAAAGAGAACAGACCGAGTTAGGCCATCTTTGCAGAGGACCTGGAAATTCCATCATGTGGCAAATCATTCTTTCAAAGAAATAGGAAATGTGATGGCAAATATGAACCTATCATTGGTAAGGGCAAAACCCATCTCTCTGCTCTACAATGTTTACCCTTTTATCTATTCTGTATTCAGATGTACATGCATTGCAGAATGAGCTCAAGATACAGAAATCCACATTGCAAGACTTGATAGGAGACATTTTGCCTCTGTTAGGAATCAAACTATTATACTAGACTATAAGAAATTCTTAAAGTTATCAGATTTGGACTAGTTATTTTTTTAAGTTCTCCTTTAGTTTTAAAACAAAAAAAAAAAAGAGATCAGGTGCGGTAATAGATCAACTACAAGAACAATACTAGCCAGCCTAAAATGTAACACATTCATTTGTTGGTGTATTGTCTGAGAGTGAGAGGAGATGCATGCTGTATGACTCATGTGGGAAACATTTTACATTGTTAACATGAGGAGTGTCATAGCTAACCATGGAGCAGCAAAAAGCATAAATGCACAGGAATGGACCTCTGGTAGCTCAGTCCTTAATCTCTCCTTAAAGCAGCCACCAGAGGGGCTCAGACACTCTCAGACACTCAGCCAAATACACTGCAAGAGACACACTGTACCGTTTCAGATTAATGAAACTTATTTTTTCAAAGACATGGCTTGTGCATGTGCATTACTTAATGAAGGTCTATTAGCTAATTTTTGAAATCTCCCCAGTGTATAAGACCAGACCAGTATGGTGACTGGGGTAATCCATGCTAGCTACCAAGTTAGCTCCTAGTCCCACAAAATTCCAAGACCTGAGCGGCGCTGAATGTCCTGAGCACTGGTCAGGAGATGCTCAACAGCTTGCGGAATCAGCCCTTTGTCACAGAAGATTTGCTGCTGAACCTATTACAATTTGCTTGCTGCTCTACTGAGCAGAAATGTCAGCCTCAAGCAGCAGTGGCAGTCGCATGATGCGGATCTTTGTGCGTAGCCGTGGGGTAGAAAAACAAAATATGCCCGTCTACCCAGGGAAAATAGATTTCTCAATAAACCAGATGGTTTTGCTGCCACCATCACTTGCCTGAAGCCCTAGGATCTCTTATTCTCTTTAGATCCACAAATTGTGTTAAGAACGGCATGAGGTTTATTAATAGCCTTTGCAAATCAAATATACCTCAGTGCTCCTGTGATCTTTGATAATGCAGAACAACTTCATTCTCTTCAAAGGTGAGGCTGTATTGCAAGCTAAGTAAAGGCCATTTGTTATGAGCTACATGGATTTGCTGATGAATATGGCAAAGTACGACAACCTGTGGGACAGAATGCTGAGCGTGGAGACCTGGAAATTTACATGTATTCACTTATTGCATGTTTTGAACTTCAGTCTTTCACTGGTATTTTTCCTTCCCAGCATTTCCTTTCCTTAGGTAACTTTGAATTTTAATCACAATACAAGTGCAGACCAGGCTGGATAGCCAAATACTGCTACTTTCTCCAGCTTCATTCAGACAGAATAACGAGAGCTCTCCCTAACAAAAAGGGTCATATCTGTCCATCTTTCAATGAATTTATACCTCACCCATCACCTCATTAGCTGTGCATCTTTCAAAATTTCAATCCCCTTGAAATCAGTAGGGAGTTCTACTTTAATAGTGATATAATTGGCCCCTTGTTCATTTGCCTTCTTTCCATATCAAATGTGCATATCCTTTTTCTTGGTTTACCTTTCCACCTGCAGTTCATACATAGACCACCCCTCCAATTGCATTTGCATGTTGTTCTGAGACCACTTCTATGTGGCAATTCCCAGGTATTTTACTGTGGGGAGAGCACAAACCATAATTCATAGGATCACCAGGAAACATTCTGTGGTTTGAAAATTCAGACAGGAAGCACATCACTTCCTGTTGAAAAATCCCCTCTCAGTGAAGAATCCAAATGAATAGTTTCATTACTGCCAACCCCACAGCACCACATATCAGGACTCAAGACTTCCAAAAAAAAAAATCAGGAGATGGCTTAGAAAATCATGAAATTTTTCAAAGCTAGTTTATTTTTTGTTGGTTTTGTTTGCCTTCAAGAGTCACATTTTCAACTGTTCTCTGCAACCATGAAGGGTAGAAACTTGTTTTTAAAAAGTAACAGCTGAGATTCTCATGTATTTACATGACTCCAGAAACTGGGGCTTCAAGAGAAACGTCATGTATTATGATATCACCAGTAATCTTCATGATGCGTTTACTGAACCCAATAAAGGCATTAGAGATGTTATTCAATGGAAAACTAAACACTGCAGGTGCCCTTCTAGGTGCTAAGCACCCACCACTTCCATTTGACTTCAATGGGAGTTGAAGGTGCTGAGCACTTTGCAGGATTGGGCCCAACTCTATTTCTTTTTTTTGCCGTACAACTAGAGTAGCAAGCCATGCATGCAGGATGTTATCATTTGTAATTGCTGTAGACTGAATCCATCAAGTGCCTGGTTCAGCCTGCGCATGACAAATCACACCTAGATATGCTCAAAGTGAAAAACAAGATGCAAGTATAATGTTGTGCTTTGGATGTATGAGAAAGAATCACACTGTAAGTTGTCCAACACAAAAACATATTGTTTTGAAGGCAAATTGAAAATGTGTTTTTAAAAGAAAAGCAAAACTGATTAGAAAGCTACACATGATACTGGTACACTCCTCCCAAACCTTTACCAGTGGCGTATCAGTAAGCCCTGGAGTAGTGGATACTGCCCCCTGTCTTTTGCCTAGAACATTCAACTTTATCTCTTGGCCCCAGTAACCTGACTTGGGTTATGGTTACAAACACATGAAGTCAGGATCCACCACAACTGGATGTATACGGATTGTTTGCACTGTGGGTTTAAAAGCCAGCTAAATAGTGCAATAGTAGCGCAAGGGTTTAGTTCACAGCTAACATTTTGGTGCAGGCTGAGTTTTATAGAAGAGATCACGATTTCTCCAAGGAACTAAACATTCATTTGGAACAAGTTGGACATAGAATTCTATGTTCTGTTGAGTTTCACTCCGGATCTATATGTTTTTAAAACACAATATTTACATGCTGAAGGAAAGTCTACATACAGTCTCTGCAGTGGAGGAAGGCTCAGCAGCTACTCACTGGCAGCAGTGATAGGAGCTCCTAGGGCTCCTTTGTTACTGCTGTGACAGGAGCAAATCCTCCACTGGCCAGCTGAAGATCTTTTATTATTTATTATTAGTATGGAAAACTGGAGCCTTTGGCTTTAGGAGTGGCCAGTGGTACAATGCACAAAACACACCTGGAAAGATTCCAAACGACCACATGTAACATGATTTTTAGGGCCTGATTCTCGGATTCTAGTTCTCTGAAAGCATCTGCTCAATGTACAGCAGCACTCAAAAAAGCTAACAGAATGTTAGGAACAGTTAGGAAAATCCACGGTACTCTCACGTCTTGAATACTGTGCGCAAATCTGGTTACCCATCTCAAAAAAGATATATACTGGAATTGGAAAAGGTACAGAGAAGGGCATAAAAAAGGATTAGGCGTATGGAACAGCTTCCGTATGAGTAGAGATTAAAAAGACTGACTGTTCAGCTTGGAAAAGAGACAAATTAAGGGGAGATATGATAGAGGTCTATAAAATCTTTACTGGTGTGGAGAAAGTAAGTGTTATTTACTCCTTCTCATAACACGAGAGCCAGGGGTCACCAAATGAAACTAATAGGCAGCAGGTTTAGAACAAACAAAAGGAAGTATTTCTTCACACAATGCACTGTCAACCTGTGGAACTCTGCCAGGGGATGTTGTGAAGGCCAAAACTATAACAGGTTCAAAAAGAACTACATAAGTTAATGGAGACTATCATAGGTCCATCAATGGCTGTTAGCCAGGATGGGCAGGGATAGAACATCATGCTCTGAGTGTCCCTAACCTCTCTTTGCCAGAAGCTGGGAGTGGACAATAGGGGGTAGATCACTCTGGGTTTTTTCTATTCATTTCAGTAAGCATTTAATTATTTGCTATCCCGGTGCATGATTGGTCATTTCTCTCACAAGACATTATCTCTGTTCCCTTCAGGGAAGCCAAGTTTTCAAAACAAGGGTGGCCACCCATGGCACAAATTGGAATTGATTTTGTACTACCGAGATCAAATGAACGTTTCAGCACGGACGCCAATGGGAGTAGGGATAGGCCTATATGAAAAACCAGTAGACAGACACAACCGTTTCCCAAACATAGTCATGAACAAGAATTCATTTGCCCAAATGCTTGTGTAAAAGTGACCTCATAAACAAACTGAGCTGCTGTTTGGAATATGAACAGTGGTGAGTGTTGTTTTGCTACAGTTGCCTAGCTCTAATCAACATTAATGCCATCAAAAGTATTTTTATTTCCCATTAGACTCTACAGCCAAGGCTAATGGAGCATCATGAATAACCGAATGTTGCAAAACCATTTCTCTGCATGACATTAGCAACAGGACTTGTTTACACGGTAACAACCAGGACCAAAAACACAATACAGTTACAATATTTGCAAAGCCTCTTTTTAGAATGTACTGCGGAGTTTCAACTTTTCAATAACTTGCCATTCAGATCTGCTCATTTTCTCTCCAAAATTTGGCAGCCCTGCAATTCAGCTTGGAATGTGAAAGTCAAGATGTTCTGGTCTGTGCACCAGCAAAAATAAAGACTCTGTAGGTGGAACCTGGCTTGAAGAATTATTGATTAAACATGAGATCTAATAGAATCCAGCAGCTCCTTCTCCCTTAGCTGTACTGGTTCTGCAGTGCTAACAGGGTTTTTTTTAAAAAAAAAAGACTAAAAGCGTAATTCTCTAAAGGAAGCAGCTGTGACCCTGAACACAAACAGGGATCAGATCTGTTAAGTAAGAACGTTCCTTTAAAAAACAAAACAAACAAACAAACAAAACAAATCACACAGACACAATAGAAACACAAGTATCAGAGTGGTAGCCCTGTTAGTCTGGATCTGTAAAAAGTAACAGAGTCCTGTGGCACCTTACAGACTAACAGACATATTGGAGCATAAGCTTTCGTGGGTGAATACCCACTTCGTATTCACCCACGAACGCTTATACTCCAATACGTCTGTTAGTCTATAAGATGACACAGGACTCTGTGTCGCAATATAAACAGCATGGCTCTTTGGAGCAAAGCTGCATTTTAAACAGACAGCTGCTTGGGGCCCTGCAGACCTGCCCTGTTTCTTCGCATCAGCTGTATTGTAAAGGTAGGCAACTCACAGCTCAGTCTCCATTCCAGAAGCTTGGAACATCCCATCATTTGAAACTTTTAAAACCTACACAGGACAAAGCCCCAGAAAATACGTAACCTACCCCGAGGAGAGGAGCCGGTCTGCACTGGCCAAAGGGGTGAAAAAAGACCCAGACCCTCAAAGTGAGGTAGGGACCTAATTCCCTTTGATTTCAATATGATCTGGGCCAGGATGACTGTTTTCTGTCTCTAGCGCCCATGATTCAGTGAAACCTCTTAAAAGAAAAAGGAGAAGAGATCAGAGTGGCAGAGCAATACGAGTTCAAGTTCAGGGTAGAGGAACTGAGAAGCTGAAAGGGATTATGGGTAAGGAGACACTTGTATACTATAAATTACAAAAAATAAAGCAAGGATACATATTTCAAGGCAGTTCCTTTGTCTCGCCACTCATCAAGATTGGGATCTTGCCAGAAGCCCTTATAGTCATTTGTCCATGATTACTTACTTCTCTTTTATTCTATTTAAAACTATGTGACATGATCATCACACACTTCTGCTTTTATTAGTAGGACTAATTTTCTCATCTCTGCCACTTTATCCTTCATATTAGAAACTTCTAAGATGATAAAAATTGCCCATCTCACTGTTAAAGCATATTAGAATCATAGACATTAGAAGGGAGAAAGATATAGGAGGATAATACAGTCCGTTCTCACTCATGCAAGATTGTCCTTTATATATATTCTCCAGGGCACTTTTAAATGACTCAAGCAATGACTCATCCACCAGTTCCGTTGTGAGAGTATGCTACAGTTTAATGCAATAGTTCACACCTTGGGGGCAGGAGTAGAGTGTAGCAGAGCAGATAGCACAGTACATAGAGGTTCAAGACACCAGCTTCACCCTACTCATGCCTCACCAATCTATTAGAATTCTTTGAGGGGGTCAACAAGCATGTGGACAAGGGGGAATCCAGTGGATATAGTGTGTTTAGATTTTCAGAAAGCCTTTGACAAGGTCCTTCACCAAAATCTTTTAAGCAAAGTAAGCTGTCATGGGATAAGAGGGAAGGTCCTCTCATGGATCTGTAACTGGTTAAAAGATAGGAAACAAAGGGTTAGGAATAAATGGTCATTTTTCAGAATGGACAGAGGTAAATAGTGCTGTCCCTCCGGGGTCTGTATGGGGCCCATATTCATAAATGATCTGGAAAAAGGCGTAAACAGTGAGGCGGCAAAATTTGCAGATGATACAAAACTACTCAAGATAGTTAAGTCCCAGGCAGACTGCAAAGAGCTACAAAATGATCTCACTAAATTGGACGACTGGGCAACAAAATGAAAGATGAAATTCAGTGTTGATAAATGTAAAGTAATGCACATTGGAAAACAATCTTAACTATACATATTGTGATACAGCATGGCCAGAGGGCAGCATAAGAGTATTAGCAGGGGGCCTTATTCCCTGCCAAGGGAGGAAGGTTTGCTTTAGATTAACTAGAACAGCTGTGGCCAATTAGAGCACCTAACTCCAATTAGAGCACCTGACTCCA